>NW_012112475.1:2511806-2518379 GCF_000951035.1 Colobus angolensis palliatus | reverse complement strand
AAAAAAAAAAAAATATATATATATATATGTATATGTATATTCACTCATTCAACCCATTTATGTGTATGTGTCCATAT
Source organism: Colobus angolensis palliatus (assembly GCF_000951035.1). Classification (NCBI taxonomy): domain Eukaryota; kingdom Metazoa; phylum Chordata; class Mammalia; order Primates; family Cercopithecidae; genus Colobus; species Colobus angolensis. The sequence continues at coordinate 2,518,302 of NW_012112475.1, read as the reverse complement.
ATGTCTGGCATCGTGGAGGGTTCGTGGAGGAGGTAGGAGTTGAGTCAAATGATGGGTATGATTTTAACAGCTACACATGGGAGATAAGAAAAGGAATTGTAGATGGAGGGATTGCATGAACAAAGGTGCTGACCCAGGTGTCAAGAGCAAAGTTTGTGCGGAGCAGCAAGCAGTGCTGGGCATAGGTTTGGAGAGGTGGAGACAGGAGATGAGGCAGCATCGGGAGGTTTGAGCCATGTGAGACGGCTCTGGAATGCCAAAGTAAGAGGTTTGGTCCTTACCCTTGGGGATCTTCACCAGAAATTGTCTTAGGATTAGAGGCAAATACATGGGGTAAGGGTATGAGCAGGGGCTTTGCAGGGCTCACTAAGGGCCCTGAGGCATCATAGGGGTGAAAGGGTCCCCATAGTGCCCCTTGAGGGCAATGCCAAAAGGCAGGACTTTGGCTGCGTAAATTAGTCAAAAATTTAATGGCATTAAATTCATGTACAGGGTGAAAAATTCAAAAAGTTCAAAATAATATACCTGTAGTGTGAAAAACAAGTGCCCCCTTGCTAGTGCAAACCCCACTCCAGAGGCAAACACTGCTCAAAGTTTCATGGCCAAGTGCAGTGGCCCACGCCTGTAATCCCAGCATATTAGGAGGTGGAGGCAGGTGGATCACTTGAGATTAGGAGTTTGACATCAGCCTGGCCAACATGGCAAAACCCTGTCTCTACTAAAAGTACAAAAGTCTTGGATTTGTACACTTTGATTTCTGTCCTGGTGCTACAGTGTGGTGGCTATACACAGCCTGGGAGACTTCATTTCAAATCCCAGCCCAGTCACTAACTCAAGTCATTGTGAGACTCAAACAAGTCATTAGCTTGTCTGAACCTCAGTTTTTGCATCTACAGAATGGAAAAAGGCCTAGCATGGTGGCTTGTGCCTTTAATCCCAGTATTTTGGGAGGCTGAGGCAGGAGGATCACTTGAGGCCAAGAAATCAAGAACAGCCTGAGCAATGTGGCAAAATTCCATCAATACAAAATAAAAATAAAAAATTTAGCCAGGTGTGGTTCTGTGTGCCTGTGGTCCCAGCTACTTAGGAGGCTGAGGCGGGAGGATCACTTAAGCCAAGGAGGCAAATGCTGTAATGAACCGTGATGGTGCTACTGCACTCCAGCCTGGGCAACAGAGCAAGACTACATCTAAAAAAAAAAAAAAAAATGCGTGTGCACACACACACAGATATATATAAATAATATTGCCACAGTACCTGATGCATAGTAGATGGTTGATAATAAAAATGTGTTATTATTTAGCGAAATTGCATAACCTTTCTGAAATTCAGATTCTTCAGCTAGAAACCAGCAGTTGGCATGAGGCTGTCAGAGAGACTCCAAAGTTCATGAAAATGCTTTGCAAGCCTTAGGAGGGCCTCAAATATGAAGGATTAAGCATTACTGGGGCTCTGGCAACCCTGCTAGGCATTGCCTGCTGTAAGTTTCCTTTACATCTCCCTCTGGCTTTTAAATGTTGTGTTTGCTCACAGTGAGACCATCTTCTCTCAGCTGTTGCCAGTAAGCAAACAGGAACTCTGAGCACTTTGCCTGCTGGGGAGATGAGCTGGCAGGAGAAACCCCCTCCCACCTCCAAGGGATTAGGCTTCTGAGGAGCAGGGCTTGGAGGGAGTTAAGGACCCAGGCTAACGATGTAGGGGCAGAGGATGGGAAGAGGCAGAAAACTGCTTCTTTGCAACAGGTCCTGGCCTTCTGTGAACTCTTGCCTCCTCTGCAACTGTAAAATGAGGGCTTTGGAACTGGGTCACCCTTTGGAAAGGGCATTAGGTTTGTAGTGTAAGGGCGTGGGTGCAAGGCCTAGCTTTAAAATTAATCCAGTGTGTAATTATGAGACTCAGTGTGCCAAATCTGTAAAATGAGAATACAAATTAAGACCTTGAACCATTATGAATTAAGTCTTCCTCCCATGGTACTGGCATTCTAGTGGGGAAGAAACAGATAAGAAATAAATAATGAAAAATTAGCTGGGGCCAGGCGCAGTGGCTCATGCCTATAATCCCAGCACTTTGGGAGGCCAATGTGGAAGGATGGTTTGAGCCTAAGAGTTGAGACCAGCCTGGCAATGTGACAAAACCCTGTCTCCACCAAAAGAAAAAAAAAAAAGAACAAACGAAAATTAGCCAGGCATAATGGCACGTGCCTGTAGTCCTGTAAAACCAAAGGTGAGGCCACGTGCAGTGAATCAAGCCTGTAATCCCAGCACGTTAGGAGGCTGAGGTGAGATGATCACTTGAGCCCAGGAGGTGGAGGTTGTAGTAAGCCGTGATAGCACCATTGTACTCCAGCCTGGGCGACAGAGCAAGACCCTGTCTCAAAAAACAAAACAAAACAAAACAAAAAAACTCACCCACACTCTCATCATCCAATAATTAATGAATTTTGTTTTGGTTTTTTGTTTTGTTTTGTTTTTTAAGACAGTCTCACTCCATCACCCAGGCTGGAGTGCAGTGGCACGATCTCAGCTCACTGCAACCTCCGCCTCTCAGGTTCAAGCGATTCTCATGCCTCAGCCTCCCAAGTAGTTGGAATTACAGTCTTGTGCCACCACACCTGGCTAATTTTTATATTTTTAATAGAGATGGGTTTTACCGTGTTGGCCAGATCTCCTGGCCTCAGGTGATCTGCCTGCCTTGGGCTCCCAAAGTGCAGGAATTACAGGCATGAACCATTGTGCCCAGCCCAATTAACCACTTTTATTTTTTAAACAATTAGCTGGGGCTGGGCACAGTGGCTCATGCCTGTAATCCCTGCGCTTTGGGAGGCCAAGGCGGGTAGATCCCTTGAGGTCAGGAGCTTGAGACCAGCCTGGCCAACGTGGTGTTTCCATCTCTACTAAAACTACAAAAATTAGCCGGGTGTGATGGTGTGTGCCTGTAATCCCAGCTGCTCGGGCGGCTGAGGTAGGAGAATCGCCTGAATCTGGGAGGTAGAGGTTGCAGTGAGCTGAGATCGTGCCACCATACTCCAGCCTAGGCAACAGAGCAAGACTCCATCGCAAAATAAGTGAATAAATAAAAAAATTAGCCAGGCACAGTGACTTACGCCTATAATCCCAGCACTTTGGGAGGCTGAGGCTGGCAGATCACAAGGTCAAGAGATCGAGACCATCCTAACCAACATGGTGAAACCCCGTCTCTACTAAAAATACAAAAAAGTTAGCTGAGTGTGGTGGTGTGCGCCTGTATTCCCAGCTACTCGGGAGGCTAAGGCAGGAGCATTGCTTAAACCTGGGAGGCGGAGGTTGCAGTGAGCCAAGACTGCGCCACTGCACTCCAGCCTGGCAACAGAGCAAGACTGTCCAAAAAAAAAAAATTAGCCGGGCATAGTGGTGTACACCTGTGGTCCCAAGTACATGGGAGGCTGAGCTGGGATGATTGCTTGAGCCTAGGAGGTCAAGGCTGCAGTGAGCCATGATTGCACCACTGCATTCCAGCCTGGTGACAGAGTGAGACCACATCTCAAAAAACAAAAATTAATGTGTGAGGTGGTAACGAAGACTATGAATGAGAATGAAGAATGAAATACAGTAAAGAGAAAGAGAGTAACTGGAATGGTCAGGGGAGGCCTCTGTGTCCAGGTCACATTTGAGCAGAGGCCTGAAGGAGGTGAGTGAGTGAGCCATGTGGGTATCTGGGGAAGAACATTTCAGGTAGAGGGAACAGCAAGTGCAGAAGTCCTGAAAGGGAGATGGTTTTGGCATCAGGGAGGGGGCAGGAGGTGAGGTATGACAGCGTGAGAGGCCAGGTCATAGTGGACCTCACCTTTGGTTTTTTTGTGGGTTCTGCTTTGTTTGTTTGTTTGATTGATTTTGAGATTTTTATTTATTTACTTATTTTGCGATGGAGTTGTGCTCTGTTGCCTAGGCTGGAGTGTGATGGCATGATCTCAGCTCTCTGCAACGTCCACGTCCCAGATTCAGGCGATTCTCCTGAATCTTCCACTCTGTCATCAAGGCTGGATTGTAGGGGTGCCATCATGGCTCCCTGCAGCCTCAACCTCCACGACTCACATGATCCTCCCACCTTAGTCTCCCAAGTAGCTGGGACTACAGGCATGCACCACCGTGCCTAGCTAATTTTTAAATTTTTATAGAGATGAGGTCTCACTATGTTGCCCAGGCTGGTCTTGAACTTATGAGTTCAAGTGATCCTCCTGCCTCAGCCTCTCAAAATGCTGGAATTATAAGCATGACTCACTATACCCAGCCTCAGCTTTGGTTTTTTTGTTTGTTTGTTTGTTTTTTGGGATGGAGTTTCACTTTTGTTGCCTAGGCTGGAGTGCAATAGTACCATCTCGGTTCACCGCAATCTCCACCTCCTGGGTTCAAGCAATTTTTCCTGCCTCAGATTCCTGAGTAGCTGGGATTACAGACATGCGCCACCACACCTGGCTAATTTTGTATTTTTAGTAGAGACGGGGTTTCATCATGTTGGTCAGGCTGGCCTCGAACTTCCAACCTCAGGTAATCCACCTGCCTCGGCCTCCCAAAGTGCTGGGATGACAGGCATGAGCCATCGCCTTTGGTTTTATGTGAGTGACCTGAGAAACCATTGGAAGGTTTTGAACAGAGAGGAGTGACATATCTGATTTAGGTTTTATATTAGTTATCCATTGCTGTATAGTAACCCCTAAATGCAGTGTCTTAAAACAAAAATAATTTATTATCTTTCAGGTTCTGTGGGTCAGAAATTTGGAAGCAGCTTGACTGAGCAGTTCTGGCTCAGGATCTCTCATGAGATTGTAGTCAAATATTGGCCAGGGCTACAGTCATCTGAAGGCTTGACTGTGTCTAGAGGCTTCGTTTCCAAGGTGCCTCACTCCCAGGACTGGCAAGTTGGGGCTGACTATTGGCAGGAAGCCTCAGTTCCTCTCCATGGGGTTGCTGGAAGGTCCTTGCAACATCGCGGCTGTCTACCCCCAGAGAGTGATTCAAGACACCAAGACAGAAGCTGCAATGTCTTTTTTTTTTTTTGAGACACAGTCTCGCTGTGTCACCCAGGCTGGAATGCAGTGGCATGATCACAGTTCACTGCAGGCTTGACCTCCTGGGCTCAAGCAGTCCTCCTACCTCAGCCTCCAGAGTAGCTGGGACTACAGGCATGTACCACTGTGCCTGGCTTTTTTTTTTTTTTTTCAGATAATATCTTGCTCTATTGCCAGGCTGGAGTGCAGTGGCACGATCTCGGCTCACCGCAACCTCTGCCTCCCAGGTTGAAGCGATTCTCTTGCCTCAGCCTCCCGAGTAGCTGGGACTATAGGCACATGCCACCACGCCCAGGTAATTTTTTGTATTTTCAGTAGAGACAGGGTTTCACCATATTGGCCAGGATGGTCTTGATCTCTTGACCTTGTGATCTGCCAACCTCGGCCTCTCAAAGTGCTGAGATTACAGGTGTGAGCCACCATGCCCGGCCCTGGCTAATTAAAAAAAGGAAAAAAGTTTGGGTAGAGGCTGGGTGCAGTGGCTCACACTTGTAATCCTAGCACTTTGGGAGGCCGAGGCAGGCGGATTACCTGGGGTCGGGAGTTCAAGACTGTCCTGGCTAACATGATGAAACCCTGTTTCTACTAAAAACACAAAAAATTAGCCAGGTGTGGTGGCATGCACCTGTAATCCCAGCTACTCTGGAGGCTGAGGTAGGAGAATCACTTGAACCTGGGAGGCAGAGGCTGTGGTGAGCTGAGATCAGATCACTGCGCTCCAGTGTCTTGAAAAAAAAAAAAAAGAAAAAAAAAAGAAAACATTTTTTGGTAGAGATGGGAATCTCACTATGTGGTCTAGACTAGTATCGAACTCCTGGCCTCAAATTATACTTCAGCCTCAGCCTCCCAACTGGAATTATAGGCATGAGCCACCATGCCTTGCCATTTTCTTGGCCACAAGAAAAATAGCACAAGCCTGTGTGCAGGCTAGCCCTATTCAATATGAGAAGGGCGTAAGTACAAGGAGGAGGTGAGATCATTGTGGACCATCTTAGAGGCAGGCTACCAAAAGTTTTTTATTTGTTTCTTTTAATTAAAATAGAATAAAATTTACCCCTTTCTTTCTTTTTTGACGTAAAGATGTATAGGTCTATGAATGTTAACATATGAGTATATTTGCGTAACCACTACCACAAACAGGATATAGAAGAGTTCCATCACCCCTCAAAAAACCCTTGTGTTCCCCTTTGTAGTGACATACTCCTCCCACCTTAACCTGTGGTAACTGCAGATCCATCATGATAGCTTTGTCTTTTTTTTTTTTTTTTCTGAGATGGAGTTTCGCTTTTGCTGCCCAGGCTGGAATGCAGTGGTGTGGTTTCAGTTCACTACTGTAACTTCTGCCTCCTGGGTTTAAGCGATTCTCCTGCCTCAGCCTCCCAAGTAGCTGGGGTTACAGGCACCTGCCACCACGCCCAGCTAATTTTGTATTTTTAGTAGAGACGGGGTTTC
>NW_012112475.1:2505914-2510993 GCF_000951035.1 Colobus angolensis palliatus | reverse complement strand
CGATCTCCTGACCTCGTGATCCGCCCGCCTTGGCCTTCCAAAGAGCTGGGATTACAGGCATGAGGCACCGCGCAAGGACTGTTTACAGCTCTTGAGAAGATCAGGGCGCCAGCAGATTCAGTATCTGGTGAAACCTCGCTTTCTGATCGGTGCCTTCTCATCATGTCCTCCTCTGGTGAAAGGGACAAGGCACCCTCCTGGGGTCTTTTGTCAGGGCACTAATCCCATTTATGAAGGCCCTGCCCTCATGCTCTAATTCCCTTCCAAAGGTCTCACCTCCTAATCCCAACACCATCACCTGGGGGATTAGGATTTCAACAAATGAATTTTTTTTTATTATTATTATTTCTTGTCACCCAGGCTGGAGTACAGCAGCGCTATCTTGGCTCACTGCAGCCTCCCCCTTCCAGGGTCAAGCCATTATCCTGCCTCAGCTTCCCAAGTAGCTGGGATTACAGGCACGCCACCCCCACACCCGGCTAATTTTTGTATTTTTAGGAGAGATGGGGTTTCACCATGTTGGCCAGGCTGGTCTGGAACTCCTGACCCCAGGTGATCCACCTGCCTCAGCCTCCCAAAGTGCTGGGATTACAGGTGTGAGCCACCTTGCCCAGCCAATAAATGAATTTTTGTTTTTGTTTTTTTATTTCATGGTTTGTTTTTGTTTTTGTTTTTGAGGCAGGATCTTATTCTGTCCCCAAGCTGGAGTGCAGTGGCATGATCTCAGGACTCACTGCAACCTCCACATCCTGGGTTCAAGCAATTTTCCCACCTCAGTCTCCCAAGTAGCTGGGATTATAGGCATGCATCACCACACCTGGCTAATTTTTGTATTTTTAGTAGAGACAGGGTTTTACCATGTTGACCAGGCTGGTCTCAAACTCCTGGCCTCAAGCGAACCACCCGCCTTGACCTCCCACTTTGCTGAAATTACAGGTGTGAGCCACTGAATCTGGCCTCAACAAGTGAATTCTGGGGAGACACAAACATTCAGATCTCAGCTGCTCTAAACATTCATATTCCATGCTGTCAGCTGTCCTTCTGATCATACAGGTGTTACACCTTTCAGTCTTGCCCTACATGTCCCTTAGGCCCTGTTTGTGTGTTTATTTCTTTCCATCTTTTTATTTATTTATTTGTTTATTTATTTATTTATTTAATTTTTGAGACAGAGTCTCACTCTATCGCCCAGGCTGGAGTGCAGTGACATGATCTTGGCTCACTGAAACTTCTGCCTCCTGGGTTCAAGCAATTCTCATGCCTCATCCTCCTAAGAACCTGGGACTACAGGCATGTGCCACCACGCCCAGCTCATTTTTGTATATTTTAGTAGAGACAGGGTTTCACTATGTTGACCAGGCTAGTCTGAAACTCCCGATCTCAATTGATCTGCCCTCCTTAGCCTCCCAAAGTGCTGAGATTACAGGCATAAGCCACAGTGCCCAACCAATCTTTTCCTTTCTGTTGCTCAGATTGGGTAAATTCTATCGATCCATTTTCAAGTTCACAGACTTTTTCTTGTGACATCTCCATTCTGCTGTTTAGCCCATTAATTGAGTTTTTTGTTTCACTTATTCTTCAGATGTAAAATTTCCATTATATATTATATACATATATATGATATAATACATCTTTATGAGAAAGCTAAAGGAAGCAAAGAGTCTTCACCCTTACATCTTGGAGTATTTTTTAAAATTGTGGTAAAATATGCATAACATAGCATTAACCATTTTAGCCATTTTTAAGTGTACAGTTCAGTCTGTTCAGTGGCATTAATACATCCACATTGTTGTGCAACCATCACCACTATCTACCTATAGAACGTTTTTATCCTCCCAAACTGAAACTCTGGACCCATTAAACAATAATTCCCCATTTCCCCCTTGGAGTTTTTTTGTTGGTTCATTTGTTTGTTTTTTAGACACAGGGTCCTGCTCTTTCCCTAGACTGGAGTGCAATGATCATAACTCACTGCAGACTCCAACTCCTGGGCTCAAGGGATCCTCCCACTTCTCCATGTAGCTAGGACTACAGGCATGCACCGCCATGCCTGCCTAATCTTTAATATTTTTTGTAGAGGCAGGGTCTTGCTATGTTGCCCAGGCTGGTCTTGAACTCGTGGCCCCAAGCAGGTCTTGAACTCATGGTCCCAAGCAATTCTTCCACCTCAACCTCCAGAAGTGCTGGGGGTAATTCAATCAGTGTTCTTCTGCCCCAGTTTGCCTGCTACTCTTGACTCTTCAGAGCCCTCAGCTGGCTGTTCCCTGGGCTCTGCACAGGGTTTATAACTGTCTTCAGCAGCAGAGACACGAAGGCTTTGAATCAATCCCTCTGGCCATCCAGCAGACAGTGGACTGAAGGGGGCAAAGCTGGAAGTAAGGAGACCTGCAGGGAGGTCAGAGGAGGCTTCACAGAGGTGACCTCTGGATTGAATCTTAAAAGATAAGTGGCTGTTTTCAGACAGGCTAATTGTGGGTAGACCATTCAGGACAGAGAGATGGATCTGAGTGATGTCTTTTTTTTTTTTTTCCTTTGAGATGGAGTCTCACTCTGTCTACCAGGCTGGAGTGCAGTGGTGCGATCTTGGCTCACTGCAACCTCTGCCTCCCGGGTTCAAGCGATTCTCATGCCTCAGCCTCCTGTGTAGCTGGAATTACAGCTGTGTGACACCATGCCCATCTAATTTTTGTATTTTTAGTAGAGATGGGGTTTTACCATGTTGGCCAAGCTGGTCTTAAACTCCTGGTCTCAAGTGGTCCGCCCACCTCGCCTCCCAAAGAGCTGGGATTACAGGTATGAGCCACCGCGCCCAGCCTTTGAGGGCGCGCCCAGCCTTGATGTCTTGAGGGGCAAAAGACTGCGAAGTCTGGGAAGTAACACTTTGGGTTGTCTGAAGTGAAGCGGGAAAGGTTGGGCAGGAGGAAGGGTGAGTGCCATGAGAAAGGGGCCAGCGAAATGGGCTGGGACGAGATGTTGAGAGGTGAGTGGTTGATTTCTGATTTCTACGGGTTGAAGAAAAAGACCCGATAACATTTTCCACTAGTGTACAAGGAGGGGGAAGCCCCCACCCCCAGACCTGACACAGGATGTGGGGATGCTTGTAGGTGTCTAAGGCCTTGGCAGGGAAGGTGGCATCTAATCTGGAAAGGCCAATGGCGCAGTTCCTGTGGAGAAAGAAGGGCGTGTGATTTTGCAGCTGCTGAAAGGGAATGTCATTCTGCTGTAGCCTTTCTTGGGTTGGATGATCAGGAAGAGGGGTCAAGGGGATGTCTGCTTCTGAACCCAAGAGAATAAACTGAACAATTCCCTAGGGCTTACTGTAAATGAGGTAGCAGAGGTAGGGGTAGCAGAGGTAGGAGAGGATGGGAGATCAGGTGTTTAAAGGTAGGAGTGACAAAGAGTGTTTGTTATATCCCTTTTTTGTTTTTGTTTTCTGGGGGTTTTTTTGTTTTTTGTTTTTTTGATTTTCAGACAGGATCTCATCCTGTCACCCAGGCTGGAGTGCAGTGGCGTGGCGTGATCTTGGCTCACTGCAGCCCTGACTCCCAGGGCTCGAGTGATCCTCCTACCTCAGACTGCTGAGTAACTGGGACTACAGGGACACACCACCATGCCCAGCTAATTTTTGTATTTGTTGTTGAGTCGGGGTTTTGCAGTGTTGCCCAGGCTGGTCTCAAACTCCTGGATTCAGCCTGCCATTGTGTTGGGATTACAGGTGTGAGCTATCGCACCCAGCTTATCTCTTTTTATACTTTTTAAATTTAGTACTTTAGTCATACAAGTAGGAGTTAGAAAAAAAAAAGGAAAAAAATTAGTATTAGTTATCTATTGCTGCAAATAAGTTACCCTTAAACTCAGCAGCAAAAGACAACATTTATTATCTCACACATTTTTTGAGGACAAGGAATCTGGAATCAGCTTTGCTGGGTGATTCTGGCTCAGGGTCTTTCATGATGTTACAGTCAAAATGTCAACTAGGGCTGCCATCATCTGAAGGCTTGACTGGGGCTGGAGGGTGCACTTCCAAGATGCCTCACTCATGTGGCTATTGGCTGGAGGTCTCAGTTCCTCACTGGCTGTTGACCAGAGGCCTCAGTTATTCTCCTTGTTGGCCTCTTCACAGAGATGCTATCAATTTGGCAACTGGCTTCATCCACAGCAAGGGATCCAAGAGAAAGATCCAAGACAGAAGCTACTGTGTCTTTTATAACCTAATCTCAGAAGTGTCATATAATATCATTTCAGCCATATTCTATTGGTCACACAGACCAGTGCTGGTTCAGTGTGGGAAGCAACTACACAAGGATTTGAATACAAGTAGGTGGGGGTCATTGAAGGCCGTCTTCAAAGCTGGCAACCACAGCGTGTGAAAGTATTACCAATTCAGATTCTTTTGTGAAAGTAAAGAGATCACTGAGACATATTATTAATAGAAAGAAGGCAAGTTGCCTTTTTATATAATCTCACTTAAAAAAGAAGCATGAAACCTACATATTTCTATTATATACACATATAAATGTATAGAAAAAGATTGAGAAAGATACTCTTGAAACTGGTAACGGCCAGGCATAGTGGCTTGTGCCTACAATCCCAGCACTTTGGGAGGCAGGTGGATCACCTGAGGTCAGGAGTTTGAGACCAGCCTGGCCAATGTGGCAAAACCCCGTCTCTACTAAAAATACAAAAATTAGCCGGACATGTTGGTGTGCTCCTATAATCGCAGCTACTCAGGAGGCTGAGGCAGGAGAATCGCCTGAACCGGTGGGATGGAGGTTGTAGTGAGCTGAGATTGCACCATTGCACTCCATCCTGGGCAACAAGGGTGAAACCCCATCTCAACAACAACAACAACAACAAAAACAAAAAACTGGTAACAATGTCATCCCTGGGAAGGGAGATGGAATGGTAGGCATATTATGAAAAGGGACTCTATCAGGGCCGGGTGCGGTGGCTCATGCCTGTAATCCCAGCACTTTGGGAGGCTGAGGCCGGCAGATCATGAGGTCAGGAGATCGAGACCATCCTGGCTAACACGATGAAACCCCATCTCTACTAAAAATACAAAAAATTAGCTGGGCG
>NW_012112475.1:2504202-2505243 GCF_000951035.1 Colobus angolensis palliatus | reverse complement strand
TTTCCCAATTTCCTGGGTTTTAAACTGGCAATTAATTCTCTATTTTATTGTATTGTATTTTATTTTTGAGACAGAGTCTCACTCTTTTGCCCAGGCTGGAGTGCAGTGGCTTGATCTCAGCTCACTGCAACCTCTGCCTCCCAGGTTTAAGTAATTCTCCTGCCTCAGCCTCCTCAGTAGCTGGGATTAGAGGCACCCACCACCACGCCCAGGTAATTTCTGTATTTTTAGTAGAGACATAGTTTCACCACATTGGCCAGGCTAGTCTCAAACCCCTGACCTCAGGTGATCTGCCCGCCTCAGCATCCCAAAGTGCTAGGATTACAGGCGTAAGCCACCATGCCCCACTGGACCTATCATTTTTATACTACGTATTTTTCTTGATGGTTTGAATCATGTGCAATAACAGTGCGTTCCTGGGTTACTGGTCTAATTTTCTGTTGCTGGATAGCAAACCACCCCAAACTTAGTGGCATGAAACAACAATCCTTTTACGCCATTCACAGATTCTGTGGGTCAGGAATTTGCAGAAGGCACAACATAATTGCTTTGTCTCTGCTCCCTGATGTTTGGAGCCTGAGCTGGGAGATGAGAACAGCTGGTGATGACTCACGTTTCTGGTGCCTGGGTTTGGATGACTAGCATGCTGGGCTCAGCTAGAGCCATTGACTAGAACACCTACAAATGGCCTCTCACTGTGGCCTAGGCCTCCTCGCAGCATGGAAGCTGTGTTCCAAGAGGAAATATTCCAGGAAGAAGCATTTGGAGAGAGAATATTCCAAGAGAACCAGGCAGAGCTGCATGTTTATTTATGACCCGACCTCAGAAGTCATATAGCATCACTTCTGCCATACTCTATGGGTGACATCAGCCACGAGCCACCCAGATTCAAGGAAAGGGGACATAGATTCCCCCTCCAGTGGGAGGAGTGTCAAGGAATTTGCAGCCACTTCTTTAAAAACTGCCACATTGGGCCGGGCGCGGTGGCTCAAGCCTGTAATCCCAGCACTTTGGGAGGCCGAGACGGGCAGATCACGAGGT
>NW_012112475.1:2501007-2502337 GCF_000951035.1 Colobus angolensis palliatus | reverse complement strand
CACCCACCCACCCAAATGCTTCCAACAACTAGAAGAATGAGGCAGGTCAATGTGGTGGAGTGGGTGTTGGGGGGCGTAAGTCAAAGTGCAACGCACACACCTCCTTTAATAGTAGCAACTGCTACTCCTCCCAGCCAATTGTTGCCATATGGGACTCGGGTCCAGTGTAGTCGGATCTTTAGATGTTTCAAGAGAAGTTGAAAAATCCCAATTTTATAGGAAATTTCCTTTTTTTTTTTTTGAGACAGGGTCTCACTGTGTCACCCAGGCTGGAGTGCAGTGGCACGATCTCAGCTCACTGCGACCTCTGTCTCCCAGGCTCAAGCTCAAGAATCCTCCCACCTCAGCCTCCTGAGTATCTGGGACTACAGGTGCACGCCCCTACGCCTGGCTAATTTCTGTAGAGACAAGGTTTCACCGGGTTGGTCTTAAACTCTTGAGCTCAAGTGATCCACTTGCCTTGGCTTCCCAAAGTGTTAGGGTTACAGGCATGAGCCCCTGTGCCAGGCAATTTCCCAATTTCCTGGGTTTTAAACTGGCAATTAATTCTCTATTTTATTGTATTGTATTTTATTTTTGAGACAGAGTCTCACTCTTTTGCCCAGGTTGGAGTGCAGTGACACAATCTCAGCTCACTGCAACCTCCGCCTCTCAGGTTCAAGTGATTCTTCTGCCTCAGCCTCCCGAGTAGCTGGGACTACAGGTGCCCGCTGCTACACCCAGCTAATTTTTGTATTTTTAGTAGCGATGGGGTTTCACCATATTGGCCAGGCTGATCTCGAACTCCCAACCTCATGATCCGCCCACCTCGGCCTCCCAAAGTGCTGGGATTACAGGCGTGAGCCACTGCACCCGGCCTAATTCTCTATTTTATAAAACACTGAACAGCCCAAAGGAAATACAACTGCAAACTTATGCTGTCTGTGGTTCACAGGCTTGTGAACCCCAAGGCAGCCAAAGTCTCAGGCTTTAAAGCTGGGTTAAAACAGGCTTTGAATCTCACTCTGCGACTTACTCATTGCATACTTGTAGCCTCAATTCTCATCTGTAAGATGGGAAAAATAATAGCACTTACCTACGTCTTTTTTCCTTTTTCAGGGACGAAGTCTTGTTCTATCTCTCACTGCATCCTCAAACTCCTGGGCTCAAGTGATCCTCCCACCTCAGTCTCCCAAGTAGCTAGAACTACTGGTACATGCCACCATACTTGACTGATTTTTTTTTTTGAGACGGGGTCTCGCTCTGTCGCCCAGGCTAGAGTGCAGTGGCCGGATCTCAGCTCACTGCAAGCTCCGCCTCCCGGGTTTACGCCATTCTCCTGCCTCAGCCT
>NW_012112475.1:2498703-2499495 GCF_000951035.1 Colobus angolensis palliatus | reverse complement strand
GCTGGGATTACAGGCTTGAGCCACCGCGCCCGGCCAAATAAAGCTAAATATTAATAACTACAATAAATAAACTATTTTTGACTGATCACAGTGGCTCACTCCTATAATCCCAACACTTTTTGGGAGCCCGAAGCAGGTGAGTTGCTTGAGCCCAGGCATTCAAGACCAGCCTGGGCAACATAGGGAGACCCTGTCTCTACAAAAATACCAAAATTAGCTGGGTGTGGTGGTGTGTGCCTATAGTCCCAGCCACTTGGGAGGTTGAGGTGGGAGGATAGCTTGAGTCTGGATGTCAAGGCTACAGTAACCTGTGATTGTGCCACTGCACTCCAGTGTGGGTGACAGAGCAAGACCTTGTCTCAAAATCAATCAACCGATCAATCAATCAGTAAAATAAATAAACTGTTTTGAGGGTCTCTCTGGGACTTTCATCCAGTAACCCCTGCTCTACCTATAAAGGCATTTTTTTTTTTTTTTTAAACACAGAGTCTCGCTGTTGCTCAGACTGAAGTGCAGTGGCGTGATCTCAGCAATTCTCCTGTCTCAGCCTCCCGAGTAGCTGGGATTACAAGTGTGCACCACCATGCCTGGCTAATTTTTGTATTTTTAGTAGAGACAAGGTTTCACCATGTTGGCCAGGCTGGTCTTGAACTCCCAACTTCAGGTAATCTGCCCACCTCAGCCTCCCAAAGTGCTGGGGTTACAGGCATGAGCCCCTGTGCCAGGCAATTTCCCAATTTCCTGGGTTTTAAACTGGCAATTAATTCTCTATTTTATTGTATTGTATTTTAT
>NW_012112475.1:2491176-2493183 GCF_000951035.1 Colobus angolensis palliatus | reverse complement strand
CTCGCCCAGCTAGTTTTTTGTATTTTTAGTAGAGACAGGGTTTCACCGTGTTAGCCAGGATGGTCTCGATCTTCTGACCTCGTGATCCGCCCGTCTCGGCCTCCCAAAGTGCTGGGATTACAGGCTTGAGCCACCGCGCCCGGCTTAGGTATCTTTTCATGTGTTTTTTTTGCCATTTCTTTTTTTTGAGACGGAGTTTCACTCTTGTTGCCCAGGCTGGAGTACAGTGGCACGATCTCTGCTGACAGCAACCTCCACCTCCTGGGTTCAAGTGATTCTCTTGCCTCGGCCCCCCAGGTAGCTGGGATTGCAGGCGCCTGCCACGATGACCAGCTAATTTTGTATTTTTAGTAGAGGTAGGGTTTCACCATGTTGGTCAGGCTGGTCTCGAACTACTGACCTCAGGTGATCCCCCCACCTTGGCCTCCCAAAGTGCTCGGATTATAGGCGTGAGCCACCAAGACTGGCCGTTTTTTTGCCATTTCCATAGTTTCTTTGGAGAAATGTCTATTCAAGTCCTTCGCCCATCTTTTATTCTTTGTTTTTTTGAGACAGACTTACTCTGTCACCCAGGCTGGAGCACAGTGGTGCAATCATGGCTCACTGCAGCCTTGACCTCCCAGGATCAAATGATCATTCTGCCTCAGCCTTCTGAGGAGCAGGGACTACAAGCTCACACCCATGCCAGGCTAATTTTTTTTCCTTGTTTTCTTTGTAGAGACAGAGTCTTAACATGTTGCTCAGGCTGCCTTGAATTCCTGGTCTCATGCCATCTCCTGCCTTGACTTCTAAAAGTATTGGGATTACAGGTGTGAGCCGCTGCACCCAGCTTTTGTCCATTTTTTAACTGGGTTGTTTATGGTTGTTGTTGAGTTGTAGGAGTTCTTTTTGTTTTTTGGAAACAGAGTTTCGCTCTTGTTACTGGGCATGATCTTGGCTCACTGCAACCTCTGCCTCCTGGGTTCAAGCGATTCTCTTGCCTCAGCCTCCCGATTAGCTGGGATTACAGGCATGTGCCACCATGCCCGGCTAGTTTTTGTATTATTAGTAGAGATAGTTTCACCATGTTGACCAGGCTGGTCTCAAACTCCTAACCTCAGGTAATCTACCCGCTTCCCAAAGTGCTGGGATTATAGGCATGAGCCACCGCACCAGGCCAGAGTTCTTTATAGAACCTGGATATTAACCCCTTAATATATGAATTGCAACTATTTTCTCCCATTCTGTGTGTTGCCTTTTAAATTCTATTGATTGTCTAAGAAACTTTCTTGAAGACCACCAGAGAGTAGTTAAAATTTTTTCCTAATGAGTATAGATATTCTTTTACTTTCTTATATTTTCATGAGCAATTCCCCATATCATTGGATCCTGTTGAAAAATATCATTTTTTTCTTTCTTTCTTTCCCCTTCCTTCCTCCCTCCCTCTCTCTCTCTCTCTCTCTCTCTCTCTTTCTTTCTTTGTTTCTTTCTTTCTTTTCTTTCTTTCTCTTGAGACAGAGTCTCACTGTGTCACCAGGCTGGAGTGCAGTGATGCGATCTCGGCTCACTGCAACCTCTGCCTCCCGGGTTCAAGTGATTCTCCTGCCTCATCCTCCCAAGTAGCTGGGACTACAGGTGTGCGCCACCATGCCCAGCTAATTTTTATATTTTCAGTAGAGATGGGGTTTTACCTTGTTGGCCAGCATGCTCTTGATCTCTTGACCTTTTGATCCACCTGCCCCGGCCTCCCAAAGTGCTGGAATTACAGGCGTGAGACACTGCGCCCAGCTGAAAAACATTATTTTCAATAACAGCATAATATTTCTCCTTACTGACATCTCTTAGTTTATTCTCTCCATTCCTCTAATATCGGACATAATATTTCCCTGTTGTAAATGAAGCTGAGGTGAACAAGCTTGTGCCTAAATCTTTGGGAGTGTGTTTCATTATTTTCTCAAAATTGATTCCTAGAAATGGAATGGGCTGACTCCAATGCTTTTTAGCCATCACGATTTTTTTTTTTTTTTT
>NW_012112475.1:2488401-2489336 GCF_000951035.1 Colobus angolensis palliatus | reverse complement strand
ACTGTCTCAAAAAAAAAAAAAAAAAAAAAGTTCTGTTACTATGTATGGGCCTTACAGCTGGGAAAGCATTTCACACCCATTCCCTGGGTGAACCCTCACAGCAGCCCTGAGGGAAGCAGGCAGGGAAACGAGGTCCTAAGGGTGAACTCACTTGCCCAAGGTCACACAGGCAGTTAAGTGCCTGAGGAGGAAGCAATTAGCAGCCAACTCCTGTCTGGCTTTCTTCAGAAAACATCAAAGATGTGAATTTAGAAGCCATTAGCTTGATCCTCAGCCCTTAGAGCCTCCCTCAGGTCCCAGAGTTCCATCCATTCTGAACCTGGGCACTCCACCAAGTGAGACGCAGCAAGCACAGCTCAGGTGTTGGCTTCAGTCCAAGCCCCGCATCTTGTTTCTTCCTGAAAAGGGCGCTGGGATGCCACCTCCTTGCATTCTAATAAATAATTCCCTTTGCAGTCTTTTTATACAACCCCTCTTCAGCCCTCCTCCCCAAATGGTATTAAATTTCCAGGAAGACTAACTCTCTCACCAGCACGACTTCTCACGTTTACAATGATTGCTTTGCTGGAGGACACCATGACCCCACTGATAAAGAAAGGAAAGACAGCCACCATTCATGGAGAACCTACTAAGTGCCAGGCATTGTCCCGAAGTGTATCTTTTGTGTGTGTGTGTGTGTGGCAGAATCTTGCTCTGTTGCCCAGGCTGGAGTGCAGTGCTATGATCTCAGCTCACTGCAGCCTCGACTTCTTGGGCTCAAGCAATCCTCCCATATCAACCTCCTGAGTAGCTAGGACTACAAGCGTGCGCCACCATGGCCAGCTAATTTTTGTATTTTTTGTAGACATGGGGTTTTGCCATGTTGCCCAGGCTGATCTTTTTTTTTTTTTTTTGAGACGGAGTCTCGCTCTGTCGCCCAGGCTGGAGTGCAGTGG
>NW_012112475.1:2485437-2487426 GCF_000951035.1 Colobus angolensis palliatus | reverse complement strand
GCCGGGCGTGGTGGCGGGCGCCTGTAGTCCCAGCTACTCGGGAGGCTGAGGCAGGAGAATGGCATGAACCTGGGAGGCGGAGCTTGCAGTGAGCCACGATCGCGTCACTGCGCTCCAGCCTGGGTGACAGAGCAAGACTCTGTCTCAAAAAAAAAAAAAAAAAAAAAAAAAATCCTTGGGTTTCTGGGCTATGTTTTACCTTTCTCCTGGTTTGGAC
The DNA here is from genome assembly GCF_000951035.1 of Colobus angolensis palliatus. NCBI lineage: Eukaryota > Metazoa > Chordata > Mammalia > Primates > Cercopithecidae > Colobus > Colobus angolensis. The sequence continues at coordinate 2,487,209 of NW_012112475.1, read as the reverse complement.
TCCATTCAGCCTCATCCATGATAGATGCAAGCATGTCCTTACCCATGATAGATGCAAGCATGTCCTTTCTCACACTCCTCTGCTGCCACCCAGTCACCAGGTATATGGTGCCTTTCTCTGTCATACAGAATTTGGGTTCTCTTAGCCACTAAAATGAGGCATCCTCACAGGATAACTCAGATGGGGACTGAGCAAAGTTTCATAACACCGTGGACTTAATTCCAGCTGGGTGGTCGCTGGGTGACATGCCTGCCACTGGAAGAGGGTCCTCACTAAGTGACGTTGAGGAGGAGGGCTAACGGAGCTTCTTGCCAAAGGGGATGTCTGGTTATAAAGGGATTCTTCCCCCTGCTTAACAACAGAACCCCCTCCTTATGTCTAGGGACTCTTTACTTTGTGAATCAAAGGCAGTCTTCCTCCTACCATAGAAGCCAAAAGGTCGGATGTTTGTCTTTACAGCTTCCACTGCAGGTAAGAGATGGGCATGTGATCAAGGATTGACCAATTAGGGCTTGGGTTATAGAAGTCGAGACTGGGGAATCCTTATGGAGAGGGAAGGTGAGAATGGTCTTGAGACAGTCTCCATGGCCAGGTGACCATGGTGAAAGCAGGTCTCCGCAGACAAGTCCAGTAGTACATGGTCCCATGTGGCCTTGCCTTCCTTATTCCTGGCCACTTCTAGAAACTTCCTGGTGATTTTGTGGCCTTCCTATTACCCTGCTAATACATTCCTTTTCTGCTACCATCAGAATTGGTTTCTATTATTTATGATAAACTGACACAATGGTGCTCGCTGGAATTACACCAGATCATTTCTAGGTTGGAAATGCTCTGGGGGAGGTAGGAAGGCAGGTCTCTGCTCTGGTCCATGTGATCTCTCTAGATCAGGACCCTTTTTTCCAGCCCCACTGGCCTCCTCCCTCTTGTTGCATCCTCATCATTTCTCCCCTTCATTGAACTGAGCAAATTTCCAGAATTGAGAGGTTTGGAAGCCCTGCTCTGACTTTTCAAAACTTCTTTCATTCCCTGAGTCTCCTCCCCAAGATTCTGGAGCTCAGAAAGTCCTTTCTCTATTTTTCAACTGAAATAACTTTCCTCTGAGCAATAAACACATCATAGTACGGTTTAGATGGAAAAGAGGACACAGTATGGAAAGGAAATGCTAGGAGTAGAAACATACTGGTAATATAGAAGTTACCCCATCATCCTAGGGTGACCAGTCATCCTAGTTTGCCTGGACTAAGGAGTTTCTTGGGACATGGAACTTTTGGTGCCAAAACAGGGACAGACCTATGCAAACTAGGACAAATTAGTCACCCTACACTGTACAGCTATAACTACTAATCCCATTCCAATACACAGCTTTATTCAGCTTGCTAAGGACAGAATCAGCACCAGACCATCATCAACAATGCTTTACCAAAGTTCTTTTTTCTGCCAGGTGCAGTGAGTGGGTCATTCCGGGCCTCAAGTGATCCGCCTGCCTCAGCCTCCCAAAGTGCTGAGGCCCGGAATTCAAGACCAGCCTGGCCAACATGGCAAAACCCTGCCTCTACTAAAAAATACAAAAATGAGGCAGGTATGGTGGTACACGTCTGTAATCCCAGCTACTCAGGAGGCTGAGGCATGAGAATCACCTGAACCTGGAGGTAGAGATTGCAGTGAGCTGAGATTGTGCCATGGCACTCCAGCCTGGGCGACAGAGCAGGATTCTGTTTAAAAAAAAAAAAAAGAGTTGTTTTAATTTTCATTTCTTTAATATGAGTAAGCAT
>NW_012112475.1:2484228-2485283 GCF_000951035.1 Colobus angolensis palliatus | reverse complement strand
GCCAGGATGGTCTCGATCTCCTGACCTCGTGATCCGCCCGTCTCAGCCTCCCAAAGTGCTGGGATTACAGGCTTGAGCCACCGCGCCCGGCCCCTTTTCCTATGTTTAAAAGCAATATTTTCTATTCCTTTTCTCTGAACTCTCTGTTCATACCTTTTACTTACCTATTTTAAAAAAACCCTACCTATTTTTAAAAAATGTGCAATTTTGTTACATGCATAGAATGTGTAATGATAAAGTCAGGGTATTTAGGTTATCTATCACCCAAGTATTTATCATTTCTATGTGTTGGGTACATTTCAGGTTTTCTAGCTATTTTGAAGAACACAATACATTGTTGTTAAATAGCAGTAAAGACATCCAGTTAAACATAGTGGATTGATGACATGTATTTATTTTTTTCTCCCTCAAAACCCACCTATATGGCAATAAGGAATAAAAAAAGTATTAACCCAGAACATTAATAGGAATGAAAAGGAGACATTAGTGGCTCAGGAATTTCAGCAAGTTTTTGGAAAACAGAGACAGAAGGGGAAGTAGTAACTGACTTAATAGGGGAAGGAAGTTATGACCCAAATGTCTGCAGGGAATATTGATTTGATGACTAAAAGGTGAGCCCAGATTCTTTCATAGAAGAGATAGACACTAAAAATAAAGATATGATGGAAATCTCCCACAGAGTAGAACAAAAGAGCCAAAAAAGAGGGACAATAAGAGAAAAACAGAGAAAATTAGAAACTCAGTTTGGAAAGTATAACTTCTGACTAACAGAAATTCCAGAAAGAGAAAAAAAATGGAGGGGAAAGCCAAGTCTGGTGGCTCATTCCTGTAATCCCTACACTTTGAGAGGTGGAGGCAGGGGGATTGCTTGAGCCCAGGAGTTGGAGACCAGCTGGGCAACACAGTGAGACCCCATTTCTACAAAAAATAGAAAAATTTGCCGGGCGCGGTGGCTTAAGCCTGTAATCCCAGCACTTTGGGAGGCCGAGACGGGTGGATCACGAGGTCAGGAGATCGAGACCATCCTGGCTAACACGGTGAAACCCTGTCTCTAC
>NW_012112475.1:2480852-2483488 GCF_000951035.1 Colobus angolensis palliatus | reverse complement strand
GAGATGGAGGCTCCCTCTGTCGCCCAGGCTGGAGTGCAGTGGTGCGATCTCAGCTTACTGCAACCTCTGCCTCCTGGGTTTAAGCAATTCTCCTGCCTCAGCCTCCCTGAGGAACTGGGACTACAGGCATGCACCACCATGCCCAGCTAATTTTTTTTTGTATTTTTAGTAGAGACAAGGTTTCACCATGTTGGCCAGGCTGGTCTCAAACTCTTGACCTCAGGTGATCTGCCTGCCTCGACCTCCCAAAGTGCTGGGATTACAGGAGTGAGCCATGGTGCCCGGCCTTCAGCCTATATTTCTATACCCTGCTAAACTATTAATCAAGTGTGAAAACAGTATAAAGACATATTTAGACTTACAAGGACTAAATATATTTGCTGCTTTGCAACCTTTCTCAGGAATCTACAGAAAGATGTGCTGCACAGAGATGACATAGTAAATCCACAATCCAGAAGTTTGAGACACAAGGTCCAGGGCACAGGGAATCCCAACCAGGAGTAGGCTGTAGGAAAGTCCAGTATGACAGCTGTGCAGTAGGTCTGGAGAGCGCTAGTCCAGACCAGAGCTGAAGTCTTCAGGAGAAAAAAACAAAAAAGAACTCATGAACTTTTTTTTTTTTTTAAGTTCTTGTTTTTGTGAGATGGAGTTTCACTCTTGTTGCCCAAGCTGGAGTGTAATGGAGTCATTTTGGGTCACTGCAGCCTCCACCTCCTAGGTTCAAACAATTCTCCTGCCTCAGCCTCCCAAGTAGTGGGGATTACAGGCGCCTGCCACCACGCCTGGCTAATTTTTTAATTTTTAGTAGAGACGTGGTTTCTCCATGTTGACCAGGTTGGTCTTGAACTCCTGACCTCAGGGTGATCTGCCTGCCTCAGCCTCCCAAAGTGCTGGGATTACAGGCATGAGACACCACGCCCAGCTGAATTATTTGTTACGTTACACATCTGGAAAAATCACTGCTGGTTATTTGTCTAATTTATTAACGACATAGGAAAAAATTAACAATACCTGCAAAGAAGGCTAATGAAAGTAGGGAAAAAATGAGGCAATTATTAGCCTCAGGAAATACCAAAAGAGGCTGGGTGCAGTCTCTTTTGGTATTTCCTTTATTATTTTATTTAAAAATAAACTTCTTCACTTTAGAGAAAGTGTACATCAAATTATGTGGGAGTTTTAATGGGCCAGGCCTGAGAATGGCACACATCACATTTAATTGTTCAGAACTTAGTCTGAACTGTAAGGAAAGCTGGGAAATACTGTCTAGCTCTGTGTCCAGTAGCAAGAAGAAATAACGTTTTTGAGAGGAAGTAGCAGTATCTGCCACAACAGGCAAAAAAGTAGGGGTGGGCAGGTGAAGAAGAGCATCTCAGCTATTCATTTATTTAAGGAGCAACACATATTTATTGAGTACCTACTATTGACTAAGCTTGGTTCCAGGCTTGGTGGATACAAGAGTGAACAAATAAAAGACTGCTCTTATGCAGTTTTTATTTAGTGGGGAACAGCAGATGTAAATTCCATGGGGGATGGAACCTGTCCTTCTAGGCCAGTGTGGCCGGAATAGAGTTTTAACGATTTTTGCAGAAAGTAATAAGGACTTCACATTTGATTCTAAGAGCAATGAGACTCTATTAAATCGAGTATTAACTAGGAAGCGGCGTGATCTGTTTTATTTATTTATTTATTTATTTTAATGTTTTATATTTGAGACGGAGTTCTGCTCTTGTCGCCCAGGCTGGAGTGCAGTGGCACCATCTCTCTCACTGCAACCTCCGCCTCCCGGGTTCGAGCGATTCTCCTGCCTCAGCCTCCTGAGTAGCTGGGAGTACAGGCATGCGCCACCATGCCTGGCTAATTTTTTTTATTTTTATTAGAGAGGAGGTTTCGCCTTGTTGGCCAGGCTGGTCTCGAACTCCTGATCTCAGGTGATTCACCTGCCTCGGCCTCCCAAAGTGCTGGGATTACAGGCGTGAGTCACTGCACCTGGCCGCATGATTTGTTTTAAATAATTACTCTGGCCACCTTATGGAAAATGAATTGTCCGGGCAGAGCTGGACGAAAGAATGGAAACAGAGAGACCAGATATTTCAGGCAGGCTAGAGATGAGCGTGGTCTGGCCTTGCCTGGTGCGATTGTGACTGATTAGGGTGAAGTACAGGAAAGATACAACAAGGATGCCTGTAGGTGTTTGTATTGAGTCACTGGGGGCACCCTAAGTGGGAGTTATCTCAGTAGGACTTTGAGACACCAGTCAGATAATGGATGTGAAAGCTTTTAGGAAAGGTTGAATGGCGGCTGAAATAGCGTGTGTTCCATTTTACAGATGGGAAACTGAGGCACGAGATACCAGAGGATGGAGTCAGTCCACGTTGTGCGCCACTCTACCCGCTTAGGTGGGTGAGGAGACCGAGGTGTGTTGGGCCCCGCTAAGCTCCAGCACCGAGCTCAGCCCCGCCCGGACCCCGCCAGCCGGCTTTCCCTGTCCGTTGCTCGTGTGCCAATAAAGTTATTGAAATTGACACTGGTTGCTAAGGAAATGGGTCGCTGAGCCAGGTTGCTAAGGAAGTGAGCGGCCACTGTCTCTCCCCATCCGGGGCAGCGGGGAATGGCTGAGCCAGGGGTTCGCCGCCCCC
>NW_012112475.1:2462669-2480747 GCF_000951035.1 Colobus angolensis palliatus | reverse complement strand
CTTTCGGCTTGGGCCGCAGGTGAGTCGGAGGGGCCGGGCGCCCGCCGAGCAGGGCTTATCCTGTGGCCGCCTGGGATTTTCTCTGCGACCCGCGCCTCCGCCTGGCTTTGCTGTCCCGCGAGCCGGAGCATCCTCTGCCCTGCCTCCCGGGCATCCTCTGGTCGTCTGGACGGCCTTGCCCCTCCTTCCCCGGGCGGGGTCGCGGCCCGACCCCCAGACACGGCCACCCTGGGTCGCAACCCACCTGGGGGCCCTGGGGCGGTGGTCAGGGCCCCAGTTTGGGACGAGGGTGGGGAAGCGAGAGCCTGGGGTTCGAACCTCTGCGCTGTCCCGGGCTTGCTGTGTGACCTTGGGCAAGTCTTTTCACCTCGCTGGCCTTAGTTGACCTGTTTATTCAAAGGGGTCCTAACACTTGCTGCTCTGAGTGGTTAAGGTGATGAGACGTGTGTGTGAAAGTGCCCTAAATGGGGAGAGGGAGAATTTTTCGGGCACCCTAGCATGGGAGACCAAGAGGGCAGTTTGAAGTCTGAGTGAGTTAGAGACGTGGCATTTCCACTTAGTAATTGTGTGGCCCTGGGCAAGTTAATTTCTTTGAATCTACTTTTTCTTATCTGTGAAATGGTATAATAGACTACTGTGGAAATCAACGAGACTGGGTATGTCAAGTAGCTTGGCACATAGTTAGTGCTCAACCAGCTATTATGAGGCGTCTAGGGGAGGAGGGCAAGACTCCCAGGAGGAGATGACTTTGGGACAGGTAAGGTGTAGGTGTGTAGAGTGCCAGCTTTTATGGGTAGTCCTACTGCAATGCCAACTCCCAACCCCAGTTTTACTTCTCCATTATGCTCAGAGCAAGGGAGGCAGTGGACTTCTACAAGTAGTCCAAACTCTTTGAGGTCAATCCTTTGTAGATAGCTGGGGTCATGGTCTCATTTTCTACTTGGGCTTCGTTGACCCTTCCAGAAGAAAAAAGGCGTCTTTGTGTCCTTTGGGAAGTGCTTATAGCAGTAATAACTACAAGCATATGATTAAGAAGCACTTTATCAGGCATATTATTTCATTTAATTTTTTTTTTTTTTTTTTTTGAGATAGCGTCTCAGTCTGTTGCCCAGGCTGGAGTGCAGTGGCATGATCTCAGCTCACTGCAACCTCCGCCTCCTGGGTTCAAGCGATTCTTCTGCCTCAGCCTCCCGAGTAGCTGGGATTGCAGATGTTCACCACCTCGCCCACTAATTTTTGTAGTTTTAGTAGAGACAAGGTTTTGCCATGTTGGCCAGGCTGGTCTTGGACTCCTGGCCTCAAGTGATACGCCTGCCTCGGCCTCCCAAAGTGCTGGGATTATAGACATGAGTCTCCACACCCAGCCATTGCCTAAGAATTTTGTATCTATTGAGTGATGGAAGTGGAGGTGTTTCTAGGTAAATCCTGTATTTTATCCCCCATTCACTGTTGCCTCTGATTTTGCAACAGTTGCTATTATAAGGCCACAGGGGTATTCTTTTGTTACTTTTAACTGACTGGAAGCTAAAAGGCAAGGAAACAAGATCTCAGGTAAAGCTTTATTTAAAGAGATACCATCCAAAGTGAGGCTCTCAGAAAAGAGTTGGAATCTTTTTTTTTGAGATGGAGTCTCGCTCTGTCGCCCAGGCTGGAGTGCAGTGGCATGATCTCAGCTCACTGCAACCTCCGCCTCCCGGGTTCAAGTGATTCTCCTGCCTCAGCCTCCCGAGTAGCTGGGACTACAGGCGCCCGCCACCTCGCCCGGCTAGTTTTTTGTATTTTTTAGTAGAGACGGGGTTTCACAGTGTTAGCCAGGATGGTCTCAATCTCCTGACCTCGTGATCCACCCGTCTCGGCCTCCCAAAGTGCTGAGATTACAGGCTTGAGCCACCGCGCCCGGCCTTCATTTAATCTTTACGTAGACTTTGCCAGGTACCTGGTGATATCATCCTCATTTTGCCAATGAGGAAACTGAGCTTCAGAAAAGTGAAGGGAAGGACCTGCTTAAGAATCTTTTTTTTTTTTTTTTTTGAGATAGCGTCTCAGTCTGTTGCCCAGGCTGGAGTGCAGTGGCATGATCTCAGCTCACTGCAACCTCCGCCTCCTGGGTTCAAGCGATTCTTCTGCCTCAGCCTCCCGAGTAGCTGGGATTGCAGATGTTCACCACCTCGCCCACTAATTTTTGTAGTTTTAGTAGAGACAAGGTTTTGCCATGTTGGCCAGGCTGGTCTTGGACTCCTGGCCTCAAGTGATACGCCTGCCTCGGCCTCCCAAAGTGCTGGGATTATAGACATGAGTCTCCACACCCAGCCATTGCCTAAGAATTTTGTATCTATTGAGTGATGGAAGTGGAGGTGTTTCTAGGTAAATCCTGTATTTTATCCCCCATTCACTGTTGCCTCTGATTTTGCAACAGTTGCTATTATAAGGCCACAGGGGTATTCTTTTGTTACTTTTAACTGACTGGAAGCTAAAAGGCAAGGAAACAAGATCTCAGGTAAAGCTTTATTTAAAGAGATACCATCCAAAGTGAGGCTCTCAGAAAAGAGTTGGAATCTTTTTTTTTGAGATGGAGTTTTGCTGTTGTTGCCCAGGCGGGAGTGCAATGGCACCATCTCAGCTCACCGCAACCTCTGCCTCCCTGGTTTAAGCAATTCTCCTGCCTCAGCCTCCCAAGTAGCTGGGATTACAGGCATATGCCACCACACCCAGCTAATTTTGTATTTTTAGTAGAGACGGGGTTTCTCCACGCTGGTCAGACTGGTCTCAAACTCCTGACCTCAGGTGATTGGCTGTCTTGGCCTGCTAAAGTACTGGGATTACAGGCGTGAGCCACCACGCCCAGCCTGAGAGTTGGAATCTTTAAAAGAGGGCTTCTCTGTCCCTCATTCCCTCCTCGTTAAAATGAGGGGACTAGGCTAGATTATACTGAAGGCCCTTTCAGTGCTATTTTGCAGTTGTGGTTAAAAGCCTGCAATCAGACTACCTGGGCTAAAATCTTGGCTCTGCTACTTCCAAGCTGTGTGCTACTGAGCAAAGAGGTGCTACTTTACCTCTGAAATGATGGTCAATACCTCTGAAATGATGAGATGACTTTTTGGTAAGGGGCCCTGTGAGGAAGAATTATTCGTAGTTCATTTTGAACCCCTTGGTGGTGTAGTTCCCTCATCTGTGAAATGTGGATAGTAATAGTACATATCATGCATGGCTGTTCTGAGGATTTGTTTGAACTTAATGTATGTAAAGTGCCCAGCATATTTGGTAAACATTAGCTATTGTTATTTGGGCTTAATGTGGTACTTGTACTGTATTTTCCATTTGTGGTTGGTGAATGAATAAATTAAAGTATGTGGTAATACCAGGTCTGTCAACCATAATGTCATTGCAAGCATGAAACAGTAGCCATCATGGCATTATATAAATGTTGATATTTTTATACGGTTGCCCCAGGAACCTGTAATCCTGTGCCACAATGGGTTGCAAAGAAAGGTGAAAGCTGGCTAGGCATGGCGGCACATGCCTGTAATCCCAGCACTTTGGGAGGCCGAGGTGGGCGGATCACGAGGTCAGGAGATGGAGACCATCTGGCTAACACGGTGAAACCCCATCTCTACTAAAAAAAAAAAAAATACAAAAAATTAGCTGGGCATGGTGGCGGGCCCCTGTAGTCCCAGTTACTCTGGAGCCTGAGGCAGGAGAATGGCGTGAACCCGGGAGGCGGAGCTTTCAGTGTAGCCGAGATCACGCCACTGCACTCCAGCCTGGGCAATAGAGCAAGACTGTGTCTCAAAAAAAAAAAGAAACAGAAAGGTGAAAGCTGATGGTAGGACGTCAGATTTGATAGCTCAACACCCAATTCAGTAAATATTTGCTAAATCCGCTTATGCTAGGTTCATGGAGGATGTGGAGATCAGTCCCATCTCCATATCCTTCAAGGAACTCAGAGCTTAATTTGCAAATTACTGCATTTGACGTCTTTAAATGAATTCATATCTTATGTTTGCCTTGGCTGCAGAGTAAAGCCACCGATTCTAATCTGTTTTGTTGTGTCCCTAGACTTCTGTTAGGTGCCTGGATTAGAAACCTCAGATTGCTTCCTAAGCCTTTTCATCCACTAATTTGCAAGTCCCTGAGAAAGACCCTCCTCTTATGTAACAAAGAGTAACAATACTTGACAATAACAATATGGTGCCTAATGGCTTACACAAATGCTTACACTTGCTCACTCATGCTTTTACTCATTTAATCTTATCTGTGTCCCTTCAAGGAAGGTAAGGTGCAGATGAGGATCTCTGTTTTATAGTTGAGGAATCTGAAGAGAAGCCAAGAAGCCATGATGCTATTGAGTGGCCCATTTCACGTTGAAATCCAGTCTTCTGACTTCAAATTCAGTGTATTTACCACTGTCCTCCCCAGATTGTATTTATTTAGCATTTCCTGAGCACCTAGAATGTGTCAGTTCTGTTTTAGCCTGGAGATATCATGGTAGAAAGGTACATGAGTTCCTTGCTCTCATGCAGCTTATATTCTACTGGCAGCAAACAGAAATATACACCAATAAATGAACAAGGGAATTTGGATAAGGAATAAGTGCTGGGGTGAAATCCCATCTGTATTAAAAATACAAAACTTAGCTGGGTGTGGTGGCACGTGCCTGTAGTCCCAGCTATTCAGGAGGCTGAGGCACAAGAATTGCTTGAACCCGGGAAGCAGAGGCTGCAGTGAGCCGAGATTGCGCCATTGCACTCCAGCCTGGGCAACAGAGTGAGACTCTTGTCTCAAAAAAAAAAAAAAAAAAAAAAAGAAAAAAGAAAAGGCCTTGCTAGGGTGGTGACATTTTTGCTGAGATTTGCTCCCAGGGAAGGGCCAGCCATTTGAAGATATGTCAGAAGGAAGAGCAAGGGTAAAGGCTGTGAGGTGGCAACAAGCTGGGTAAGTTCCAGAAACTGCAAGAAGGCTTAGAATGGCTGGGACAGGTGAGTCGAAGGCAGAGTGGGGAGGTGGATGGATGTAGGGGATGGGAGTGGTGGGGAGCACTCAGATCATACAGGGCCTTGTCTGCTAGAGTAAGGAGTTGGGATTTTGTTCTAAAAGCCGTGGAAATCTTTGGAGGTTCTGGAGAAGGGGAGTGGCATGATTTATTTTTATTTTTTTAAAAAAATCACTCTGGCCTCTTTGTGGCAGTGAATTTTAGAGGGCATAGGAGTGGCAGCCAGGAGGCTAGTTAGGAGGTTAGGTGAGAGAAGATAGTGGCCTTCTAGACTGGTGGCAGTGGAGATGGTAAGAGGACGGATTGGGGATGTGTTTCAGAGGTAAAACCAGCAGGATGGTGGGGTGACGGTGAGAGAATAAGGATGACTCCTGGGTTTTTTCCTGAGCAATTAAGTAGATGTTAGAGATGCCATCTGCCTCTGAAATGATGAGAGGACTTTTTGGTAAGGGGCCCTATGAGGAAGAATTATTCATAGTTTATTTTGAACCCCTTAGAGGAGAGGCACAAGGTATATGCATCATACTTTATAGTCTGTGGGGAGGAAATCCCAGATTATGCTGACAGAAGCTAGCCAGGTACAACTGATTGAAGCTTGAAGTTCCTACTGTGAACAAAAAAAAAAAAAAAAAAAGTCCTGCTGCTTTTCTACAGTCTGGCTCTTTGCTAGCCTGTGGAGTGGCAGGTGTGGGCTTTGCCAGGGCAGTACCCATCTGTCTTTCTGTCTTGTGCTGTTGGCATTGCAGTGCTGACTCGGGATCTTGGCTGAGGGAGCCTGGCCAGCTCTCGAAGAGGGAGCAGAATCACTAGTGAAGTTCATTCGGTGCCCCAAATGGCCACACTCTCCTTGCCAGGTTCTTTCCTGGCCACCAAGTGACAGTTCTAAAGTTTCAGAGCTTTTGACTTGAGAATCCTTGGAAAACCTATTGTATTCTATCAGAATTCCTAGAGGATTCTTGAGTCTCTTCTGAGCAAGGGAATTCGAGCTTCATTGTTACACATTCCAGTAACTGTACTTGTAAATCTGGGCATTACAGGGTTGTACATTCAGCATTGTGAATAGTAAGACTAATAGTCTTATCACTGCCACTTGTTTATTTAATTAAATTTAATAAATTTATTCATTTTGGAGACAGGGACTCCCTCTGTCACCCAGGTTGGAATGCAGCGATGTGATCCTGGCTCCCCAACAGCCTTGAATTCCTGGGTTCGAGTGATCCTTCTAGCTTAGCCTCCTGAGTGGCTGGGACCGCAGTCATATACTGTCATGCCTGGCTAATTTTAAAAAAATGTTTTTGGGCCGGGCGTGGTGGCTCACACCTGTAATCTCAACAGTTTGGGAGGCTGAGGCGGGCAGATCACGAGGTCAAGAGTTTGAGACCAGCCTGACCAACGTGGTGAAACCCCTTCTTCTACTAAAAATACAAAAATTATCTGGGCATGGTGGTGCACACCTGTAATCCCAGCTACTCAGGAGGCTGATACAGGAGAATTGCTTGAACCCGGGAGGTGGTGGTTGCAGTGAGCTGAGATCATACCACTGCACTCCAGCCTGGGCGACAGAGTGAGACTCTGTCTAAAAAAAAAAGAAAAAATCTGTAGATGGCTAGGCATGGTGACTCACACCTGTAATCTCAGCACTTTGGGAGGCTGAGGCATGTGGATCACCTGAGATCAGGAGTTCAAGACCAGCCTGACCAGCATGGCGAAACCCCATCTCTACTAAAAATACAAAAATTGTCAGGTGTGGTGGTGCATGCCTGTAGTCCCAGCTACTTTGGAGGCTGAGGTGGGAGAATCACTTGAACTCGGGAAGCAGAGGTTGCAGTGAACTGAGATTGTACCACTTCACTCCAGCCTGGGTGACAGAGTGAGACTCCATCTCAAAAAAACAGAAATTTGTAGAGACGGTCATACTATATTGTCCAGGTGTCTTGGCCGCAAGTGATCCACTCACCTTGGCCTCTCAAAGTGCTGGGTTACAGGCATGAGCCGCTAATTTTTTTAGAAAACCTGGTCTTACTCTGTTGCCCAGGCTGGAGTACAGTGGTGCAGTCATAGCTCATTGTAACCTCCAACTCCTGGGCTCAAGCGAGCCTCCCGCCTCAGCCATTCAAGTAGCTGAGACTACAGGTGCATGCCACTACACCCAGCTAATAAAAAAAAGAGAGACAGGGTCTTGCTATGTTGCAGGCTAGTGTCAAACTCCTGGCTTCAAGCAGTCTTCCTGCCTCGGCCTCCCAAAGTGCTGGGATTACAGGCGTGAGCCACTGTACCTGGCCACCACTGCTATTTGTATAACTTTGCAGTTTAGAATGCTCTTTCCTGTGCATTCTCATTTACTAATTGTCAGTTGAGATTATGTGGACTACATATTATCCCCAGTTTACAGATGAAGACATTGTGGTGTGGTCACTTGTTTTTGTCAGTAATATTAAACATTTTCTAGGTGCTGAGTTAGGGAGATCCTTGCTGCTCAAAGTGTGTTCTCTGTGACAGACGTACCACGTCCCCAGAACCTTGTCAGAAATGCAGAACCTAGGCTGGGTGCAGTGGCTCACGCTTGTAATCCCAGCACTTTGGGAAGCCAAGGCAGGAGGATCACTGGAGGCCAGGAGTCCGAGACCAACCTGGGCAAAACGGTGAGACTCATCTGTAGTTTTAACAAAAGAAGAAGGAAACAACAACAGGGCCTAGATCTAATAAACCAGAGCCTGCCTTTTACCAAGATCCCGGATGTTTCCTGTGCACGTTAAAGTCTGAGATGCTCTCATCTAGGTAATCAGTAGCAAAACTAAGACTTACCAATGATAATGACAATGAAAGTAGTAGTCGTAGCTAAGATACATTAGCCAAGCAGTGTTGTAAGCACTTAACACATGTTGTTTCATTTAGATTTAGACCTCACAGCAATCCTGTAACACAGGTTTCCAGAAGAGGAAAGTAGAGGCTCAGAAAAGTTCAGTAACTTCCCCACATCTGCTGACTCCAGGTCTGTTGTTCTTTCTACCATGCGCGTATTCATCTGTTTTTCAGGTGGGCAGTGACCGCATCGTAGCTGTCTTGTCAAGGCCTTTCTCTTCCATACCTACGTAACTCATTTTAAATGATGACCCTCCCCCCCCAAAAAAAGTGACTTCAAAGAATGTTTGAGGAAATAAAGAATGTTTGAGGAAATCAAGGGAAAAACTTCTGAGCTAGATGGGTGTCGGTTACTTGGCTGATGAAGCCGCAAACAGATATCTCATTTGGTAAGATAAGCTACCTCTCACACTTCTCAGTGATCTAACTTCAGGGCCAGAACTGCTGAAGCAGGTAGGAACTGTGAGCTTGTATTCTGAGTCATTTAGCTCTAAACTGTTTCTTGATTCTGGTGATAAATATCTACACTGGGTGAGAAGATAGTGGATAAAGTCCCATATAACACCCGCTGACTAATTGTTAAAAGATTCCATCTCACTGTGCCTCAGTTTTCTCTCTCTGCCCTGTGGGCTCATTATTTTCCTTTCAACACCTCCTATCTTTCTAGACTCTCAGAAGGATTTATTGGTCAAGGACTATGCCATTACAGGAAATTTTGACCTGAAAGGATGGTGGGAACTGGGTAAAGGCAGGATTCTGCTACTTGCTGTGTGACTTGGAGCAAGTGACTCAACCTCTCTAGGTCTCTCTTGCGTAAAAAAAAATGTGTGTATATATATGTATATATCTGTAAAATAAAGACATAGGACGGTTTTCCCCAAAGCCCTTCCAGCCCCGCCCACAACACTGAACCTTGAGTTGGGTGATATTTTGTCCTTTCTTGGTGACTTCACACTGGGCTTTTTCCCAGAGCTTTCGGGTGTGGCTTTTAGAGTGTATTTCTTGGCAGAGAGCGTTACAATCAGCTCTTCTTATCAGCATCACACATCTGCACAGCAGCTTGGGATGTTCATGTTTAAGTTTCAGTTAATCATGGTGACACATTGTGTCTTCTCACTTCGTCACACTGATTGCAGACATTGAGCTCTTCACACAGGAAGATCTATCTTTAGCCTGCTGATTTATTTAACTCATAATTTGCATTAGAGAGTGAACCAGTGATAATCATGGTGGGTGTGGCATTTATTTTTAAAGTTTTTGGCAAGACATTTTTAGCACTTGCATTTTGTCATGCTTGAATATAGTCTATAAATGGAAATGGGTTCAAGTGAAATAGAAATTGCCATAGATTATTGGGAGCTTGGGACTTAACCACTCTGGAGTCCTTCATGTCACCTTCAGCAGTGCTTTCAGAAAGGGCTTGCTTGGCCTTTTGTTATGTGACATAAATTAAACAGAAACTAAAAACTCATAGCACAATCGCTAGCAGCTTAGCGGACTGTAGTAATCGTTATAACACATTTCAGAACATAAGCAAAAAATCTAGCTGGCAAATCATAAAAGATTCCATCTCGGTAAGATAAAATATCAGTTCAAGTTACCTAAAGATAACCACAAGAAGATAGTCCTTGGTGGAAGTAGTTACTGGTTTTGCAAGATCTGCAATAATAAGTTAGACTCTAGCCTAAGAAATATATGTGATGTTTTTCCTTGTTTAGTTCTTCAGCTGTCAGCCTTTTTTAAAAATGTAATTTTTTTCCTGATTATAAAAATAAATTTCCATTGAGGAAAAAATGAGGAAAATACTGAACAGATTAAGTAAGACTGACTTTAAGATCCACCACCCAGAAATAGCTACTGTTAACATTTTACTGTCCATATACAAATGTATTCCTAAATACATTTTATCTCATGGGCTTGCAGTTCTTACCTGTTTCCTCCGTTGTTGTTATTTAGGCTATTTTCAATGTTTAAACATTATGAGTAATGCTTCAGAGAACATCTTAATGATGATTATTTTGTGCAAACCTTTGTCTGCATTGCTGATGGTTTCTTTAAGCTAGGTCCTTTAATGTTAAAATTGTAAATTACAAAGGCAACCCCCTGAAAGAATGCTTTTAACATGGCAGTGTTCACCTAAAGCTGAAAAGGCAGACATAATTACAGTTTGGTTGGGGAATGTACCCAAGGTGATAATACCTGACTACTTGCAGATGTATTTTTAGAAAGTTGTATTCAAAGTGTTTCCCATTTTCCATTTGGAAATGTTCACTTAACATTATTTCATAACCATTTTTCTGTATTTTTGTACTTAGTTATTTAAATTTTTATTTTATTTTGGTAGAAACAGGGTCTCACTGTGTTGCTCAGGCTGGTCTCAAACTCCTAGGCTCAAGCAATCCTCCTGCCTTGGCCTCCCAAAGTGCTCAGATTACAAGTGTGAGCCACCAGGGCCAATCTATTTTTTGTTATTTATTTATTTTTGAGATAGGGTGTCACTCTGTTGCCCAGGCTGGAGTGCTGTGGCATGATCATAGCTCATTGTAACCTCCAACTCTTGGGCTCAAGTGGTCCTTCCACCTCAGCCTTCTAAGAAGCCAGGACAACAGGTACGTACCACCACTCATGGCTAATTTTTAAATTTTTCATGGAGGCAGGATCTCACTATGTTGCTTAGGCTGGTCTTGAACTCCTGGCCTCAAGCGATGCTTCTGCCTCAGCCTCCCGAAGTGCTGAGACTACAAGTGTGAGCCACTACACCTTGCTATGTTTTTGTGTTTAGTAGTTATTACTACACGTTAGTAGTTTAGTAGTAACTACTACACTTTCCCTGGCATTGGACATTGAAGTTGTTTCCACCTTTTTATAATCACATATAATGTGTTATACAGAATATCTCCTCTCTCAGCCTCATAAGAGAACAATTCTAAATAAGTGGTTTGTGGAAAGTTTGAACTTTAAAAAATTCTAACAGAGAACTGTACATTTCCCTTCTTAGGATCCTCTAAAAGTATTTTCTTTTCTTTTTTTTTTTGAGATGGAGTCTCACTCTCTTGCCTAGGCTGGAGTGCAATAGCGCAGTCTCAGCTCACTGCAACCTCCACCTCCTGGGTTCAAGTGATTCTCCTGCCTCAGCCTCCTGAGTAGCTGGGATTACAGGTGCACACTACCACGCCCAGCTAATTTTGGTATTTTTAGTAGAGACAGGGTTTCACCATGTTGGTCAGGCTGGTCTTGAACCCCTGACCTTGAGATCTGCCTGTCTTGGCCTCCCAAAGCGCTGGGATTACAGGCTTGAGCCACGGCGCCAGGCTTAAAAGTATCTTTTTAAAAACAGCTTTAGCTGGGTGTGGTGGCTCATTCCTGTAATCCCAGCGCTTTGGGAGGCCTAAGTGGGATGATTGCTTGAGGCCAGAAGTTTGAGACCAGCCTGGGCAACATAGTGAGACCCCATCTATACAAAACATATAAAAATTTACCCAGGTACAGTGGCTTGCACCTGTACTCCCAACTACTTGGGAAGCTGAGGCAAGTTCAAGCCCAGGAGTTCAAGGCTACAGTGAAGCATGATTGCGCCACAGCATTCCAGCCTGGGTGACACAGTGAATGAGATCCTGTCTCCAAACAAACAAAAAAAAACTTTATTTAGATATATTTTACATATCATGAAGTATTTTTTTAATGTAATAGTTTTTCTCACCTTCTTTTGTGTCTTCTTTTTATCCATTTTTCTTTCTGATGAAGAATTCCCTACGAGTAGGACCCAGAACATAGGCCTTTGTCATTTCAACCCTTCATTATCTGAATAGGCTGTTGCATATCATTATAACATTGGACAATGAACCAAGACAGTTCTGATGGACTTTTGAAAAGGGATTTTTCAAAAAGCATTTAACTCATCATATTAATAAAATAAATCCTATGATTTATGGGAAGTTCTGTTGGATCAACTTTGGAAACTGTTTTTACTATAAAGGTAGCATGCGTAGGCATGAATCTTGATAAAACAAGGTGCTGATTCAGGGGATCTGAGTGGGTCCTTATATTCTGCAGAGCTGAACCAGGTGGAATAGGAGGAGAGTTAGGGTGACACGCAAACACAACATCCTAAATTATGTTGAATGCAGTGGTGAGAGCTATTCCCTTTAAAACTCTCTTGGTTCTTCTGACTGTGTCAAGAAGAATACTGTATTTGTTTGGTACTAGTCTGTTTTTTTTTTTTTGAAATGGAGTCTCACTCAGTCGCCCAGGCTGGAGTGCAGTGGTGCGATCTCAGCTCACTGCAACCTCTGCCTCCTGGGATCAAGCAGTTCCCTACCTCAGCCTCCTGAGTAGCTGGGATTACAGGCGCCTGCTACCATGCCTGGCTAATTTTTGTATTTTTAGTAAAGATGGGGTTTCACCATCTTGGCCATGCTGATCTTTAACACCTGACCTCGTGATCCACCTGCCTTGGCCTCCCAAAGGGCGGGGATTACAGGCGGGAGCTACCACACCCGGCCACTAGTCTGTTTCTTAACAGTTGTTAAGTTCCCTTTCAGAACATTGGTGATCAAGCCTTAGGCCTCAGATAAGCTACAATATTTAGCTAGAATTTAGTAACATTGTTGTCTGTTCTTATATTTATTTTCAGTTACTTTCTATTCATAACAAGTGATACTGATTTTCCATTCATGGTAGTTATATACAGTTTCTTTTTAAAATAAATTTGTGTTAATAGAAGTAGATTTAAAGAAAAAACGTTAAGTAAATAGTAGTACAGTTGATGATAGACATGGTGAAAATTGTGAAGAAACAATCTGATTACTGACATTTAGGACATGCTGATGTGGAAAAAGGCCATGGACTTTGGAGCCAGGTGGACCTGGTTTCAGCTTGCTTTACCACTTATTAACTCAGTGTGCCACTTTACTAAGTCTCTGTTTTTTTCTCCTGCAAATTGGGTCAAGGTAGAGTTACCACTTGTGGGCCAGACGCTTGCTGCCTGTCTTCATCTAGTCCTTACACGGCCCCAGGCAGCAGGTGTTAGTGATATTCCCATTTTACAGATGAGGACATCAGCTCCGAGGGGTAAGAAACTTTCACAGAGCCTCAGAACTAGGAATGATAGGCTGGGCACCGTGGCTCCCAGCACTTTAGGAGGCCGAGGCGACTAGAACACCTGAGGTCAGGAGTTCGAGACCAGCCTGGCCAACATAGTGAAACCCACTCTCTACTGAAAATACAAAAGTTAGCCATGCGTGGTGGCGGGCACCTGTAATCCCAGCTGCTTGGGAAGCTGAGGCAGGAGAATCGCTTGAACCCGGGAAGTGGAAGTTGCAGTGAGCCGAGATCACGTTACTACACTGCAGCCTGGGTGACAGCAAGACTCCATCTCAAAAACAAACAAAACTAGGAATGATAGAGCTGGGTTTCAGTCCCAGGTGTGTCTGAATCTCTTTTTGGCTATTCAGGCTACCTCTGCCTGTTAAATACAGGTTTTGCTATGGCCCTCTGCCCATAGCATTATTCACAATAGCCAAGAGGTAGAAGCAGCCCAAATGTCCATTAACGGATAAATGGATAAAGAATATGTGGTACAGGCCAGGCGTGATGGCTCATGCTTGTAATCCCAGCACTTCGGTAGGCCAAGGCAGAAGGATTGCTTGAGCCCGGGAGTTCCAGACCAGCCTGGGCAATATAGTGAGACCTTGTTTCTATAACAAATAATAATAATAATAAATTAGCTGAGTATGGTGGCACATACCTGTAGTCTTAGCTACTCAAAAGGCTGAGGTGGGAGGATTGCTTGAGCCTGGGAGTTCAAGGATGCAATGAGCTGTGATTGTGCCACTGCACTCCAGTCTGGGTGTCAGAGCGAGACTGTGTCTCAAATAAATAAATAAATAAATAAAATAAAATAAAATAAAATAAATATGTATATGGTACATACATAGAATGGAATATTATTCAGCCTTAAAAACAAGGCAGTTCTGACACGTGCTTTAGTATTGATGAACCTTGAGGGCATTGTGCTGAGTGAAATAAGCCAGTCACAAAAGGACAAATATTGTTATGATTCCACTTATCTGAGGTAGCTAGAGTGGACAAAATCATGGAAACATGGTTACCAGGGGCTGAGGAGAGGGGGAAATGGGGAATTGTTCAATGGTTATAAAGTTTCAGTTTTGCAAGATGAAAAAGTTCTAGAAATGTGTTATACAACAATGTGAATATAGTTAACACTACTGAACTATATACACTTAAAATGATTAAAAGGGTAAATTTTATATTATGTGGGGTTTTTTACGGTAATTTTTTAAAAAATTTAAATGATAAGCCATTGGTTAGAGGGTGATTTTTTTTTTCATTTGGAAAATCCCAATTATACATAAAACTAGAATAATACAATGAATCATGAACCCATTACCCACCTCCAGCAGTTCTCAGCAGTTGGCAATCCTATTTTACCTATAACCTTCCATGCATCCCACCCCTGAAAAAGATCCCAGACAGCATATAACTTTGTCTGAAAATATTCTTGTTTATCTCTAGAGGATAAGAACTTTCTTTTAAAAATAATAACATTTTTACACATAAATAACAATAATTTCTTACATTGTCTCATATCCAGTTTTCCAATTTCCTTGATTGTCTTATACTTTTTTTTTTTTTTTTTTTTGGAGATAGAGTCTTGCTCTGTCACCCAGGCTGGAGTGCAGTGGCACGATCTAGGCCCACTGCAATCTCCGCCTCCCGGGTTCAAGCAGTTGTCTTACCTCAGTAAGACAACTGAGACTCGGGGTCTGTAATCCCCGAGTAGCTGGGATTACAGACATGCATGCACCACACCCAGCTAATTTTTGTATTTTTAGTAGAGACAGGATTTTATCATGTTGGCCAGGCTGGTCTTGAACTCCTGACCTCAAGTCATCCGCCGTCCTTGGCCTCCCAAAGTGCTGGGATTACAGGCGTGAGCCACCGTGCCCTGCACATGTCTTTATTTTTATATAATTGTGACTGCATGTGGTAATTCAATTTTGTAAACTGCTTTTTCATTTATGATAAGCACTTTCTACGTTATTACAGGGCTTCAGCAAATGGCATTTAAAAAGATAGGCTAGTGTGTCAGGCCTTTCTTAGTCAAATCATACATACGTGAATTTGGTCATAGACAGAGATGTCTACAAGAGCCAGCCAGGAAGTATAAATGAGCAAAGCATGCTAGATGTGAAACAGGAGAGAGTAGGGTTGGGGAGGATTCCTATTGCTGCCACTTGGGGTTCAGGTCAAGGGCTGTCAGATACTCCCATGTTTCCAGAGAAATGTGATTTTTTTTTTTTTTAATATGAAATTGTTAGGCTGGGTGCAGTGGCTCACGCCTGTAATCCCAGCACTTTGGGAGGCCGAGGCGGGTGGATCACCTGAGGTCAGGAGTTTGAGACCAGCCTGGCCAACATAGTGAAACCCCGTCTCTACTAAAAATCAAAAAAAAAAAAAATTAGTCGGGTGCAGTGGCGCACACCTGTAGTCCCAGCTACTCACTCTGGAGGCTGAGGTGGGATGATTGCTTGAGCGAGGAGTTCGAGGCTGCAGTAAGCTGGGATTCTGCCACTGTGCTCCAGCCTGGGCAACAGAGCAAGACGTTGACTCTTAAAAAACAACAGAATGTGAAGACCTTGACTCTTAAAAAACAATAGATTGTATACAACAGTCCTACCTCTGGGAGTGGATCCTACCAACTACTCCCACTTATCTATAGGTATGTATGTTCAGTATAGCCACTGCAGTACTGTTTGCAGTAGCAAATGACCAGAAACAATCAGAAGGTCCCTCAGTAATGGACTGACTGATCAAAGACTTTTTTTGGCTAGGTGCAGTGACTCACGACTGTAATCCCAGCACTTAGGGAGAACAAAGCGGGCGGAATACCTGAGGTCAGGAGTTCAAGACCAGACTGGCCAACATGGCAAAACCCTGTCTCTACAAAAGATAAAAAATTAGCTGGATGTGGTGGGGTGTGCTTATAGTCCCAGCTACTTGGGAATCTGAGGTGGGAAGATTGCTTGAGCCCAGGAGGTCGAGGTTGCAGTGAGCTGTAATTGTGCCACTGTACTGCTGCCTGGGCAACAGAGACTCTGTCTCAAAATGAATGAATGAATGAATGAAAGGAAGGGTGTAAGACAGAAAAGAAAGGAAAAAGAAACAGCTGGGCATGGTATCTGATGCTTGTAGTCCCATACTTTGGGAGGCTGAGAGATGGAAGGATCACTTGAGCCAGGAGTTTAAGACCAGCATGGGGACCAGCCTGGGCAATGTAGTGAGACTTTTGTCTCTACAAGAAAATAAAAACAAAATTAGCCAGGTTTGGTGGCATGTACCTGTAGTTCCAGCTGCTGAGGAGGTTGAGGTCGGAAGATTACCTACGCCCAGGAGGTTGAGGCTGGAGTGAGCCAACATCATGCCACTGCACTCCAGCCTGGAGTGCAGAGCAAGAGTCTATCTCAAAAAAAACAAGCAAAGAAAACAATACAAAATGAGTTGAGGGGAGTTCTCCAAGATTTATATAGGAAGAAGTACAATGGTGTATAGTATACTGCTACTTGAGTTAAAAAGGTTTTAAAAAAAAGATGAAGATGAAGGAGCAATGCAGATATGTTAGGAAGATTTACATGTTCACTGTATACTCTGTACAGCTTGAATTGCTTTAATCTGTGCATAGACATACACATGTATATATGCATATATATATCAGATGTTTTAAAAATATATGGGTTTATGTATGGTTTTTAAAATAAGACAAATCTGGTTTTAAATCCTGACTCTTCCACTTAATTGTTGTGTAACCTTGGGCAAATTAATTTCCCTGAGTCTCTGATCCTTATTCTTTAAATGAGGCTAATGCCTGCCTTCCTCCTAAGGTGATTTTGAGGATTAAAAGAGGACTACACATTAAGCTCTTGGTATACTGTGAGTTGTGACTATTGAATTCAATAAAACCCAAGAACCGCATTGATTCTGAATGGTAGGTGTTGTCCAATAGACTTGAATATATTTTTTTGAATGTATTTTGTGAATGTTTTACAATTGAATGCCAAAAAGAGTTTCTTTTCCTCTTTCCCTACCTAAATAAATGCTTTGTTTGCCTATTTGTGTCATCAAATGACAGAGAGTACATGGCGCCTGTTTGAATTCAGGGCAGGCATTTATTGTTCTTGTTACTTGACTGTGACCTTTTTAGGTTTCTTTCCAGAGAACTAGCGTGTCTTCTTCAGACATTTAAGCTGAAATCAAAGTTCTGGACTTTTCTCCAAAGAAAGCATTGCATTTTGCTCCCCCAACCTTAATTATAAAAATACAAAGAAAGCAAAACAATAACCTGCAGGCTCACCACGCTAGAGGTCAATATTGCCTGCATTTCCCATTTCAATGTTAAAAGCTAAGCGTTTGACATTCATTAGTTTATTTAATCCTTTAGAACAGTTCTTTAAGGGAAGTGTTGTTATTAACCAACTTTGTGGAAGAAGAGACTGTGACTTAGTAAGTTTCTTGAGATTTTATAGCTAGTAAATGGCAGAGCAGAAATTCAAAGCCAGACCTGTTGAACACTGTAGCTGATGCTTTTAACAATGTCTTTATGCTATGTTCCCCAAATCTGCCTCTGCACATGTGCATGTACATATAAACATTAACTATATCATAGTAATTCTGTTTAGTAGCCTTTTTCTTCACTCAACAATGTGTCTTGAATATTGCCCATATCTAAATACCTAGAGGTTTGTTGCCGTTTTTAATGACTTCATAGTTTCCCATTGTAGAGATGTGCCATAATCTAACCACTCCTTTATTGATGAGCATTTAAGTGCTTAGAGATGGTGTTGTGACAAACACAAATGTGTATTATATCGTTGCACATGTATTTAGTTGTATTTACTTACTAAATTATGTCCTTAAAATAATTCCAAGAAATGGAATTGCTGTTTCAAGGGAGTATTCACATTTAGAGTTTTGGTGTTGATTGCCTGACTGCCCTCAAGTATGTTGTGCCAGTTTGAGATGCTGTGGCTCTTATATATTCTTTCTGTAAGGGACATTTTGAAACTTTTTAGACAGTTCACACAACTGTTACCTGTTACCTCCGCTTTTTTTTTTTTTTTTTTTTTTAGACAGAGTTGCTGGGTCATATGGTAATTCTATGGTAACTTTTTTTATTTTTCTCTCTCCACCCCTAGAATATAAGCTCTGTG
>NW_012112475.1:2461460-2462108 GCF_000951035.1 Colobus angolensis palliatus | reverse complement strand
AAAAGTGTGTAACTCCCGTTGTGAAACTGGCCATCATAGGAACCAGAGACCTAGAATTGGACTTGCTTTCCTGATGTGATTCAGGGATTGCAGACATGGGATCCTGATACTTCAAAAACAATTAGAAATAATTGTAAAAGGGAGTAGTGTTGATGGTGATGAAGTGGATATAGAGTAAAAACAGCTGCTTCCCCGGAGAGAAGCCTGTCCAGGGAATTGGTTTAGGCTGCTTAGCAGGGAGTCGCTTTTATCTTCTTGCTTGAGTGTTGCAGTGCTTTTCTGATTGCTCATGTGGTCTTTGGCTTGGGCTGCATTTCAGACACTGAGTATTTGAACCCTGGGCCAGGCACTTGGCAGGTGGCTGCCTGATCTGATCTTACAGGACATTGCTTTGGAATGCATTGATTTGAGGTGCATTAGTATGCACTCTGTGTGCCCACAGGTTGCACCTCCTTACAGGGTTGTTCCTGGGGAATTGCCCAACCTCTATTTTTTTTTCCCATTTGGAGATACCATATGCTTATTAAAGAAAATTTGGAAAATACAGAAATGTTGAAAGAGCAGGGGAAATCACCTGTACTATTACCCAGGGTTGACCACTATTGATGTTTTTACGTGTCTTTATTTTTTTTATTGTATTTTATTTTA
>NW_012112475.1:2453246-2459785 GCF_000951035.1 Colobus angolensis palliatus | reverse complement strand
CTCCCCTCCCCTCCCCTCCCCTCTCTTCAGAGACACGGGCTCACTCTGGAGTGCAGTGGTACAATCATGACTCACTGTAACCTCCACCTCCTGGGCTCAAGTGATCCTTCCAGTTTTCTGGAGTAGCTATAGGTCGTAGGCCACCATGCTGGGCTAATTTTCATTTTTGGTAGAAATAGGGTCTTGCTCTGTTGCCCTGGGTGGTCTCAAACTTCTGAACTCAAGTGATCCTCCTACCTCAGCCTACCAAAGTGCTGCAGTTACAGAGGTGTGAGCCACTGCACCCATCCTATCCCACTTTTTAATACTTATACATACATAAATGCAAATCCATGAGCACCGTATTGTTTTGTAAGTTCCTAATCATAACTGTCACTCTGCAGCTTTGTTTCTCACTCAAGCCTATTTATTTATCCATATTAAATATGTAACCCTAATTCAGAGGTTGACAAACACTTCCTGTAAAAGGGCAGATAGTAAATATTTTAGTATTATAGTTCATATTGTCTCTCTTGCAACTACTCAACTCTGTTCACCTCTGTAGTTAATGCAGCAGTAGATAATATGTAAACTAAGGGACATTGCTGTTCTAATATAACTGTTTACAAAACCAGGATCTGGGTCAGATTCGTATCATGGGCTGTAATTTGCTGACTTCTGCTCTAATTTATTCCTTATATCTTAAAACTACTGAATGGTATATATATATGTGTGTGTGTGTGTGTGTATATATACACACACATATATATTGTTGTTATTATTATTTTTTTTTTGAGACAGAGTCTCGCTCTGTCACCCAGGCTGGAGCGCAGTGGCACGATCTCAGCTCACTTGCAACCTCCGACTCCTGAGTTCAAGTGATTTTCGTGTCTCAGTTTCCTGAGTAGCTGGGATTACAGGTGCATCCCACCATGCCCAGCTAATTTTTGTATTTTTTAGTAGAGATGGGGTTTCGCCATGTTGGCCAGGGTGGTTTCAAACTCCTGACCTCAGATAATCCTCCCGCCACAGCCTCCCAAAGTGCTGGGATTAGAAGCGTGAGCCACCACACCAACCATATTGTTTATGATATGAATATACCATATTTTATTATTCAGTTCCCCTGTAAATGGATGTCTAGGTTGTTTCTAGATTTTTTTGCTTGCTTTTTGGGACAGGGTCTTCCTCTGTGACTCAGGCTGGAATGCAGTGGTGTGATCCTGACTCACTGCAGTCTTAACCTCCTGGGCTTAAGCAATCCTCCTGCCTCAGTCTCCCAAGTAGCTGGGACTATAGGCATGTGTCATCATGCCTGGCTAATTTTTAAAGATGGGGTCTCCTTCTGTTCCCAGGCTGGTCTCCAACTCCAGGGCTAAGGCGATCCTCCTGCCTTGGCCTCCCAAAGTACTGGGGTTATAGGTGAGAGCCCCCACACTTGGTCTGTTTTGTTTTGTTTACAGATAGTGTCTCCCTCTGTTACCCAGGCTGGAGTTCAGTAGTGCTATTATAGCTCACTACAACCTCCAACTCCTGGACTCAAGGTATCCTCCTGCCTCAGCCTCCCAAGAAGCTGGGACTACAGGTATGTTCTACCACACCCAGCTATATTTTTTAAATTAAATTTTTTTTTTTTTTGAGACAGTCTCGTTCTGTCGCCCAGGCTGGAGTGCAGTGGCACAATCTCGGCTCACTGCAAGCTCCGCCTCCTGGGTTCACGCCATTCTCCTGCCTCAGCCTCCCGAGTAGCTGGGACTACAGACACCCACCACCATGCCTGGCTAATTTTTTTTGTACTTTTTTTAGTAGAGACGGGGTTTCACTGTGTTAGCCAGGATGGTCTCCATCTCCTGACCACGTGATCCGCCCGCCTCGGTCTCCCAAAGTGCTGGGAGTACAGGTGTGAGCCACCGCACCCAGCCAATTTAAAAAATTTTTTTTAGAGATGGTCTCACTATGTTCCCCAGGCTGGTCTTGAACTCCTGGCCACAAGGAATCCTCCCACCTCGGCCTTGCAAAGTCCTGGGATTATAGGTGTAAGCCACCACACCCAGCCTGTTTCTAGTTTTTCTACTATGATAACCATGCTGCAGGAAGCAATCTTGTCTGTGTTTTCTTGTGCACATATACAAAGCTTTTTACTAGGATGTACATATATAGAGAAGTGGAATTGCTGAGGATTTTGTTGTTGTTGTTTATTTTTACTTTTGGAAACAGGCAAGACCTAGCACCAGGCTGGAGTGCAGTGGTGCAGTCATGACTTACTGTGGCCTTGACTTGGGCTTATGTGATCCTGTCACCTCAACCTCTCGAATAGCTACAACCACAGGCAAGCGGCACCATGCCCAGCTAGTTTTTAAATTTTTGGTGGAGATGGAGGTCTCCCTACATTGCCGAGGTTTCATGTTCTTTTTTTTTTTTTTTTTTAAACAGAGTCTCACTGTCACCTAGGCTGGAGTGCAGTGGTGCGATCTCGGCTCACTGCAGCCTCCACCCCCTGGGTTCAAGCAATTCTCCTGCCTCAGCCTCCCAAGTAGCTGGGACTATAGGCACGTTCCACCACACCCAGCTAATTTTGGTATTTTTAGTAGAGATGGGGTCTCAGACTCCTGACCTTGGGTGATACGCCTGCCTCGGCCTCCCAAAGTGCTGAGATTATAGGTGTGAGCCCCTGCACCCAGCCCATGTTTTATTTATTTATTTATTTATTTTTGAGATGTAGTTTTGCTCTTGTCACCTAGGCTGGAGTGCAATGGCACAATCTCAGCTCACTACAACCCCTGCCTCTGGGTTCAAGCGATTTTCCTGCCTCATGCTCCCGAGTAGCTGGGATTACAGACACCCGCCACCATGCTTATCTAATTTTTGTATTTTTATTAGAGACGGGATTTTACCATGTTGGACAGGCTGGTCTCAAACTCCTGACCTCAGGTGATCCACCTGCCTTAACCTCCCAAAGTGCTGAGATTACAGATGTGAGCCACCACGCCAGGCCCATGTTGTTTTAAATACCAGGTGGGCCAAATAAAATGTTTCAGATAGAATATAACCAGTTTGTGACCTCTCTCTTAGGCTTTCCATAGGAAGCCAATAGTTACTGAGAATCCAATTCATACCTAGTTCTGGACTTTGAGGTGAGACTCTGTGACTGCTAGCAGGGTGAGGATGCATGAATCTAAAAACAAAAGAGTTGGAAAACGGTCTGGAAGAGTGTGGCTGCTGTGACAAATGTGCATTTGATTTCCTCAGCAGACAAAAGAGATGAGGTTGGGGAATGACTCAGTATTTCATATTCAATAACCATTCAAACAGTGGGTGTTAACATTGAATGACAAGTTCTAGCAGAAAAGGTCTTCAGGATGAAGGCGATGAGCTGCTGATCTGTGCTTCCTTCTTTCCTGGCAGTTCTGTGAGTTTCTTTAAAGATTTATCACTCTGTAATTAGACCCACTGGAAGAATAACAAAGGTAATAAAGAATGAGTATCAGGGCATCCTTCCAAGAAAACTCTCTCCTTTGAGGAAGACCCAGAATAAGATTTTAAGCCTTGGTGGCAGGAAATTAACTTAGTCCATTTTCCTGAAAGAGTGTGTCAATAATACATGACTAGTTCAGTCTAGCTGGGTGAGTTCAGAAAAGAAATGGTGTTCTGTGTTCAGAGTTGAGGAGATTTAATTAAGGGGACTCATGCTTTGGGAATTCCTTCCATTTTAAAGATTTTAAAGATTAATGTAGGTCATTATCATGCCTTTGTTTCTATCATTTTGGAGAGCTCAAAAAATACACGGAGCTATTACAAAGCAGCTGAACCTCAAGGTCAGCTTGCTGCAGGCTTTCTTCTTTCACAGGCTTGGAACCCCATTGTTTTGACAGGTAGAAGTTGGACAGCTCCGCCTTCTCAAAAGTCCTGTAATACAGAAGAATCAGTCCTCTGCACTGACCTGTCTCCCTGTCCTGCCCTGCCATTCAGTTTCTCTTACTCTTTCAGGTCTAGGATCTTGTCTGGCAGGCTCATGCACTGCAACAGAGGTCTTCCCAGAGGATTATCAGGGGCTGGGATTTTCCCTTTGCACCTAGATCAGCTTTGGCAGGCCTCTGTTGAAATGGAGGGAGAGACAGGCTGTAGCTCAGGAACCATTCCCCTGAAATGAAAAGATGCAGGAAACTGGGTATTCTAACATCTGTCTCTTTCTTCCCATCTGGCAAAATTCTAATAGCATCTAGAAGAAGCTTGTCCATCCGCGGCCCAGGGTGGCTTTGAATGTGGCCCAACACAAATTCATAAACTTTGTTTAAACATTATGAGATGTTTTTGCAATTTTTTGTTTAACTCATTAACTATCATACTGTTAGTGTATTTTATGTGTGGCTCAAGACAATTCTTCTTCCAGTGTGGCCCAGGGAAGCCAAAAGATTGGACACCCCGATCTAGAAGATAACTAATACATTCCTGAAGGGCTTCCTTTTGCATAGTTTTCTTTACATGGCTTGAGATTTAGTTCTTATTGAACATCAATTAGGTATTTAGATCTCAATTTAATCTGAATTTGTTTTAGGATGATTGTTACAAATTGAACAATAGAAATGTTATTTTAGAGTGGGCACTGTGCCTCACGCCTGTAATCCCAGCACTTTGGGAGGCTGAGTGGGGTGGATCGCCTGAGGCCAGGAGTTTGAGACCAGCCTGGCCATCATGGTGAAACCCTGTCTCTACTAAAAATGCAAAAATTAGCTGGATGTGGTGGCGGGAGCTTGTGATCCCAGCTACTTGGGAGGCTAAAGCAGGAGAATTGCTTGAACATGGGAGGCAGAGGTTGCAGTGGGCTGAGATCACACCACTGACTGCAGCCTGGGTGACAGAACGAGACTCTGTTAAAAAAAAAAAGTTATTTTAGGCTGGGTGCAGTGGCTTGTAATCCCAGCACTTTGAGAGGCCAGGGCGGGGGGATCACCTGAGGTCAGGAGTTTGAGACCAGACTGGCCAACATGGTAAAACCACATCCCTACTAAAAATACAAAAATTAGCCATGCATGGTGGCGGGTGCTTGTAATCCCAGCTACTCGTGAGGCTGAGGCGGGAGAATTGCTTGAACACGGGAGGCGGAGGTTGCAGTGAGCCAAGATTGTGCCCTTGCACTCCAGCCTGGGTCACAAGAGCAAAACTCAGTCTCAAAAAAAAGAAAAATAAAAAAAGAAATGTTATTCTAGTGATGTTTAATGAATAAAATTAAGCCTCATCCTTAATCTCTGGAGTGACCCCCTCACAAGGGTTTTGGATGAATCTGTATCGTTATTTTAATCTAGCTTTATATTGGTTTGCAAAGTACTTCCACCCTTATAAGCACCTCTTAGTCTCATAATCATCCATAAAAAAGAAGAATTGCACCTATTTTTTCAGATTTTACAGAAAATGGGTTCAGAGAGGTTAAGAGGTCTTCTGTTTCTTCATTCTAGACAACAATATTTTATTACATGTAACAACTAGAAGAAATATGAAAAGCAACTTTTTGTGTTTCCACTTGCTTAGCGACAGAACAGTCTATGACGATCAGTGGGGGAATATGTTGATGCTGTCTATTTATTAAGCCACAGCATTTATGCCCAAGTGGCCCATCACTGCTTCACCTTCTTCCACCATGGGAGAATGGCCAGAAATAGGTCATTCTCACAACTAAAAAGAATGCTGTCA
Organism: Colobus angolensis palliatus; assembly: GCF_000951035.1. NCBI lineage: Eukaryota > Metazoa > Chordata > Mammalia > Primates > Cercopithecidae > Colobus > Colobus angolensis. Next base: position 2,454,121 of record NW_012112475.1, on the reverse strand, counting down.
TTGTTCTGCATATTTTTTAAAAATTGCAATTGCATATATCCTTTGATTCAGCAATTCCACTTCTAGGAATTGATGCTTACAGATATACTTTCCCACACATGAATGATTGTGTGTCCTAGGTTTTTCACAGCAGAATATCAGAAACAGCTGAAGTGCATCTGCAGCAGTGACATAAATTATGGTATATGCATACAGTAGGGTATTATTCTGCTGTTGCAAAGAATAAAGCAGCTCTGTGTTTACCCAGGGAATGAACTCCAAGGACGCGGTTTATTATCGTATATAATATGTTTGTGTAAAAAGGGAGGGGATAAGTGTGTATTAATATCTATTTACTTATTATGTATCAGTGATTAAAAATCTAATAACCCTTGTCTGTGGGCAGCAGAACAGGGTGGAGAGAGAGAGAGAGAGAGAGAGAGAGAGAGAGAGAGAGAGAGAGAGAGAGAGACCTGTCCCTGAAGGGCCTTTTGATAAAAAAACAAAACAGCCAGGCATGGCCTGTAATCCCAGCACTTTAGAAGGCTGAGGTGGGTGGATCACCGGAGGTCAGGAGTCAGAGACTAACCTGGCCAACATGGGGAAACCCTGTCTCTACTAAAAAAGAAACTACAAAAATTAGTTGGGTATGGTGGTGGGTTCCTGTAGTCCTAGCTACTCAGGAGGCTGAGGCTGGGGAATTGCGTGAACCCATGAGGTGGAGGTTGCAGTGAGCCGAGATAGCACCACTGCACTCCAGCCTGGGGGACAGAGGGGAGACTCTGTTTAAAAAAACAAAACAGGCCGGGCGCGGTGGCTGAAGCCTGTAATCCCAGCACTTTGGGAGGCCGAGACGGGTGGATCACGAGGTCAGGAGATCGAGACCATCCTGGTCT
>NW_012112475.1:2440144-2452841 GCF_000951035.1 Colobus angolensis palliatus | reverse complement strand
ATGTTTTTAAAAATCCCTGCACTTAGTCAGGTGTGGTGGTCTGCACCTATAGTCCCAGCTACGTGGGAGGCCGAGGTGGGAGGAGATCACTTGAGCTTGGGGGGTCAAGGCTGCAGTGAGCTGCCATCACACCACTACACTTCAGCTGGGTGGCAAAATTAGACTGTCCTTTAAAAAAAAAAACTAAAAATTCCTGCACTGAGATTTATAGGAGTTTGGGGTCTTCATATATACTGGTAAAGTACTCTGACCTGCTTAACTACCTACCCCCACCCGAAGGACCCATTTAATCCTTTCTTCTGCTCCCTGAGTTTTCCAGCACCAAATGAAACTCTCTCTGTTTTTGTTTTTACTTTATAAAATTTTAACACCTCCCCCCGCGCTCCCCCCCTTTTTTTTTGGAGACGGAGTCTTGCTCTGTTACCTAGGCTGGAGTGCAGTGGCATAATCTAGGCTCACTGCAGCCTCTGCCTCCCAGGTTCAAACAATTCTACTGCCTCAGCCTCCCGTGTAGCTGGGATTACAGGCATGTGCCACCATGCCCGGCTAAATTTTTGTATTTTTTTTTAGTACAGATGGGGTTTCACCATGTCGGCCAGGCTGGTCTCGAACTCCTGCTCAGGTGATCCATCCTCCTTGGCTTCCCAAAGTGCTGGGATTACAGGTGTGAGCCACCATACCTGGCTCTATTTTCTTATTTGCATTCCAATTCTATTAAATTTATTGATTGATTTTGTATTTTTAGTAGACCGTGGTGGCAGGTGCCTGTAATCCTAACCACTTGGGAGGCAGAGGCAGGAGAATTGCTTGAATCCAGGAGGCAGAGGTTTCAGTGAGCCGAGATCACACCATTGCACTCCAACCTGGTCAATAAGAGCAAGACTCCATCTCAAAAAAAAAGGAAGTTATTGCTGGGTGCGGTGGCTCACGCCTGTAATCCCAGCACTTTGGGAGGCCGAGGCCGACCAATCATGAGGTCAGGAGATCGAGACCATCCTGGCCAACATGGTGAAACTCCATCTCTACTAAATATGCAAAAAAGATTAGCTGGGCATGGTGGCGTGTGCCTGTAATCCCAGCTACTCGGGAGGCTGAGGCAGGAGAATCACTTGAACCAGGGAGTCGGAGGTTGCAATGAGCTAAGATCACGTCACTGCACTCCAGCCTGGCAACAGAGCAAGATTCTGTCTCAAAAAAAAATTGTTGATTGAATGAGTGATTTTTATGTAATGCATTATACCACATCCTTATTTATTTGCACAGGCCAGTTTTTATTGATGATTGTGGGATTGAAAAGTATTTTTAGCACAAGCTAGGAAATTCAAACACTACAAATTAGTATACTGTGAAAAGTTTTTCCTTTTTTTTTTTTTTTTTTGTGACGGAGTCTCGCTGTGTCGCCAGGCTGGAGTGCAGTGGCGTGATCTCAGCTCACTGCAACCTCCACCTCCCAGATTCAAGCAATTCTCCTGCCTCAGCCTCCTGAGTAGCTGAGACTACAAGTATGCGCCACCACGCCCAGCTAATTTTTGTGTGTTTTGTAGAGACGGGATTTCACCATGTTGGCCCAGATGGTCTTGATCTCTTGACCTTGTGATCCACCTGCCTCGGCCTCCAAAAGTGCTGGGATTACAGGCGTGAGCCACCATGCCTAGTCTTTCCTCTCTCTTCAAGCTTCTGAGTCTCCTAGGCCCACAGTTCCCCTGCTAAGTCTGTTACTGTTACTATCTTTAGAAGTATACTTCTGGCCGGGCGTGGTGGCTCAAGCCTGTAATCCCAGCACTTTGGGAGGCCGAGACGGGCGGATCACGAGGTCAGGAGATCGAGACCATCCTGGCTAACACGGTGAAACCCCGTCTCTACTAAAAAAAATACAAAAAAAACTAGCCGGGCGAAGTGGCGGGCGCCTGTAGTCCCAGCTGCTCGGGAGGCTGAGGCAGGAGAATGGCTTAAACCCGGGAGGCGGAGCTTGCAGTGAGCTGAGATCTGGCCACTGCACTCCAGCCTGGGCGACAGAGTGAGACTCCGTCTCAAAAAAAAAAAAAAAAAAAAAGAAGTATACTTCTAACAATATTGTATTCATATCAAGCGTATAACATGCATATATCCCCCCTTTTCTTATGTAATGTTTGTTTTTTAAATAGAGTTTATTTTTAGAGCAGTTTCAGGTTCACAGCAAAATTAAGCAGAAGGTACACAGATTTCCCACATACATCTGCCTCCACACATGCAAAGCCTCCCCCATTATGGACATCTCCTACCAGAGTGGTACGTTTGTCATAAGTAACAGACTTACATTGACACATCATCACCCAAAGTGTATAATTTACATTAAGATTCATTCTTAGTGTTATGGCTTCCATTTTTTCACGCTATGTAAACTGTACAGTACACACTATCACCTACTGTTTTTCACTTAACAACATATCTTGGTATAGGATTACATTTAGATTACCACCTTCTTTTTCATAACTGCATAGGATTCCACTATACTGAATATATTTAATTTAATCAGTCTCTTCTTGATGGGAACTGAGGTTGCTCACAATCTATTGCTACCACAATAATATCCTCGTATATATGTCATTGTTTAAGATCTGTATCTCTAGGATAAACTCTTAACAGTACAATTGCTAGGTCAAAAAGTATATGCATTTTAAATGTTGATAGATAGTTCCAAATTGCTCTACCCAGAGGTTGTAGTATTTCAACAGGTTATAGTAGTTCAAGAGGATATAAGACTTTTTTTGATTTAAGAAAAGGTTTCATTCTGTTGTGTAGGCTGGCGTGCAGTGACTCGATCATAGCTCACTGCAGCCTTGAACTCTGGGCTCAAGCAATCCTTCTGCCTCAGCCTCCTGAGTAGCTAGGACTACAGGCACACATCACCACCCCGGCTAATTTTTAATTTTGTATTTTTATTTCACTTTATTTATTTTGAAACAGAGTCTTGCTCTGTTGTCCAGGCCAGAGTACAGTGGCGTAGTCTTGGCTGTCTGCAACTTCCGCCTCCCAGGCTCAAGCAATTCTTATGCCACAGCCTCCCCAGTAGCTGGGATTATAGGCACACGCCACCACGCCCAGCTAATTTTTGTATTTTTCATAGAGACAGGGTTTTGCCATGTTGGCAAGGCTGGTCTCAAACTCCTGACCACAAGGGATCCATCCACCTCATTCTCCCAAAGTACTGGAATTACAGGTGTGAGCCACCGAGGCTGGTCATTATTTTTATTTTACTTTTTTTTTTGAGATGGAGTCTTGCTTTGTCACCCAGGCTGGAGAGCAGTGGCATGATCTTGGCTCACTACAAGCTCCGCCTCCTGGGTTCATGCCATTCTCCTACCTCAGCCTCCCGAGTAGCTGGGACTACAGGTGCCTGCCACCACGCCCCGCTAATTTTTTGTTTATTTAGTTGAGACGGGGTTTCACCATGTTAGCCAGGATGGTCTCGATCTCCTGACCTCGTGATCCACCTGTCTCGGCCTCCCAAAGTGCTGGGATTACAGGCTTGAGCCACCGCGCCCGGCCTACTTTATTTTTAAGATAGAGTCTCACTCTGTCATCCAGACTGAAGTGCAGTGGTGTGATCGCAGCTTACTGTACCCTCAACCTCCTGGGCTCAAGCAGTCCTCCCATCTCAGCTTCCCAAGTAGCTAAGACTGGAGGCATGGGCCACCATGCCTAGCTAATTGTTTTTTTATTTTGTTTCATTTTGTTTTGGAGAGATGGGGGCTCACTGTGTTGCCCAGGCTGGTCTCAAACACCTGTACTCAAGTGATCCTCTGGCTTCAGCCTCCCAAAATGCTGGGATTACAGATGTGAGCTACTTTGTACAGCCTAATTTAAAAATTTTTTGGAGACAGGGTCTTGCTGTGTTACCCAGGCTGGCCTCAAACTCCTGGTCTCAAGGAATTTGCCTGCCTCGGCCTCCCAGAGTGAGACCCAGACTTAAAAGATTTCCAGCTGCCTCAGCCTATAGCATAAGATCAGATATTGATTGAGAGGAGGATGCGCTCACCAACAACACTGGTGGACTGCAGTTTTTCATTTTTACCACTGAAGCTGGTTAAGATCCTGTGAGGAAATACACAGTGTGGTAAAGTTATCAAATATGGCTGTCAGGTTAGCGAGATGAAGACGATTTAGGTGTGTCAGCTTCTGTCAGGCAGCCCCCAGTGACAACGGTACTGTGTTTACTTACTTTTGCTTTTTTTCTAGGACCTTAGCATCCTGAGACATTTTGAATTGACACCCCTCAAGATTGACTGGATCAGAGTTCATCATGTCAAAGTTGAAAAGCTCAGAGTCAGTCAGGGTGGTGGTTCGCTGTCGCCCCATGAATGGCAAGGAAAAGGCTGCTTCATATGACAAAGTGGTGGATGTGGATGTTAAACTGGGGCAGGTATCTGTGAAGAACCCCAAAGGGACAGCCCATGAAATGCCCAAGACCTTCACCTTTGATGCCGTCTATGACTGGAATGCCAAGCAGTTTGAACTGTACGATGAGACGTTCCGACCACTTGTTGACTCGGTCCTGCAAGGTTTCAATGGAACCATTTTTGCCTATGGGCAAACTGGGACAGGAAAAACCTACACAATGGAAGGAATCCGTGGTGACCCTGAAAAAAGAGGAGTCATTCCCAACTCATTTGACCACATCTTCACCCACATCTCTCGATCCCAGAATCAACAGTACCTGGTCAGGGCTTCTTACTTAGAGATCTACCAAGAGGAGATCCGAGATCTGCTCTCAAAGGATCAGACCAAAAGGCTTGAGCTCAAAGAGAGGCCTGACACAGGAGTGTATGTGAAAGACCTGTCTTCCTTTGTCACCAAGAGTGTGAAGGAGATAGAGCACGTGATGAATGTGGGGAACCAGAACCGTTCTGTCGGTGCTACCAACATGAACGAGCACAGCTCGCGTTCTCATGCAATTTTTGTTATCACTATCGAGTGCAGCGAGGTGGGCCTTGATGGTGAAAACCACATCCGTGTAGGGAAATTGAACCTTGTAGATCTTGCTGGCAGTGAACGGCAAGCCAAGACTGGTGCACAAGGGGAGAGATTAAAAGAAGCTACCAAGATCAACCTCTCCCTCTCCGCTTTGGGTAATGTCATCTCTGCTCTGGTGGACGGCAAAAGCACTCACATTCCGTATCGGGACTCAAAGCTTACCAGGCTCCTCCAAGATTCCCTTGGTGGCAATGCTAAGACTGTGATGGTGGCCAACGTGGGGCCTGCTTCTTACAACGTCGAAGAGACTCTGACCACTCTGCGATATGCCAACCGTGCCAAAAACATTAAGAACAAACCAAGGGTCAATGAGGACCCCAAGGATGCCCTCCTTCGAGAATTCCAGGAAGAGATCGCTCGGCTCAAGGCCCAGCTGGAAAAACGGTCCATTGGCAGGAGGAAGAGGCGAGAGAAGCGGAGGGAAGGTGGTGGCAGTGGTGGGGGTGGGGAAGAGGAGGAGGAGGAGGGAGAAGAGGGTGAGGAGGAAGGGGATGATAAGGATGATTACTGGCGGGAACAGCAAGAAAAACTGGAGATTGAGAAGCGGGCCATTGTAGAGGATCACAGCTTGGTTGCAGAGGAGAAGATGAGGCTGCTGAAGGAGAAAGAGAAAAAGATGGAGGACCTGCGGCGGGAGAAGGATGCTGCCGAGATGCTGGGCGCCAAGATCAAGGTACCATACCTATACCCCTCCTTAGGCCCTTGCCCCATCAGTGCTTTTGCTTTCATCAAACAACAACAAAAAACATAACCATATGAGGGATGATGTCTCTCTCAGTTTTGGATTTCCAACAGCCCATGATACCCTGTACTCAATAAATCTTTGTTTAATTGACATGAATGATTTTTTCACATTTACAAAAATGAAAATTGAATTCATAATGAGAATAATTATTACATATGCACGTAGTATAAAGAACAGCAATAAAAGTAACACCATGTACCCCCCACCCAGTGTAAGAAATAGAACAACATCCGTTTTTCTTTCTTTTTTTTGAGATGGCGTTTCACTCTCGTCCCCCAGGCTAGAGTGCAGTGGTGTGATCTCGGCTCACTGCAACCTCCGCCATCTGGGTTCAAGTGATTCTCTTGTGTCAGCCTCCCGAGTACCTGGGATTACAGGTGCCCGCCACCACGCCTGGCTAAGTTTTATATTTTTAGTAGAGATGGAGTTTCACTATGTTGGCCTGGCTGGTCTCAAACTCCTGACCTCAGGTAATCCACCTGTCTCGGCTTCCCCAGGTGCTGGAATTACAGACATGAGCCACCGTGTCCAGCTTTTTTTTTTTTTTCCTCTTTTCTTTTTTTTGAGACAGGGTCTTGCTCTGTCAACCCTGGAGTGCAGTGGCCCAATCACTGCAGCCTCGACCTCCTAAGCTCAATGGATCCTCCCACCTCAGCCTCCCAAGTAGCTAGGACTACAGGCCAGCAACTTTGCCTGGCTAAATTTTTAAAATTTTTTTGTAGAGACACGGTCTGCCTATGTTGTTCAGGCTGGTCTCAAACTCCTGGGCTCAAATGATTTTCCCACCGCGCCCTCCCAAAGTGCTGGGATTACAGGCATGAGCCACCACACCCAGCTGATACCCATGTCTTTAGTAGCTCCTTGTGTTCCCCTCCCCCACAGATAGCCATCATCCTGAATTCTATGTTTATTGTTTCCCTGCTTTTCCTTATAGTTTTGTCTTGTATATATATATCTCTCTAAAGAAAACATGGTTTCATTTCATAGAATTTTTTACTTTAAATAAATGGAATCCCAGTCATGCCATTTGCTTTTATTTTTGCAACATTATGTTCATGAGATTTATCCATGTTGATGCCTGAAGCTGTGGTTCACTCATTATTACTGTTCCAAGTATTCCATGGTATTCCATTCTCCTGACGTGTGGGTTGTTTCCAGTTTCTGCTGTGAATGCTTTTGTGCTTGGCTTCAGGAGAACATGGACGTGCAAGATTGTCTTGTTTGGCACTGTTAGGTCTTATGGTATTTGCAGCTTCAACTTCTCTAGACAAGGACAAGTTGTTTTCTAAAGTGGTTGTGCAGATTGAAGCATCTAGCAGCAGGGTATGAGTTCTGGATGCCCCTCATCCTTACCAGCACTTGTGATGATCAGACTAATGTTTGGATATAGTATAGCCTCTCGGTGCAGTTTCAGTATGTAGTACCCTGATTACACAAGATATGGAACACTTCCATCACCCCCAAAATGTCCTCATGCTACTTTCTTATAGTCAGCCTCCTCTCCCAACTCCTATGTGCTAATATATTTCCTTACATCCACTCCATTTTCCACCCAATGGCTAGTTAGCATTCTGGAGTGCTGAGGCTCCCGTTGTTTTGAGTCTTCTTTCTGGTGGCAATTCACTATGCCTACAGTTGCCTGGACTCTGAGCTTCCACTGGGTTTTAATGGCAGAGGACAGTGCAAAGGTAGACTTGGAAGTCTGAGGATGGGCACTGGCTAACCGCAAGCCAGATTTCCTTGGAAATGTTCAGTTCTGTTTTATTGAATTCATGCAAACTTTGATTTCTATCCTAAAATGTCTCCATGTTTACAAATTTTAAAATTAGAAGTTCTCTTTGCCTCCCCCCTACCCCCACTGTATGAAGCTATACTTTTTTTTTTTTTTTTTTTTTTTAATCAGTGGCTTCATAGTAGCCCTTTCACAGAGCTGGGTGCTATTTTACTTCAGAGGCAGGGTTCTTAAAACCTTGAAAGTCCCTTCTAGGACTTTTAAGACCTGATGTGAAAATGGAGTCATATACAATACACTTAGGAGGTAACTTTGTTCCAGGGAGGGGTTCTGAGATGCCATTATGTCAAAGCACTTCATGCCTTCTCACTGCTGCACGGTAAGTGTGACTGGCTGTGCCCATATTTTGTTTTGTTTTGTTTTGTTTTGAGATAGGGTCTTACTCTGTCCCCCAGGTTGGAGTGCAGTGGCGCGATCTTGGCTCACTGCAGCCTTGACCTCCTAGGCTCAAGCAATCTTCCCACCTCAGCCTCCGAGTATCTGGGAGTACAGGCGCACACCACCATGCCCAGCTAATTTTTGTGTATTTTTTGTACAGACGAGGTCTCACTATGTTGCCCAGGCTGGTCTTGAACTCCTAGACTCAAGCAGTCCTCCCACCTTAGTCTTCCAAAGTGTCAGGATTACAGACGTGAGCCACTGCACCTGTATGTCCGGCCCCATGCCCGTACTTAACTTGCATACTGTCTTTTAGGATCAGATCTGTTATTCAAGGCCAGGAGCACCTAGATTCTCTAAATAACCCCTCAGAAAAAGTTGAACTCTCAGAGTCTGAGTGTGCAAGATACAGCATCAACTCAAGGTCACTGCATCTCTTAGACATTTTGACTATGGAGAATGACATTACTTCCATCTTTCTCAATCCTTGGATGCTGTGAAATCATAAAAAATGGTTAGAGGCTGGGTGCGGTGGCTCACGCCTGTAATCCCAGCACTTTGGGAGGCCAAGGCAGGTGGATCACTTGAGGTCAGGAGTTCAAGGCCAGCCTGGCCAACATGGTGAAACCTCATCTCTACTAAGAATACAAAAATTAGCTGGGCGTGGTGGCATGCACCTGTAGTTCTGGCTACTTGGGAGGCTGAGGCACAAGAATTGCTTGAACCTGGGAGATGGAGGTTTCTGTGAGCTAAGATCATGCCAGTGCACTCTGGCCTGGGCGACAGAGCGGGACTCCATCTCCAAAAAAAAAAAAAAAAAGAGTGTTAGAGCAGTTAGGTATTGTTAGGTATGTATGTGGAGCTTAGCAATCTAGTCCAGCCCCTTCATTTGAGAGATGAGGAAACAGGCTCAGAGGACTCACTGAAAGATGTCAGCAGAGCTCCAGTGAGGTTTATAAGTTTCTTAAAGAAAAGTTGTGCAGTTTTGGAGTCTCATGCTTTTCAGGTCCAAATCATTCTCATGGCTTCAGCCCCTATCAAAATGCTGAAGGCTCCCAATCTGCGTATCTAGCCTAGCACTGTCTCCTGCCGTCCAGGCCTAATAACCTTCTGCCCACTGGGATGCTCACAGCCACTCAGAGCCTGCTCTTGCCTTCCTTATCTCAGGGAAGCCAGACCCCTGGGAGTTATCCTTGCCAGCTGTCCCTCCCTCTCACTTACAGCCAGGTAGTCCCAAAGCCTTTGGATCCTGCCTCATCAGGGTCTCTTGGACTCATCTACTCTGCCCTCCCCAACTAGAGAGGAGGCCTAGCCCAGGCCTAGACCCCTGCAATGGCTGTCTGTCCTGTCTCCCTCCATCCTGCCAGCCCTTTGCCATTCTTCCCATTGCAGGGGAGTAATGTTTCTAAAACACACATCTGATTGTGTAGCCTCATGCTCAAAGAATATGTCAGTGGTTCCCTGAACTTCTCAGGATCAAGAAGTTTAGTCTCCTTGACAGGGATTTAGGTCAACTTCATCACTTCCTACCTTCCCCTCACAAAACAAAAGCTTTTTTTTCTTAACTAATTCCTATTGTTTCACTTCAGCTCTCTGTGTAGCTGGCCCTGTAGACAGAAAGCTTTCTCTGACTCCCTCTAAAAGTCTGAATTCTCTGACTGGGTGCTGTGCTCACGCCTATAATCCCAGCAGTTTGAGAGGCCAAGGCAGAGGATTGCTTGAGGCCAGGAGTTCAAGACCAGCCCAGACAACATAGCAAGACCTCATCTCTACAATCTGTCAGCCAAGTGTGGTGGTGTACACCTGTAGTCCCAGCTGCTTGGGAGGCTGAGGTGGGAGCATCACTTGAACTAAGGAGGTCAAGGCTACAGTGAGCTGTGACCGTGCCATTGCACTCCAGCTTGGGTGACAGAACTAGACCCTGTCTTTTTTTTTTTTTATTATTATTATACTTTAAGTTCTAGGGTACATGTGCATAACGTGCAGGTTTGTTACATATGTATACTTGTGCAATGTTGGTGTGCTGCACCCATCAACTCGTCAGCACCCATCAATTCATCATTTATATCAGGTATAACTTCCCAATGCAATCCCTCCCCCCTCCCCCCTCCCCATGATAAGCCCAGTGTGTGATGTTCCCCTTCCCGAGTCCAAGTGATCTCATTGTTCAGTTCCCACCTATGAGTGAGAACATGCGGTGTTTGGTTTTCTCTTCTTGTGATAGTTTGCTAAGAATGATGGTTTCCAGCTGCATCCATGTCCCTACAAAGGACGCAAACTCATCCTTTTTTATGGCTGCATAGTATTCCATGGTGTATATGTGCCACATTTTCTTAATCCAGTCTGTCACAGATGGACATTTGGGTTGATTCCAAGTCTTTGCTATTGTGAATAGTGCCGCAATAAACATACGTGTGCATGTGTCTTTGTAGTAGAGTAATTTATAATCCTTTGGGTATATACCCAGACCCTGTCTTTAAAAAATTTTTTTAAATCCCCACAAAGTCTGAATTCTATCCTATCAGTGTGTGTCTCCCATTAATTACTGTGTCCTTTCCTCATGATGGCGTCTGGCGCCATATGGTTAAAGCTGGCTTGCTTGTCTGTTTTCCTCAGTGGACTCTGAGCTTTGTGATTCACATTCACATTGCATCCCCAGGACCTAACATAAAGGAGCTGCTTAGTATGTTCTAAGTGGGGTTAATACTTTGTAGAAACAAGCAGAAAAAAAAATTTTTTTGTTAAAGCTAAAATTCATGTGTCTGGAGAAACTGTATTTTCAGTGTTACCAAGAAGCCTCTAGTGAAGCTGCCCCAGTCCCTCACCAGCTGAGCACAGTGTATTTTTTCCCAGAGTTTGTCCCTTTTGGCTCAGTCCTGAGCTCTTTATCTTTCACAGGTGCCCCTGTGAGGAATTATGTTCTGAGGGAAACCGTTCATGAGATGGATTCTACTTTGTTTCTCATTCAGGCCATGGAGAGTAAGTTGCTTGTTGGAGGAAAAAATATAGTAGATCATACGAATGAACAGCAGAAAATCCTGGAGCAGAAACGACAGGAAATTGCAGAGCAGGTAACTTTTCATTCTGTTTCAGGGAGAATGGGTGGGGTAAGGTGTGTTTATGCTACAGAACAAACATCTCTCATATTCGACTCTCTTCAAAGAGAATAAGAGCAAGGTGTGTCCGCCTCATCCTAGCTGGAGACTCTGATCCTAGCTTGGGGAATTCAGCATAGACACAGTCTCTAGGGCAAACTGATGAATTTTGTCATGTTGCTCAGAAACGTCGAGAAAGAGAAATCCAGCAACAGATGGAAAGTCGAGATGAAGAGACCTTGGAACTTAAAGAGACATACAGCTCATTGCAGCAAGAGGTGGACATCAAGACCAAAAAACTCAAAAAGGTATGAAAGGAATGAGGCCAGATGGAGGTGCCTTGAGACTTGGGGAAAGGGAGAACTCTACCCTTTGTACAGACACCCTCCTCACCTGCCTCTCCCCTCATTCCAGCTCTTCTCCAAGCTTCAGGCAGTGAAGGCTGAGATCCACGACCTCCAAGAAGAACACATCAAGGAGCGCCAAGAGCTAGAGCAGACTCAGAATGAGCTCACCAGGGAACTGAAACTCAAGTAAGTGCCAGGTCTTCCATAGTGCCCCCAAGCCACTTGCTGAGTCATTGGTCTTGTTTGTTTAGTTGGAAACAGCCTTGGCTGGGCGTGGTGCCCCATGCCTGTAATCCCAGCATTTTGGGAAGCAGAGGCAGGCAGATCACCTGATGTCAGGAGTTCAAGACCAGCCTGGCCAACATGGTGAAACCCTGTCTCTATTAAGAAATACAAAAATTAGCCGGGCATGGTGGTGCATGCCTGTAGTCCCAGCTACTAGAGAGGCTGAGACAGGAAGAATCGCTTGAACCCTGGAAGTGGAGATTGCAGTGAGCTGTTGTAGTGCACCACACTCCAGCCTGGGCGACAGAGTAAGACTCCGTCTCCAAAAAAAAAACAGCCCTGAGGAAAAGGGTCCTTCTCCAGCTCATCTCCTGCCACCCCATCTTCTGTTCATTCCTGAGAAAGTCACTTTCCATCCCTGGATCCCATCTGTTAACTGACTTCACCGGGTAATCTCTAAGTTCCCTTCTAACCCTACCTTCTTGAAGCTTTTAAAGATTCTGGTCTTACATCTGTCTGATGATAAGAGGGAATATTTTATTAACTTGACTTTTTATTGTGACAATTTTCTGAATGGTATAATGAATACCCAAGTACCCATCACCCAGATTCAAGGATTAACAAGCTTTTGCCATCTGTCTTTCACAAAAATATTTTAAAGCAAATCTTACCTCATGTTATCTCACGCCTACACACTTATATATATATATGATCACAGTGGTTTTTTTTTTTTTTTTTGAGACAAGGTCTTGCTCTGTCACCCAGGCTGGAGTGCAGTGGCACAATCACAGTTCATGGCAGCCTGTAACTCGTAGGCTCAAACGATCCTCCCACCTTAGCCTCCCGGATAGCTGGGACTACAGGTGTGTGCTACTATGCCCAACTAATTTTTTAAAAAAATTTATAGCCGGGCACGGTGACTCAAGCCTGTAATCCTAGCACTTTGGGAGGCCAAGACGGGCGGATCACAAGGTCAGGAGATCGAGACCACCCTGGCTAATATGGTGAAACTCTTGGGCTCAAGCAGTGTGCCTGACTCAGCCTCCCAAAGTGCTGGGATTACAAGTATGAGCTACCATGCCCGGCTTCTCCACATCCTTGT
>NW_012112475.1:2438179-2439149 GCF_000951035.1 Colobus angolensis palliatus | reverse complement strand
AAAAAAAAAAAAAAACCTAAAAATTAAAAAATGATAAAGTGTACAAACGAGCATTTTTTAAAAAAACATATATACGCATAGGGCTGTAAAACCACCACTACAATCTAATTTTAGAACATTGTTATCACTCTCCTCTAAAATAAACTCTATCAATTAGATTATTATTACCCCCTTTCCCAACCCGAAGTAATCACTAATCTGCTTCCTGTCTCTATGGCTTTGCCTATTCTGGCCATCTCATATAAATGGAATCACACACTGTGTGGCCTTTTGTGCCTGGCTTCTTTTGCTTAGCATGACGCTTTCAAGGATCATCCATGCTGTAGCATGGATCAACAGATATCTGATAGTCCCAACATCAATTGTTCTTTATTATGACTGAATAATATTGCACTGTATGAATAGACCACATATTTATTTTTCAGTTTATATACATTCAGATTATTTCTAGTCTTTGACTATTATGGGTAATGCTTCTATAAGCATTCATGTATAAGGTTTTGTGTGGATGTGTGTTTTCATTTCTCTAGGATATATTCACAGGAGTGGAATTGCTGGGTCGTATGGTAACTCAGTGTTTAACTTCTTGAGAGAATGCCAAACTGTTTTCCACAGTGACTGCACTATTTTACATTTCTACCATCAATTTCTCCACCTTTTTTATTTTTCTTCTTTGAGGCAGTCTCGTTCTGTCGCCCAAGCTGGGGTGCAGTGGTGCGATCTCAGCACACTGCAACCTCTACCTCCTGGACTCAAGCGATCCTCCCACCTCAATCTCTGGAATAGCTGGGACTATAGGGGCATGCCACCCCACCTGGCTAATTTTTATGTTTTTTGTAGAGATGGGGTTTCACCATGTTGCCCAGGCTGGTCTCAAACTCTTGGGCTCAAGCAGTGTGCCTGACTCAGCCTCCCAAAGTGCTGGGATTACAAGTATGAGCTACCATGCCCGGCTTCTCCACATCCTTGT
>NW_012112475.1:2432663-2437564 GCF_000951035.1 Colobus angolensis palliatus | reverse complement strand
GGTTTCACCATGTTGGCCAGGCTGGTCTCGAACTCCTGACCTCAGGTGATCCACCCGCCTCGGCCTCCCAAAGTGCTGGGATTACAGGCATGAGCTGCTGTGTCCAGCTGAGTTTTAAGAGTTCTTTATATTAATATATTATGAATACCACTCCCTCACCAGATTCATGATTTGAAGATAGTTTCTGTTTTTCTGAGTTGTTTTTAAACTTTCTTGATGGTATTACTTACAGCACAAAAGATTTCCATTGTGATATAGCCCAATTTAATTGTATTTTCTTTTGTTTATTGTACTTTTGGTATTGTATCTAGATTTGCCTTTTCTGGACCTTTCATATAAGTTTATAAATGAAATAATGTTGGAATAATGTGGCCTTTTGTGACTGCTTTCTTCCTGTGTGTGTGTGTTTTGTTGGGTTTTTTTGTTTTGTTTTGTTTTTAAATGATAAGGCCTTCCTCTGTCAACCAGATTGAAGTGCAGTGGTGCCATCATAGCTCATAGCCTTGACCTCTTGGGTTCAGGTGATCTTCCTATTTGAGCCTCCTGAGTAGCTAGGACTTCAGTTGCATGCTAGCACACCTGGCTAATTTTTAAAAATTTTTTCATGAGGATGGGTCTTGCTTTGTTGCCAAGGCTAGTATAATGTTTTCAGCAGTCTTCCATGTTGTAGCATGTATTAATACTTTATTCATTTTTTATGGCCAAATAATATTCTATTGCATAAATATACCACATTTTATTTATCCCATTCATTATTGGATGGACATTTGGGTTATTTCTACTTTTGGGTGTTATGAATAATGTTGCTATGAACATTCATATTAAAGTTTTTTTGTGGACATATGTTTCATTCTCTTAGATCCTCTAAGAGGCTTATAGTTTTAGGTCTTACATTTAGGTCTGTGATCCATTTGAGTTAATTTCTGTGTATGGTGTGAGGTAGGGTTTCAAGTGCAGTGTTTTGGATGCAGATATCTAGTTGTTCCAGTACCGTTTGTTGAAAGGGCTCTTTCCCCATTTCATTGTCTTGGCATACTTATTGAAAGTCAGGGCCGGGCGTGGTGGCTCATGCCTGTAATCCCAGTATTTGGGAGGCTGAGGTGGGCAGATCACTTGAGGTCAAGAGTTCAAGATCACCCTGGCCAATATGGTGAAACCCTGTCTCCACTAGAAATATAAAAATTAGCCAGGCATGATGGCACACCCCTGTAGTCCCAGCTACTTGGGAGGCTGAGGCAGAAGAATTGCTTGAACCTGGGAGGCGGAGGTTGCAGTGAGCTGAGATGTTGCGCCACCGCACTCCAGCCTGGGCCACAGAGTGAGACTCTGTCTCAAAAAAAAAGAAATAAAGTCAGTTGACCATAATTAAGCATTTATTTCTGGACTTTCAATACTGTTCCTTTGGTCTATATATCTATCCTCATGCTAGTACCATTCTGTCTAAATTACTGTAGCTTTGTAGTTAAGTTTTGAAATCAGTAAGTGTGAGTCCTCCAACCTTGTTCTTTTTCAAGAGTGTTTTGGCTGTTCAGGGTCCCTTGCATTTCCATATTCAGGCATACTTTGTTTTATTGCACTCTGCTTTGTTATAATTCACAGATATTACATTTTCTACAAATTGAAGGTTTGTGGAAACCCTGCATAGAGCAAGTCTGTTGGCACCATTTTTTCAACAGCATATGCTCACTTCATGTCTCTGTGTAAGCATTTATTAGCAATAAAGTATTTTTAAAGTCTGTACTTTTTTAAGACAAAATGGTATTATACATTTAATAGACTATAGTATAGTGTAAGCATAACTTTTATATGCACTGGGAAACCAAAAACTTGTGTTACTTGCTTTATTGTGATACTTACTTTATTGCAGTAGTCTGGAACGAAACCCATAATATCCATGAGGTATGCCTCTACATTTTAAAGTCAGCTTGTCAATTTCTGCAAACAAAGCCAACTGGGATTTTGATACTGATCGTATTGAATCTGTAGATGAATTTGGGCAATATTATCATCTTAACAGTATTAAGTATTCAGATCCATGGACATGAGATATATTTCCATTTATTTATTATTTCTTTAATTTTTCTCAAGAATGTTTTGTAGTTTTCAGTGTATAAGTCTTGCACTTTTGTTAAATTTATACCTAAGGGTTTTTTGGGTGCTATTGTATATGACATTGTTTTCTTAATTTTATTTTTGGAATATTAATTACTAGTATATAAAAATATCGGCTGGGCATGGTTGCTCACATCTGTAATCTCATCACTTTGGGAGGCCAAGGTGGACGGATCACCTGAAGTCAGGAGTTCGAGACCAGCTTGGCCAACATGGTGAAACCCTGTCTCTACAAAAATACAGAAATTAGCCAGGCGTGGTGGCTGATGCCTATAATTCCAGCTACTCAGGAGGTTGAGGCAAGAGAATCGCTTGAACCCTGGAGGCAGAGAATGCTGTGAGCCGAGATTGTGCGATTGCACTCCAGCCTGCGTGACAGAGCAATAATCTGTCTCAAAAAAAAAAATTATATGTGTATATATAATTGCTTTTTGTCTACACAATGATATTTTTACACGTAAAAAAATTTTCTTAGTATTTTCTAGTACCCAATCCACATTCAGATTTTCTTGGTTTGCTCATATTGGGAGCTACATATTAGGACTACATGTTACATTTGGTTTTTTTTTTTTTTTTTTTTTGAGACAGAGTTTTGCTCTTTGGCCCAGGCTCACTTGGCGCTCTTTGACATGATCTCGGCTCACTGTAACTTCTGCCCCCCGGATTCAAGCAATTCTCCTGCCTCAGCCTCCTGAGTAGCTGGGATTACAGGTGCCTGCCCCCCCGCCCAGCTAATTTTTTTTTTTTTTTTTTTGAGAGGGAGTCTGGCTCTGTCGCCCAGGCTGGAGTGCAGTGGCCGGATCTCAGCTCACTGCAAGGTCCGCCTCCCAGGTTTACACCATTCTCCTGCCTCAGCCTCCCAAGTAGCTGGGACTACAGGCGCCAGCCACCTCGCCCGGCTAGCTTTTCGTATTTTTTTAGTAGAGACGGGGTTTCACCGTGTTAGCCAGGATGGTCTCGATCTCCTGACCTCGTGATCCTCCCGTCTCGGCCTCCCAAAGTGCTGGGATTACAGGCGTGAGCCACTGCGCCTGGCCACATTTGGTTATTAAATCTCTTAGACTTATTTTAATCTGAGGCAATTCTTTTTATTTTTTATTTTATGTATTTATGTATTTATTTATTTATTTGAGACAGAGTCTCACTCTGTCGCCAGGCTGGAGTGCACTGGTGCAGTCTCAGCTCACTACAAACTCCGCCTCCCGGGTTCAAGTGATTCTCCTGCCTCAGCCTCCCGAGTAGCTGGGACTACAGGTACATGCCACCATGCCCAGCTAATTTTTGTAGTTTTAGTAGAGACGGGGTTTCACCATGTTGGCCAGGATTGTCTCAACCTCGTGATCTGCCCACCTCAGCCTCCCAAGGTACTGGAATTACAGGCGTGAGCCACCACGCCCAGCCAATTCTTTTTATTTTAAAAAATATTTTTCAGTCGAGCATGGTGGCTCATACCTGTAATCCCAGCACTTTGAGAGGCTGGGGCGGGTGGATCATGAGGTCAGGAGTTCAAGACCAGCCTGGCCAAGATGGTGAATTCCCCATCTCTACTGAAAATACAAAAATTAGCCAGGTGTGGTGGCGGGCAACTGTAATCTCAGCTACTCGGGAGGCTGAGGCAGGAAAATCACTTGAACCTGGAAGGCGGAGGTTGCAGTGAGCCAAGATTGCACCACTACACTCCCGCTGGGGCACAAGTATATATATACATACACACACACACACACACACACACACACACACACACACACACACACATTTTTCATAGTTGACTTGTTGAAAAGACTGAGTCAGATAGCCTTAGAAATATCCCACGTTCTAGGTGGGAGTGGTGCCTTGTGCCTGTAGTTCCAGCTACTTGGGAAGCTGAGGCAGAAGGATTGCTTGAGCCCAGGAGTTCAAGGCTGCAGTGAGCCAAGATTATACCACTGCACTCCAGCCTAGGTGACCGAGTGAGACACCAACTCAAAAGGAAAAAAAAGAAAGAAAAATATACCACATTCTGGATTTGTTGGTCTCTTTCTTCATGGTGTCAATTAATTTGCATCTCTATCCCCTTTATTTCACTTTAACTGAAAACTGTCTCTGAAGCACAGGTTCCCAACCTTGGCTACAAACTGAGAAGTTTTAAAAGTTAGTCATGTCTGAGCCTCACCTCAGAGATTCTGATTTAATTGGCCTAGGGCAGTAGTCCTTAAACTTTAGCAGGCATCAGAATTATCTGAAGGGATTGTTAAACACAGATTGATGGATGTCACACCCAGAGTCTGATTCAGCAAGGCTGCGGCAGGGCCTGAGAATTTTCATTTCTAATAGTTTCCAGGTATTGCTTCTGCTGGTTTGGTGAATGCACTTTGAGAACTCTTGATCTCTCATGAGGTCTGGGCAAGATATTTTTCAAAACTCTGGAGGTAATATTAATGTGCAGCCTGGCCTGAGAAATGTGGAGCTAATGATTTCAGCCAACAGATGATCTTTGTCTGGATTTATTATTTCATTAGTGGGATTACAAAATGACCATGCCTGGCCAAAGAAGAACTTTTCAAAGGGATTCTTTTTTTTTTTTTGAGACAGAGTCTCGCTCTGTCGCCCGGGCTGGAGTGCTGTGGCCGGATCTCAGCTCACTGTAAGCTCCGCTTCCCGGGTTTACGCCATTCTCCTGCCTCAGCCTCCCGAGTCGCTGGGACTATAGGTGGTCGCCACCTCGCCCGGCTAGTTTTTTGTATTTTTTTAGTAGAGACGGGGCTTCACCGTGTTAGCCAGGATGGTCTCGATCTCCTGACCTCGTGATC
>NW_012112475.1:2427702-2431286 GCF_000951035.1 Colobus angolensis palliatus | reverse complement strand
CTTTAAAATATATTTTTTTTTTTTTTTTTTTTTTTTTTTTTTTTTTTTTTTGAGACAGAGTTTTGCTCTTTGGCCCAGGCTCACTTGGCGCTCTTTGACATGATCTCGGCTCACTGTAACTTCTGCCCCCCGGATTCAAGCAATTCTCCTGCCTCAGCCTCCTGAGTAGCTGGGATTGTAGGTACCCGCCACCATGCCCAGCTAAGTTTTATATTTTTAGTAGAGACGGGGTTTTGCCATGTTGGCCAGGCTGGTCTCGAACTCCTGACCTCAGGCAATCCACTGCCTTGGCCTCCCAAAGTGCTAGGATTACAGGCGTGAGCCACTGTGCCCGGCCTATATCTCTTTTTATATCTGTTGAGTAAACAGTGAGTCAGCCTGTTTCCCACAGTACCCTCTACCTCTGTGCTGTTTGCTCTGTGTCCCTTCCATATTCATTTCCTTTTGGCATTGTTTTGTCCTGAGGCTTTAGAAGAGTAAAGGCAGAGATGTAATAGGAGACAGTCATCACCATAGAGAGACACCACTAGTGGGTTCCAGTTTCCTTGTTTGATGTGTTTCCTGGGCACTTGTCAGGCAGAGACTGTTCGTAGGAATGGTCTTCATTCTCAGTGCTCTCAGGGGCTGAAATCCACTCAGTCCTGCTTTTTATCCTGGTCAATTAGAATGGGAAATTTTCCAGCTTGGACAACAAGCCATGGGATTGGAGTAAGGCAGTTTAATTTATTCTGTCTTTGGCATTTTGGAAGTTAATGACCTTCGTTAGCACCACCAGTGGCCCTCTAAAAGATACTTCAGGTAGCAAATGTTCACTCCAGTATAGCCCAGGCATCACCTCCCTCCTGAGCCTGTTCATATCCTGCCCCTTCCCAGGCAGAAGTGACCTCTCCATATTTCTAAGACAGACCACTGTTAGTACCTATTATACCTAACAGGGCTGCACCATTACCCTCTGTTTCAGGCAGGAACCAGATGTCATTTGTATCTGTATCTCAGCTATTTGTATAATGTTAGGCCCATAGTACCTGCTGAGTAAATGTTTGCTGTGTGCCTTGACTCTTACCTAATTATTCACTATGCGTGAGACCAGACAGCTGACACTTCATATGTATTCTGTGTCTGTTTTCACCTGCTATGTGTGCTCTTACAGGCATCTGATTATAGAAAACTTTATCCCTCTGGAAGAAAAAAGTAAAATTATGAATAGAGCCTTCTTTGATGAAGAGGAAGATCATTGGAAACTACATCCTATAACTAGACTGGAGTAAGTTACTATTAACTTTATTTTCAAGTATGAGGGGAAAAGAATGTTGGTAACAAGACTCCTCCAGTCAACAAAGGGGTTTGATAAGAACACAGTTTGGCTTGTTTAAACTCAAAACCCACTGCGTTTCTGATTTTGTAGCTGCCATAGATCCACCAGGTAAAAGTTTGATGATGAGTGTGGTTTTAGGAATTAGGAGACTTTGTCACTAGTGAGTAAGTGACCTTTCCAAAGTTCCTGCATTTCTGTTTCTCCAGCCGTGAAGTGAAGTATGCTAGGTCACATGAGGGGCAATTCAGAGCTGTTGTCTTTGTGTGTCATTCTGACCCACAGTATTGAGAAGGATTCTCACTCTAAGTCTGGGTCCTGCTGGAAAGATGGGAGACACCTGGCAGGGATGCAGAGGTGGGGGGTGTTGACAGCTATGCTTTGTGAATGCCGTCTAAGAACTGGGCGATGATTAAAATTCCTTCTGGCTTAAAAGATGCATGATGCTGTGAATCAGAAAACAACTCAAGAAGAAAACAGAAGCAGTTCTCGTCCCACTTATGTCAGCCCGCAGTCCAGGGAGTTGCTTACTTCAGATTCTATCAGAGTCTTCGAGTGCTGGTTCCATAGGACTCCAGCCAGGGCTTTAACACTGCAGTTCATTTCCAGGAACCAGCAGATGATGAAGCGGCCAGTCTCAGCCGTGGGATATAAGAGACCATTGAGCCAGCACGCAAGAATGTCCATGATGATTCGTCCAGAGGCCCGATACAGGGTGAGAAGATCCTTTTGTAACAAATAATAAATAAGCCAAGCACAGTGGCTCACACCTGTAATCCCAGCAGTTTGGGAGGCCGAGGTGGACAGATTGGTGGATCCCAGGAGTTTGAGACCAGCCTGGACAATGTGGTGAAACCCTAACTCTGCTAAAAATACAAAAATTAGCCAGATGTGGTGGTGTGTGCCTATAGTCCCCGCTACTTGGGAGGCTGAGGTGGGAGGATTACCTGAGCCCAGGAGGCAGAGGCTGCATTGAGCCAAGATCATGCCACTGCACTCTAGCCTGGGTGACAGAGTGAGACCCTGTCTCAAAAAATAAATAAGTAAATATATTAAAAGTAATAACGAATAGGCCGGGCACAGTGGCTGACGCCTGTAGTCCCAGCTCTTTGGGAGGCTGAGGTGGGAGGATTACCTGAGCCCAGGAGGCAGAGGCTGCATTGAGCCAAGGTCATGCCACTGCACTCTAGCCTGGGTGACAGAGTGAGACCGTGTCTCAAAAAATAAATAAGTAATTATAATAAAAATAATAACGAATAGGCTGGGCACAGTGGCTGACGCCTGTAATCACAGCTCTTTGGGAGGCTGAGGTGGGTGGATCACCTGAGGTCAGGAGTTTGAGACCAGCCTGGCCAACGTGGTGAAACCTCATCTCTACTAAAAACAAAAATTAGTCGGGCATGGTGGCAGGCACCTGTAATCCCAGCTACTTGGGAGGCTGAGGCAGGAGAATCACTTGAACCCAGGAGGCAGGAGGCGGAGGTTGCAGTGAGCCAAGATCGTACCACTGCACTTCAGCCTGGCTGGCAGAACGAGACCTCGTCTCAAAAAAAAAAAAAAAAAAAAAGTCAGTACTAGAGAAAGAGTCCAAACATCCTGTCTGTCATGGTCAGTAAATATTAACAATGAGCTTCAAAATGGCTCTGTGGGAAGACTGGAGAGAACACAGATATGTAGTGACAAGAGATGGACCTGTTGTAAAGAACTTCAGGTACTTTTGTCTCACAAAATGTGTGTCAGTCATGTAGTCATTTAAAGGGACATCGAGGACTATTTTATGACCCCAAAATAGAAAAATAGAAGCTCTGCCATGAGAGCCTCTACTTTTTAGTTAAATTAAATTAATTTATTTATTTATTCTGAGATGGAATCTCACTGTGTCGCCCAGGCTGGAGTGCAGTGGTGCAATCTGTGCTCACTGCAACCCCCGTCTGCTGGGTTCAAGCAATTCTGGTGGTTCAGCCTCCCTAGTAGCTGGGACTACAGGCACATGCCAAAACACCCAGCAAAGTTTTGTATTTTTAGTAGAGATGGGGTTTCACCATGTTGGCCAGGCTGATCTTGAATGCCTGACCTCAGGTGATCCACCCGCCTTGGCCTCCCAAAGTGCTGGGATTACAGACATGTGCCAGCCAACACGCCCACCTAATTTTTGTATTTTTAGTAGAGACGGGGTTTCACCATGTTGGCCAGGCTGCTCTCGAACTCCTGACCTCAGGTGATCCTCCCAAAGTGCTGGGATTACAGGCGTGAGCCACCGTGCAGGCCTTTT
>NW_012112475.1:2404708-2427009 GCF_000951035.1 Colobus angolensis palliatus | reverse complement strand
CCCGTCTCGGCCTCCCAAAGTGCTGGGATTACAGGCTTGAGCCACCGCGCCCGGCCGGGAACTTGTATTATTTTTATAGTGAAAGATTTTCACTTGAAATATTTTAAATGTTTCTGAATCTCTCTTGGCAGCCAGAGCCAAACAGAAGATTACTGTTAGTTAGCTCTTTGGGTGCCATTCTTCCCGGCTTTGAGTTCTTTAAAAGAAAGAAAGCAAAAGCAAAAAATTAGGTGGGGTTAGCATTGTAAAACTGCATCACTTCTTTTAGGCAGGCACTTTCTTGGTAGGCCCTGAATAACAAGCAGTTTGCACTTCTGTTCTTGGAGGGGCCCTCGATTGCTTGTACTGCCTGTGTCCAGTTGGAGGCTAACCTAGCTGATGATGGCTGTGCTTCTGCAGGCAGAAAACATTGTGCTGTTAGAGCTGGACATGCCTAGCCGGACCACCAGAGACTATGAGGGTCCAGCCATTGCCCCCAAGGTTCAGGCTGCATTGGATGCGGCTCTGCAGGATGAAGATGAGATACAGGTGGATGCATCATCCTTTGAAAGCACTGCAAATAAGAAATCCAAGGCCAGGTGAGTGGCTTTGTTGATGTGTGTTTAAACAGAACATGTTTGAATAAGGACAAACCAAAGCAAGAATGCTTGTTTATCATGGAATACTTTGCAGAACACACTAGAAAATGTTGCCATATTACTCCTGTGTTTACTTATTTATTCTACAAATATTTATAGTTGAGACACTATGCTAGGTACACTGAATACCAGAATACCTAATGTCCCCAGTCCCTTACTGTAAGGTGAATGTGTTCTCGTGAAAGAGCAGTCAGTTCTTAAGTTCTCACAAGGTGTCCGGTAGTTCTAAGTGCTTTACAAACATTCTCTTAATGATTTCCTGTAAAAACTTATAAGGTAAATTTTGTAATCAGTCCCATTTTATAGACAGGAAAACTGAAACGTAGAGAATTTGAGAAAGTAGCGATCTCCAAGGAAACCCAGCAAGTGAGGGCCAAAGCGATAATTCAAAAATAGGTAATCCAGATCCATAACCCAGGCTCTGGGCCTCCATGCTAAGTTTATGTCACCCATTTGGTGCAAAAGTAGTAGTAATTCTGTCTTATTACATTCTGGATTAGAAGTTTTAGGAAAACAATTGGGTGCAGAACTAAAATGGAAGAAATTCTACCTGCAAACTTAATTTTTGTTACCAATCAGGAAAGGACAGTGAAGCTTTGGTTTTAAAGGAAGAACAACTGCTAAGCATTAGAATCTCTTCTCTCATATTCCACACCTCTGTTCTGAGGCCATTTTGGCCATGCCCCAAGGTTCAGGCTGTGCCAGTCTAGTGGTTTTACAGTTGAACGTATCGTCATTTTTAGGCCATTGAAGAACGGCCTGAAATGAAATGTTAATGATATCTGATGTGTCAGGGACAGAGATGGGGACATGTAATATAAACATGTGTTTGACTTTTGCAGGCCTAAAAGTGGAAGGAAGTCGGGATCCTCCTCCTCTTCCTCAGGAACCCCTGCGTCTCAGCTTTATCCACAGTCTCGGGGGCTGGTTCCAAAGTAAAGCCAGCTCCTCCTCTCCCAGGGCGGAAACAGCATTTGCCTTCTGAGAGAAGAGACTAGCAAAAAGCTGCAGAGAGGACTCGGCCCAAACTCAGAACCGTTCCCCTGAGGAGAAGCGATGGCCTCTTTGCAGATCAACCAGCTTAATCTGGTCAAACGTGCTGTTCCTAATCTGGCACTCAGCCCCTCTGGGAAACATCTTTTAATTAGCATCTCAGAAATGCATGGGTAAGGTAAAGTGCGATAGTCCAAGTGGAAAGCAAGAGAATGACCAGTGACCTTGCTTCCTTCCACCTTGCCTTCTTCTCCCCCTTCCCCTGCCCTCCCTTTCTCTCCTCTCTCCTTTTCTGGCCTGTTCTTTTCATAGGGCTCCCTTCTTGTTGAACAATAGGGCAGAATCAGGAGTCCCCTTAGCAGGACCACATCTTTGGAGCCTCGGGATAAAATGACAGTGAGATTCTAAAGTGAAAAGCCTAGAACTTGACTAGGTGCCTGTTCTTGTAGGGAGAAATGAGAAATCGTATTTGAATCCAGGCCCCAGGTGGGCACCATCAGCCGTCTTGCCTCCATGCACCTCAGTAAGAAGTGGATCTGCCTTTGGGGCCTGCCCAGTGAGGAAATCTCTTCCAGTTTCTGCTTCTGAAGGATTCAATGTTGGGAGCAATAGAAATAATATTCCCTTTGCCTCCTAGGAGTATTTAGGGAAATAGCTTCTTTAAAACCTCAAAACCGTGACCATCCTGTCGAAGACCTAAGTCTGTAAGCTGGTGCCATGTCCGTACACCATATCACTTTACTCTTCATTTGTCACCATCTTTTACCCTGCACGCATACTCTGAGCATCCTTGTGTGGGCCCATCCTCTGCCTCCAGAGCATGCTGTGCAGTGGGCCTGTTTAGTGTGACAAAGGAGGCTTGCTCTGCCTTCTCTGATGGGCTGGAGTTGAGGGAAGGAGCTGTATAGTGGTACTTTTGAATTCCCCGTTTTGTTCCATATTGGTATAGAGAGCAGAAAAGTAGCTAGGCAGATGCAGAGATGGAGACATGAGACTCAGTGCAGTGGGTAGGGAAGACATAACAGATGGAAGCAAAGAAATCCTGCCTGCCTTCAGCAGAGAATTCACCGAATCCTAGAACTGTGGCTCCCTCCAGGCAGAGCCTAAGATGTTGGTGAAGAGTAGCTGCGTGATTGAATAGGCTCAAAGGAGAGTTCAGAATTCCCGTTTACATATTACTAGTTTGGTTTGTAAGTTTTAGTTCCTTGTATTATTGAGATTCAGAGCTTCATTTTATGTTGGTCATTAGGTGAATATTACTCATTTTTCCCCAAGAGAAGCTCATAAGTGTGTGTGGGTGTGAGAGCACGATGGTGCCTGTGGTCTGTGAATGTGTCCATGTGTGTCTGTTTAAGAGAGACAGAGACCAAGAACTTGCCCAATTTTAGAAATACACTAATGTGCAGTTGTTGCCTTTTGTCTGTATTAAAGGCCCATTGAATGACTAATCCAGGCTGGAAGCACTCCCATGTGGGTGTCTGAGTCCACGAGCCAAGCCTGAGGGGACAGTATGAGTCTCCAGGTCTGCCACACTGGTGCACCTTGCTGGCACGGTGCTTCAGGAAGGTGGCGACTCAGGTGGGCCTTGAGTTATATTTTAACTCAGCTGCTCAGTTCCCAGGGCACATTTCTGGATCAGAACCCGTGGGAAATAGGAGGTACTAAGTGCAATGTCTTAGCATTCTGCAAAATGGAGATCTGTTGTCCAGCGGCTTATCTCCTTTTTAGTAACCCTTCTTTCTTAACCCAGGGCCCTTTTCAGCCTTCCCTCATCTTTTCTTGAGATCAAACCTTGCTTCTTTCTCATTTACTAAGAATTTGCCTGTTTGAATAAGAACAAAACGCTAAGGTGGGTAGCCTATGCTGGTTGTCTGCTGGTTACACGTGTCTCTCACACCGCATTTCCTCAAAGCTAATCTGAATTCTGTAGGCTAAAAATACTCATGTAGCAAATCTGAGAATTGAAAACTGTAGATAACTGGCCGGGTATGGTGGCTCACGCCTGTAATCCTAGCACTTTGGGAGGCCGAGGTGGGTGGATCACCTGAGGTTAGGACTTCAAGACCAGCCTGGCCAACATGGTGAAACCCCATCTCTACTAAAAATACAAAAATTTGCCAGGTGTGGTGGTGCATGCCTCTAGTCCTAGCTACTCGGGAGGCTGAGGCAAGAGAATCACTTGAACCTGGGAGGTGGAGGTTGCAGTGAGTCGAGATCACACCACTGCACTCCAACCTGGGCAACAGTGAGACTCTGCCTCAAAAAAAAAAAAAAAAAAAAGAAAGAAAGAGAAAGAAAACTGCAGATAACCCTATACGTTAATACTGGTATCTCGAGGTGACTCTTCTGACCAAGGGTGGTTAAGTGACACATAGAACTTTTCTAAGAGAAGACAGACAAGTTGACAGGCCTGTCTTGTACTCAGCTGTGTTTATGTGGTGGTCTGTGGAAACAAAAGAAAAGAAGACTTAGTTGGAAATGAAGCTGTCCCTTTCCAAGCAGTCTCTGGTGCTTTTCTTCTCTAAAAATGGATCCGATAAATATTTGAATAGAGCAGATTGTAGAATGTCGTGCTGCCACCAGAAAGCTGCTGCTTTGGGTTCTGCATTGAACCAAGTATGTAGAGGACCTACCAAGCCCACTGAGGGACCAGGTTTTCATGTCTCTAGTCGTACCTAGAATGTTCTGAGCCATCTGAGGGCCTTTATGCCAGAAGCAGCTAGCAAAGCCAGAAAGCAAGTCTAACAGGATCTAAGATGGCCATCAGGAGAAGGAGTTTGAGACTGTGTGTGCAGCCCCCAATAGACCCCCTTTTACTCTGATCTGGAGAATGTATTTGGCTTCATATTTTAAAGTCACATGTCTCTCAGACCCCTGGATTCAGAACCCAAGGCCACAAATCATAGGCATGAAGCACTTTCTTAAGACTGACCTAACGCTGGATTATTTCCCGTCTAATGCCTGCATGCTGCTTGAATTGCTCCACCCACACCTCCATGACCAAGGGCACCAGAGTGCTGCAGCTCGGGCGTGGGCTGCTCTCTGCTTTTCCTGTCTGACTCTGACAAGTCCTCCCTCACTGAATGTAGAATCGTTGCCAAGTTTCGGAGAAGTGTCGATTCCCTGTTAACGTGGATATCAGTTCTGCCTCACATTTCCCACTTGAGGTTGAGGCGTACTGGAGACAACACCTCAGACCATCTGAACCCCATCAGTGGACGAAAATGGGGCTGTTAATATACTCTAAAAGCCATACTAAAAATGCTCTGAGGGAACTGGCTAAGAATAGTGGGCCTGGCGATTATCACGCAAGGCTTTGTTTTGTGCTGTTCAGAAATCTGTCACCTTTCTGCCTGCCCTTGTTGCCTGAATGAAATGCTTCTGGGGTTATTTATGAAGGAGTGATACTGGGGCCGGCAGGAAGCAGTGGGCTTTATGGCTCCTTGAAGTTATTACTGATCTCGACCTTCTCTTTGGCTACCTTTAGACAAAGAATATGCCAATCAATACTTGGGGCTCTAAGTTTTACAATTGATATTTATTTGTATCATCTCTTTGTCTAGGAATGTAAAAGTGATTCTAAACTAAGATGTGTAATAAAAATCAATCAGATTTATTGTACCTATAAAAAGGTGTCCTCATAAATGACTAAGGCTTTTGAAAATGACATGCCCGTGGCTGACATCCTGCCATTTTCAATAGACATTTTAATTGGGTGGGAGTGGGAAAATGAAGATTGAGTGGGGATGCTGGCATTATTTAATATAGCAACAAGGGGCAGGGTGTGGTGGCTGACGCCTGTAATCCCAGCACTTTGGGAGGCTGAGCCTGGTGGATCACTTGATGTCAGGAGTTGGAGACCAGCCTGGCCAACATGGTGAAACCCTGTCTGTACTAAAAATACAAAAAATGAGTGGGGCATGGTGGTGCGTGCCTGTCATCCCAGCTACTTGGGAGACTGAGGCAGGAGAATTGCTTGAGGCGGAGATTGCAGTGGGCCAAGATTGCACCACTGCACTTCAGGCTGGGTGGGTGATGGAGCAAGACTCCATCTGAAAATAAATAAATAAAAATAAATAAATAAATAATACGGCAACAAGGAAAAGATACATAAAGTGAAGAAGGACAGAGTGACAGGTGCTTTTCATGTTTTTCCATGGAGGTTCCTGAGACTGACCTGGGCAACAAGCATGAAATTTCTTTTAACTTTTGTGTTTTGTTTTAAAAATTATTTTAAATTTACTTTTATATATCATACTTTAAAATATAAGTATAAAAGCCTATATAAAATATTAGCAAATAGAATATAGAGCCATATTAAAATAACATTTTATGATTTTTATATTTTTAACTGACCAAATCCCTGAGGTTGCTGGCTTGTTGTATAAACTTTCATGTGTTTTGTTGTTTTTTTTTTTTTTTTTTTCAGACAGGGTGTCACTCTGTTGTCCAGGCTGGAGTGCAGTGGCATGATCACGGCTCTCTGCAGCCTCAGCCTCACAGGCTGAAGTGATCTTCCCACCTCAGCTGGGACTATAGGTGTGCAGCACTATGCCTGGCTAATTTTTTATTTTTTTTGTAGAAATGGGGTCTCACTATGTTGCCCAGGCTGGTCTGTACCTTTTTTAACACAAAAGTATTTTATGTTGTTTACCATCAGGAAAAGAAGATACAAAAAATGGGCCGCACATTGTCTTTTGGATTCCCATGCTTGTAGGCCTGCTAGAGTGACCCTGGGGGGGTTGTGCCCCTATGTTGAGAAGTGGGACTGGGTGGAAGGAGCACAGACCCTGGACTCCAAGTTGAGTTTGAATTCTGGTCTTGCCACTACTTACTAGCCATATGACTGAGAGGAATTTAATTGACCTCTCTGAACTTTAGGGCCTTTGTCTGTAAAGTGGAGTGATGATCTCCACTTTGAAGGGCCATTTTGAGGATCAGCGATACATTTAAAGGAGCAAGTACAGTATGTGGATAGAGCAGCCATGAAAAAAATGTGGTTATTGCTGTGATAAGGCACTGTGTTTGGAAGATACCATGAATATTTGTGTCCCAAGAAACTAGAAGTCAGTATTCAACATACCATCTTTAGAAAATCCTAAAGAAAAACTGTTAACCATTTAGTAATTTGTATTGAGTACCTACTATGTGTCAAGCTATTCTAGGCACTAGATATATAGATGTAACACTAGGAACCTGCCCACATGGAACTTGCACCTTAATGGGGATGGAGGATGGGTAAATGTTAAATTAATCAAATGTGCACAAATATATGATTATGAATTGTGTCAGATATCATGAAGTTATATAATAGGTTTTTGTTTTTGTTTTTTTTGAGATGAGGTCTCACTCTCACCTAGGCTGAAGTAGAGTGGCATGATCATGGCTCTCTGTAGTCTCCACCTCCTGGGCTCAAGTGATCGTCCTGCCTTAGTCCCCCAAGTAACTGGGACCAAGGTGCGAACCACCACACCTGACTAATTTTTTAAAATTTTTTGTAGAGATGGGATTTTGTCATTTTGCCCAGGATGGTCTTGAACTTATGCTCAAGTGATCCTCCTGCCTCAGCTTCCCAAAGTGCTGGGATTACACACGTGAGCCACCCTATGTGGCCAATATAATAGAATATTATAAGAGGAGAGTGGAGACCTAATTTAGATGTGGTGGGTGAAGTAGGAAAGGGCTCTTTGAAGAAATGGCAGTTACGGTGAGATCTAGAGGATAGGAGTTAGCTGGGCAAGGAGGAGGGAAGGGCATTTGTGAAGGGATGGGGGAACAGTGCTTGCTAGGGTTTTGCAGAACAGACTCGAATTTCACAAGAAAGTATCTGCAGTCCCTTTTTACCCTCACTAGAGGGTAGCATGGAGAACTGTAGAAAATATTACAGTGTAGGACTTTAAAGATCAAACAAAAAATGTAAGGAGCACAAAGGGGACGGTGGCCTGTGCGACTCAGGCAAACGTTTCATAATTGTGTTTCTTCATAAGACGCTTTCAAATTGTGTAATGTCTGTTTACTCCCCACCCTTCCAAAAAGAGTTAAGAAACAGCTTGGCTTAGCCTTGATAATTACTAGTTTGGAATAGTTCAGAATCCATTACCCAGAAAGCAAGAGTTCAAAGTATGATTTGAAGAAGTGTGAGTGTGTTCCTGAAAATGGCAGAATTTGCCGGGCGCGGTGGCTCATACCTGTAATCCCAGCACTTTGGGAGGCTGAGGTGGGCAGATCACCTGAGGTCAGGAGTTCAAGATCAGCCTGACCAACATGGAGAATCCCCGTCTCCACTAAAAATACAAAATTAGCCAGGCACAGTGGAACATCCCTGTAATCCCAGCTACTCAGGAGGCTGAGGCAGGAGAATCGCTTGAACCCAGGAGGTAGAGGTTGCAGTGAGCCGAGATTGCGCCATTGCACTCCAGCCTGGGCAACAAGAGCGAAACTCCATCCATCCATCTAAAAAAAAAAAAAAAGAAAAGAAAAAGAAAATGACAGAATTATTGGTTGGGCCAGAGGCTAATTCATCAGGGGAAATACAGGACAGATGGGGCACCTGGCAACTTGGAAATTCCTACCAACTCAGCTTTGTTTTTATCTTTTGGATTTTAAAATTGTAATCAACGAACTACTGAATTTTGGAAACTGTATTTTGAACTTCAAACTGATAATTTAAGTCTTGGGGGCTGTGATTTTGGCAGGCCCTCTTAGAGTTACCATCTGATTGACGCTTACCCTGAGGATCTGGTCTCCAAGAACCATGTGGTGGTCACATCTCCCAACTGGGTTGTCAGTGGCATTAGTCAAGGATGTAACTGTAGCTCTTGCAGCTGCTCCTGTTTCATCCTCAGTTTCTTTCACTAGTCTTGTGGTTAACCAGTCCCTGAGTGCTTCAGTTAGGCGTGCCAACTGGGGACTTGCTGTTGGGGTGGAGGAACGGACAGGGGAGCGATGGCTCACCGCATCTCTGGGGACAGTGCAGCCCACAGGCACTTGTTGAGCGCACTCTATGCACCAGGTATCTTGCCCTGCACTGGAGATAGGGAGGGAAGTAGATGTACCGCGGCCCTTCTGAGGAGAGGGGAGGCAGAAACACAAGGATGGCAATTCAGAGCATTTGCTGCCTAGGAGGCCTGCCTCTCCTCACACAGCCCGCCCAGTCCTCTGAGGCCAAAGCCACACAGTCCTCGCTTTGGTTTCTGGGTTATGTCATGTGCTTTCTTGCCCCGCACCTCACACCCTCACACATGCCATGCCCTCTGCCTGAAACATTTTCTCCCCATTCTTTGCTTGGCTAACTCCTACTCATCCATCAGGAACCAGTTGAATGTCACCTCCTCAGAGAAGTCTTCCCCAGCCATTCGATGTGGTTTTCCCCATCTCCACCTGGCTGTGTGGTATCTCTCACCATGTCTTGTTTCCTTCTGAACCCTTTTCCCAATTTGTAATTATGTATTTCTTTGCATTGGTCTCCCCAGTTAGACAGTGTTCCCTGAAGGCATGTTCTGTTGTCTTCTCTAATCTTGACACTGAGCTGAGTTGGCTGGCTGAATTGGTAACTCACACCTACAACTCAGAACACAGTTATCTGTCAGAGGAAGGAGAGGAAGAGGAAGATTTTGCAAAGGAGAAAACAAAAAATGAGTAGGGGCTAGGTGTGGTGGGTCACACCTATAATCTCAGCACTTTGGGAGGCTGAGGCAGGAGGATCACTTGAGGCCAGGAATTCAAGACCAGCCTGGGCAACAGAGTGAGACCTTATCTCCACACACACACATGCACACACACAATTTTTACACACACACACCATTTTATTTTGAGGTGGAGTCTCACTCTTGCCCAGGCTGGAGTGCAGTGGCGTGATCTCAGCTCACTTCAACCTTTGCCTCTCAGGTTCAAGCGATTGTCCTGGCTCAGCCTCCTGAGTAGCTGGGACTACAGGTGTGTGCCACCACGCCCGGCTAATTTTTTATATTTTTAGTAAAGACAGGATTCACTGTGTTAGCCAGGATGGTCTCGATCTCCTGACCTCGTGATCTGCCTGCTTAGGCCTCCCAAAGTGCTGGGGTTACAGGCGTGAGCCACTGCGTCCAGCCACAAACAAATTTTTTTAATTCTTCAGGCATAGTGGCATGAACCTGTAGTCCCAGCTACTCAGGAGGTTGAGGTTGGAGGCTCACCTGAGCCTGGGAGGTCAAGGGTGCAGTGAGTTACGATTGCACCGCTGCCCTCCAGCCTGGGTGGCAGAGAAAGGAAGGACAAGCATGCCAGACAAAGGGAACAACATGCATAAATGCAGGGAGAGTTCCTGGTGACTGGGGAATCTGATGGGCCTGGAGTGATGGAATGGAGATGGAGAATGGGGCTGGGAGGATCTCGACTCCATGGCTCAAGTTAGAGGGAGAGTGTTTGGAGACTTCTGTGTGTTTTGGAGACCAGGGGAGTGAAGCGCAGCCCTATTTACACTCGAGTATTTTCCCCTTAAGCCAGCCTGGCATGCTAGTATTTTTTTTGAGATAACAGAAAGCAATTTCACTAAGTGCCTGCTTTAAGTTTGCCTGCTGTTCACACAGCTTTCTGGGCTTAGTTGGCAAATTGCATTCTGCCAGGAGCTTTCTCTGGCACAGCTCAGTACCCAAGGAATTCTAAAGAGCACTTGAGCTTGACTCCAAGGTCTTACTTCCCTAGGAATGGGGCTTAGTCTTTTTTCAGGGCAGTGGGCTGGAAGGTGGCCCCTATTCTGCATTTGGCAGCAGAGAAATT
Organism: Colobus angolensis palliatus; assembly: GCF_000951035.1. Taxonomy (NCBI): domain Eukaryota; kingdom Metazoa; phylum Chordata; class Mammalia; order Primates; family Cercopithecidae; genus Colobus; species Colobus angolensis. The sequence goes on along the minus strand of NW_012112475.1, from coordinate 2,416,621 downwards.
AAACTTCTGCCATTGGTTTGGGGATTTGTTTTTCTGTTCAGTCAACAAAAGATTAACCTATGCTGTTCAAGACTATGTCATGGGCTACAGCAGCCATGAACTCAGTCTGGAGGAAATTCTAGCCATTCACAAATAAATAAATTTAAGGTGAGCAGTGGCACAGATACAGCACAAAGGAGGCATCACAGATTTCCAAAAGGGGCTTTGTTAATTCATTGATCACCCTCTGCTGGATTATTCCAGGGACAGTGAGGAGCCAAGGCTTTGGCATCAGATTCATTTATTCATTCTTTGAGCATCTACTAAGTACTGGGCATTCTTCTAGATCCTAAGGATACAGAAGGAAGCCCCTGCCCTAAGTAATGTTACATCCTAATAGTTGAGGCAGATGGTTGTCAGAGGACAAACACGCTGTGTCTAACGGTGATCAGAAGTGCTCTGAAGTAAAACCAGGCAGGTCAGAAAGTAAAGAGCTGGGGTGTGGCTGAGCTTGATTGGGAGGGCAGGGAAAGCCTCTCTGGAGTGATGAGATGTACATTTGAGCAGAGTCCTGAGTGAAATTAAGGAGCAAGCTGTGTGTCTGGTACCTGGAGGCAGAATATTTTAGGAAATAAGAGTTGGAGTGTGGCTGGGCATGGTGGCTCACACCTGAAATCCCAGCACTTTGAGAGGCTGAGGTGGGCGGATCACCTGAAGTCAGGAGTTCGAGACCAGCCTGGCCAACATGGTGAAACCCAGTCTCTACTAAAAGTACAACAATTAGCTGGGCTAATGGTGACATGCGCCTATAATTGCAGCCACTCAGGAGGCTGAGGCAGGAGAATTGTTTGAACCTAGGAGGTGGAGGTTGCAGTGAGTCAAGATTGCACCATTGCACTCCAGCCTGGGTGACAGTAAGACACCGTCTCAAAAAAAAAAAGACTGCAAAGGAGGTGGGAGTGCATTTAGGGACAGGAAGGGGACAAGTGTGCTTAGTGGGCAGTAGGTTGGGAAGGTGGGCAGAGGCCAGATCGTAAGTGAATTTTATTTTTGAGCCACTGGACACTTCTGAGCAAAAGAGGGAAATGATCTGACAGAAATGCTCTCAAAGGATCCCTCTGGCTGCTTGGTGGAGACAAACCGTGGGGAGCAGAAGGGGAAGTGAGGAGACTGCTTGAGTGGCAGGGGGCTTGGGGATGCGGGGATGGGGTGAGGGGGTGCAGTGGGGCCGCAAAGGTAGTGCGGATGAGAGAGGGCAGCTTGGACCAGGCGGTGGGGACAGAGAAGTAGGAACATGCCTTAGATTTATTTTGTCTGCTGATAATCAGAGATGAGAGGGGAGATAAAAAGAAGCAACAATAGTTCCAAGGTTTTTGATCTGAAACTTACTGAAATTCAACCTATGCCACTTGCTTCCATGTGTTTTTTTCCCTTTTTTTTTCTTTCTTTTCTTTTTTTTTTTTTTTTTGAGACAGAGTCTCACTCTGTTGCCCAGGCTGGAGTGCAGTGGCACAATTTTGGCTCACTGCAACCTCTGCCTCCTGGGTTCAAGCAATTCTCCTGCCTAGTAGCTGGAATTACAGGCATGTGCCACCACGCCTGGCTAATTTTTGTATTTTTAGTAGAGACGGGGTTTCACCATGTTGGTCAAGCTGGTCTTGAACTCCTGACCTTGTGATCTGCCTGCCTCGGCCTCCCAAAGTGCTGGGATTACAGGCATGAGCCACCATGCCCAGCCCGTTTTTTCCCTTTTTAAAAAACAAAAATACAACAAAACCCACACAGCTTTATTGAGATTTACAGTTATGCATCACTTAACAATGGGGAGACCATCTGAGAAATGCATCATTAGGTGATTTCATCGTTGTGTGATCGCTATGAAGTGTACGTGCACAAGCTTACTGGTATAGCCTACCACACAGTTAGGCTGCATAGTACAGCCTATTGCTCCCAGGTTACAAACCTGTGAAGCATGTTACTGCACTGAATACTGTCAGCAGTTGTAACACAATGGTAAGTATTTGTGTGGCTAAACATTTCTAAACAGAAAAGGTACAGTAAAAATATGTTGTTATTAATCTTATGGGACCACCGTGGTATATGTAGTCTGTCATTGACCAAAATGTCCTTATGTGGTGTGTGACTGTAATTCACTTACCATACAGTTCACCTGTTTAGTGTACAATTCAATGCTTTTTTAGTGTATTCGCAGTTGTGTAACCATCACCATCATTAATTTTATTTTATTTTATTTATTTATTTTTTTTTTGAGACAGAGTCTCGCTCTGTCGCCCGGGCTGGAGTGCAGTGGCCGGATCTCAGCTCACTGCAAGCTCCGCCTCCCCGGGTTCACGCCATTCTCCTATCTCAGCCTCCCGAGTAGCTGGGACTACAGGCGCCCGCCACCTCGCCCGGCTAGTTTTTTGTATTTTTTAGTAGAGACGGGGTTTCACTGTGTTAGCCAGGATGGTCTCGATCTCCTGACCTCGTGATTCGCCCGTCTCGGCCTCCCAAAGTGCTGGGATTACAGGCTTGAGCCACCGCGCCCGGCCTTAGTTTATTTTTTATTTTTATTTTTATTTTTTGAGATGGAGTCTCACTCTGTCACCCAGGCTGGAGTGCAATCACATGATCTCGGCTCACTGCAACCTCCACCTCCCAGCTTCAAACGATTCTCTGGCCTCAGCCTCCAGAGTAGCTGGAATTACAGGCGCCCACCACCATGCCCAGCTAATTTTTGTATTTTTGGTAGAGTCAGGGTTTCACCATGTTGGCCAGGCTAGTCTCCAACTCCTGACCTCAGGTGATTCTGAGGTCCCTCCACCTGGCTGTGTGGTATCTCTCACCATGTCTTGTTTCCTTCTGAACCCTTTTCTCAATTTGTAATTATGTATTTCTTTGCATTGGTCTCCCCAGTTAGACAGTGTTTCCTGCAGGCATGTGGGCCACAGCAATCAGCCACCATCATTAATTTTAAAACATTTTCAAGCCAGGCCCAGTGGCTCACTCCTGTAATCCTAGCACTTTGGGAGGCTGAGGCCAGTGGATCATTCAAGGTTAGGAGTTCAAGACCAGCCTCACCAACATGGTGAAACCCTGTCTCTACTAAAAATACAAAAAATTAGTTGGGCATGGTGGTGCACACCTGTAATCTCAACTACTTGGGAGACTGAGTCATGAGAATCGCTTGAATCCGGGAGGCAGGGGTTGCAGTGAGCCAAGATTGTGCCACTGCACTCCAGCCTGGGCGACAGAGGGAGACTCCATCCCCAAAACAGAACAAAAAAACATTTTTTATCACCCCAAGTAAGCATTACCAGTCACTCCCCATTTTCTTTCAACTCTGTGGCCCTAGGCAACCTCTAATCCGCTTTCTGTGTCTTCTGTCTACTCCTGGCTCTTTTTGGGTCTTATCTGTATTGCTATTTGCTATTTGCTCATCTGTAACTTCACAGGGTAACTGTGAGGTTTTAAAAGGTAATGTGAAAACATGAGAGCTTGTCTAGCAGGCCAAGCAAAGTGGCTGTGCTCTTCACTGCTGCCTTGACTCCTGGTTTGCCATCCTAGAGCAGGACAGCTCTGACGATGTATTACTGAGGCAGTATGAGCTGTGATGAAGAGTGTGGGTGCCAGACCCAGACGGCTGGATTGGAAATTCTGAACTCACAATTTACTAGCTTTGCAATTCTGGCAATGTTTCTAAACCTCCTTGGGGCTTCAGATTCCTCAACTGTCAAAAATGAGTCATAGCAAGTACAGTCATACATCCTTTAATGTCGGGATACTTTCTGATAAATGCATTATTTGAGCAATTTTGTCATTGTGTGAGCATGATAGAGTGTACTTACACAAATCTAGATGGTATGTACATTTTATTTATATATTTTTCTTCTTTTTTTTTTTTTCTTGAGACAGGGTCTCACTCTGTCACCCAGGCTCAAGTGATCCTCTCACCTCAGCCTCCTCAGTAGCTGGGACCACAGGTGTGCACCACCATGCCCAGCTAAGTTTTTAATTTTTGGGTAGAGACGGGGGCCTCCCTGTGTTGCCCAGACTGGTCTTGAGCTCCTGGGCTCAAGCTGTTCTCCTATATTTTTTCATGTGGAAAACAAAATGTCCCAGCACCATTACCGAATATTACTCATCTCCTCTACTTGAGCTGCAATGTCAATATCAAGTGTCATATATCAGATTTATTTTCTTTTCTTTTCTTATTCTTTCTTTTCTTTCTTTCGACAGGATCTCACTCTGATGCCCAGAGGGAAGTGCAGTAGCAGAATTCTGAAACTCCTAGGCTCAAGCAATCCTCCCAGCTCAGCCTCCTGCGTAGCTAGGAGTACAGGCTTGTGCCACCACCTCTGGCTGATTTTTGTATTTTTTGTAGAGATGGGGGTCTCACTATGTTGCCCAGGCTGGTTTCAAACTCCTAGCCTCAAGTGATTCTCCCACCTTGGCCTTTTAAAGTGCTGAGATTACAGGCATGAGCCACTGTGCCTGGCCTTATGTTTCTGTATATACTCCACCATAATCTTATGGGACCACTGTCTTATATGTGGTCCTTTGTTGCCTGAAACATTATTATGCAATGCATGACTATAATTCTTAAGTTGCTGTGAGTCACACATGTGAAGCACTAGGAACAGTGCCTGGTATGTGGCAATGTTAATGTGAATGTTAATTGGTACCATGTTATCATTATTAGTCAATTAAGAAGTCCTGCAGACAGGTGGTGGCTCCCAACTTCATGACCAGGAGTGAACATTTCTGAATCCAGGTGGATGCAAGGGTAATAGGTTGCAAGGGCAATAGGGTGACCTGTTTTTAGTGTTGGCTATGCCTTTTGTTGGATCTGTAACTTTGGAAAAGTCACTTACCCCTCTAAGTCTTAAGTTGCCCATTTGTAAAATGGAGGTTAAAATCATCCTTATTTTAGGCCTGGCACAGTGGCTCAAAGCACGTAATTTCAGGACTTTGGATGGCCAAGGCAGGAGGATTGCTTGAGGCACTGAGTTCAAGACTAGTCTGGGCAACATAGCGAGACCCCTGTCTCTACAAAAAATTAATAAATTAGCCGAGTGTGATGGCGCACACCTGTAGTCCCAAGTACTCAGGAGTCTGAGGCAGAAGGATCTCTCGAGCCCAGGAGTTGGAGGCTGCAGTGAGTTGTTATCATGCCACTGTACTCCAGCTTGGGTGACACAGGAGAAATCCTAAAAAAAAAAAAAAAAAAATCCTCACTTCATGGAGCTCTGTGAAGAATTCAGTGACCTATTTAATATCTACTATGTGCCCGGCACTGTTTTGAACACCACAGACAAAAACCCCTGCCCTCCTGGAGCTTGTGTGGAGCTAGTGGAGAGGTACAGAAATTAATAATATAGTAATCCTAATAAGAAAGCATATCTGTAAAGCACCTAGTGCCTGGCATGTGGTGAGCTCTCTAGAAGTAGTAGCAGTTAGGGTTATTATGTGAAAGCATTTTGTAAAGCTGGATAGCACAGCAGAGAGGTAGGTCTCAAGGTGACTGTGCCATGAGCATGTCGCCTTCATTGAAGCCTTACCTCATCTCTGCTCCAGTTGAATTTCATTCAGCCTCGAAGGCCCCTATCTTGTTGCCTGGGTGAAATCTTTGTCTCAGGGTGTAGGGCTTTCTCCTTTCCTCCTTTCATCCAGCATTTACTGAATGCGACTTTGGGCTGAGCATCCTGCTGGGCGCTGGGGCTATTGAGCTGCAAAACCCAGGAGGAGCATGGTCAGGAGCCTGCAGGAGGGAGCCCAGGGCATTCTGGGAGCCTCGTGGCCACGCACATTACAGCTAGACTGTGAAGGAACCTAGCTGCTGAGTTTTACTTTTATTCTGTCAGGGGAGACTCTGAAGGCTTCTGAGCTGGGTGATAAAGTTGGTGGATAAACTAAGAGTTCACAACATTCTTGTTTAAGTACTGCATGGTAAAAGTAAATATTTGCATTATGGTTAAATCCATAATCTATATTTAAGAACTGCAGTCAAACCAAAAAGCTACAAGATGGAGATGTAAAGGCATATAGAGGAGCACAGACCTCAAGGCAAATAATGTCTCCAATTGAAGACAGTACACTACTAAATCAGCAGGAAATACAGCCAAATGGAGCAGGGAGGTTTTGAAGCCAGATAAACCAGGGTTGGCAGTTACTACCTGTTTTGAGCTATTGCCCCTCTGGAGGAGGGTTAATATCCTGAAGGGTTGCTGAATGGATTAAAGAAATACCCATCAAGTGCCTGGCACTTAATAGACACACAATTCGAGGCATATATTATTAGATATTAATAGCAATATTAAGATAAGTAGTGGAGCATCATGGAAAGAGTTCTTGGGTCAGCCAGCCCTGTGTTCAAATTCTGATACATCCAGAGCAAGCTGCTTAACCTTTCTGAGACTTGAGTTGTCTCCTCACCTGCAAAATAAATGAGTAAGACCTCCCGTGTAGGGTTGAGGTAGGGAATAAATAAGAATATAGACTTTGTAGGCTATAAAATAGATGTTCAGTTAAGTGCTATTTTAAAACCAAAATGCAGTGAGCTCTATTGAAATTTTTTGTTTATTTTTGAGACAGGATATTGCCCTGTTTCACAGGCTGAAGTGCGGTGGCACCATCTTGGTTCACTGCAGCGTCCACCTCCCCGGCTCATGCGATTCTTCCACCTCGGCCTCCCAAGTAGCTGGGAGTACAGGTGCGCACCACCATGCCCGGCTAATTTTTTGTATTTTGTGTAGAAACATGGTTTTGCAGGTGGGGTGCGGTGGCTCACACCTCTAATCCCAGCACTTTGGAAGGCTGAGTGGGGTGGATCACAATGTCAGGAGTTCGAGATCAGCCTGGCCAGCAGGGTGAAACCCCGTCTCTACTAAAAATACAAACGTTAGCCAAGCGTGGTGGCTCATGCCTGTAATCCCAGCTACTTGGGAGGCTGAGGCAGGAGAATTGCTTGAACCTAGGAGGCAGAGGTTGCAGTGAGCCGAGATCACGTCACTGCACTCTACCCTGGGCGACAGAGTGAGACTCTGTCTCAGGGAAAAAAAAAAAAAAGAAACAAGAAACATGGTTTTGCCATGTTGCCTAGGCTGGTACTGAATATTTTGATTATAAAATTTATATCTTCTAATGGTAAAAAATTCAAACAATACAAAAACATTTTAAGAAAGTAATTATAAATCACTGGAAATTCCATTACCCAGAGCCAATGATAATCTTTTGGATACCTCTTTGTGCAAACTCTTTTAGTTTGACCATCATAGTATACGTAAGTTTATTCTACTCACCTGTCCTGTTTTCACTCAATGATATCTTGTGGACATATATCCACTTAATAAATTTAAATTTGTATTATTGTTTTAAATCAGTATCTCGCATTATATTGTACTAGAATTTATTTAACACTATTGATGGTCATTGAAGCTATTTCCAGATTTTTACCATTTTATACTATGCTATATTAAGCAACCTTGGACAAAGATCACTGCTCGCTTGTTTAACTTCCTCCTGGAATAAATCACTGTACATGAATTACCAAATCAAAAGGTTTTTCCCATTATAATTTTATTAAATTTTTTTTTTTTTTTGAGATGGAGTTTCGCTCTTGTTGCCCAGGCTGGAGTGCAATGGAGTGATCTTGGCTAACTGCAACCTCTGCCTCCCGTGTTCAAGCAATTCTCCTGCCTCAGTATCCCCAGTAGCTGAGACTATGGCATGCGCCACCACACCCGGCTAATTTTGTATCTTTAGTAGAGACAGGGTTTCTCCATGTTGGTCAGGCTGGTCTCGAACTCCCCACCTCAGGTGATCTGCCTGCCTCAGCCTCCCAGAGTGCTAGGATTACAGGTGTGAGCCACTGTGCCCAGCTAAAATATTTTAAATTATTATTTTTTATAAAGAGACAGGGTCTCACTGTGTTGCCCAGGATGGTCTTGATCTCCTGGGCTCAAGCAGTCCTCTCACTTCAGCCTCCCCAAGTGCTGAGATTACAGGTGTGAGCCACCACTGCTGGCCTGTAATTTTCTCATGTTAGCCAGACTTGTGTTCAAATCCTGACACACCCAGAACAAGTATAATTTTGTTACATATTGCTAACCTGCCTCCCAAATCAATTGTATGAATCTGTACTCCTATCAACAGTGCCTGAGTTGTGTCTGTTTCCATCTTTGCTGAATTCTGCTGATCTTTTTAACCTTTGCCACTCTGATCTATTGAAAAATATCTCGATCTTGTTTTAATCTGCAGTTTCATTGCTAGTGAGGCTGAAAATCTTTTCAAGTATTTATTTCCATTTGTATTTCTTCTTTTGTTAATAGCATGTTTAGACCCTTTTTTTTTTTTTGAGATGGAGTCTCCCTCTGTCACCTAGGCTGCAGTGCAACAGCATGATCTCAGCTTACTGCAAACTCTGCCTCCCAGGTTCAAGTGATTCTCCTGCCTCAGCCTCTCAAGTAACTGGGACTACAGGCACGTGCCACCATGCCCAGCTAATTTTTATAATTTTAGTAGAGATTAATTTTGAAATTTTAGTAGAGATGTTGGCCAGGCTGGTCTCCAACTCCTGACCTCAAGTGATCTGCCTGCCTTGGCCTTCCAAAGTGCTGGGATTACAGGCATGAGCCATTGCGTCCGGCCCCCAAGGATTTTTTAACTTCCATATTGTGCTTAGGAAAACTGCCTAATTATTAAAATATAGTTAAAAGTATTAATAGTTCCAGGATTATAAAAATATCCATTTGTTTCTTTCAATACTTTTATTGTTTCCTTTATCACATGTAAATTTTTGATCTAGGTGGAATTTATTTAGATTTAATGAGGGAGGTGGAGCTCTAGCTTAATTTTTCTCCAAATGGCTAGTCTGTAGCTAGTCCCATTCTCTTTATTGACTTCTACTTCTTCTCCACCAGTTGGAAATGTCACCTTTATCATATACTACAATTCCTCATACACCTGGCTCTGTTTCTATACTCTGGTTTAGTAGGACTGTGTTTCTTTGTCAAAATTGCTGTTTTAGCTGTTGTAGCTATCTAATGCATTTTAATATCTGGCAGAACAAGTCCCAGTTCGTTAATCTTCAAAGTTTTCTTGGCAGTAGAGCAAAGTGGTTAAATTCATGGAGCTTGAGGTCAGCCAGCCTGAGCTTTAATCCCAGGTTAGCTGTGTTACCTTGAACAAGTTATTTTTTTTTCTCTGAACTTAATGCTGCCTCATCTGTATAATGTTAACAGTAACAGTGTCTACCTCACAGTGTGTGAAGAAGATGTGATGAGATGATGCATCGCAAGTCCTCAGGATGGCACCTGGCACATGGTGAGTGGTCAGTAAATGTTAGGTCTTTTTGTTAGGAACATTATGCAACTGTTTTTCCTGTTGAATTTTAGGATTGTTTTGACAATAAAATCTCACTAGGATCTTCACTGGGATGACATTTTCTTTGTGGGATGATTTTGGGATAATTAATATCCACTTTATAGGACCTTCCAGTCTAAGGAAAGCTCTGATCTCCACTGGTCCAAGATGTTACGCTCTTCAGTAGAGTTTTATAGTTTTCTTTATATAAGACCTGTACATTTTTGTTAACTTTATTTCCAGATCGTGTAATTTTTTTTTTTTTTTTTTGAGACAGAGTCTCACTCTGTCACCCAGGCTGGAGTGCAGTGACACCATCTGGCTCACTGCAACTTCCACCTCCAAGGTTCAAGCAATTCTCCTGCCTCAGCCTCCCAAGTAGCCAGAATTAGAGGCATAAGCCACCACGCCTGGCTAATTTTTGTATTTTTAGTAGAGACGGGTTTCACCATGTTGGTCAGGCTGGTCTCAAACTCCTGACCTCAAGTGATCCTCCCGCCTCGGTCTGCCAAAGTACTGGGATTACAGGTGTGAGCCACTGTGCCTGGCCCAGATGGTATAATATTTTAATTGCTCTTGTGAATAGAATCGTTTTTCTCCTACCATTTTTTTTTCTTTCAACCCCTTTTGTTTTTTCTCCCAACCCATTTTCTGTTTTTGAGACTTGTCTCACTCTATTGCCCAGTCTGGAGTGCAATGGCATGATTAGAGGTCACTGCAACGTTGAACTCCTAGGCTCAAGCAGCTCTCCTGCCCCAGCCTCCCGAGTAGCTGGGACTACAGATATGCATCACCATACGCAGCTAATTTATTTTATTTTATTTTTAGTATAGATGAACTCTTGTTATATTGTGCAGGCTGGTCTTGAACTCCTGGGCTGAAGTGATACCCCTGCCTCAGCCTCCCAAAATGCTGAGATTGCAGGTGTGAACCACTGTGCCCAGCCATCCCACCATTATTATTATTTTTCTTCTTCTTCTTTCTTCCTCTTCCTGTTCTTCTTCTCCCTCTTCTTCCTCTTCCTCCTTCTCCTTCTTCTTTTCTTCTTCTTCTTCTCTTTTTCTTTTTTTGTGACACAGTCTCACTATGTTGCCTAGGCTGGTCTTGAATGCCTGGCCTCAAGCAACCCTACCACCTTGGTCTCCCAAAGTGCTAGGATTACAGGCATGAGCCACTGTGCCTGGCCCTTATCCCAGTATTTTCTAATGGAATTATTAGTAGTACATTAAAAGTTATTCATTTTTGAATGTTTATTTTGCACCCAAAGTGACTATAATTGTTGAGTTTGGAAATAATTTCTCCCCTACCTGGTGTCAGTTTTCAGACTTCCCCTTCTCTCAACTCTGACAGCACCCCAGGCTTCTATCTGCTAGGACACCTACTAGATTGGCTTACCATTATTTGTAATCCATCTGTGTAAACACAGGAATGGTGTCTATTTAGGCTGTAAGTCCCCAGAGCTCAGCACACGGCTGGCATCCCAGTAAGAAGCTAACAGTGCCAATGGAAGAAGGTGCCCCATGCTGTATTACTGTTGTTTTCTGGGATAGAGGAGTCTTTCCTCTAGGATGGAGAGCAGAGCAGTGAAGAAGCAAGTAGTCCCTGACATCATCTGGCTGACTGTCTAATTTGGAGTAGACATTGAAGTCATCATTAATGTCAACAGCTAATTAGATTTTTTCCTCATTATATGTTGAAGAATGCATTGAGTGGTATGGGAGGATGGATGGCTTAATGAATGTAGGAAATCAGGGAAAATCTTGCCAAAGAAATGACATGCAAGGAGGCATCAAGGGTGACTCTGCAACCCTATCTTGCTTTCCCTGCCCCAACCGCAGACCAGTCTTAGCACCCAGTTCTGCTTGAATGAATTCATTCAGCAAACGTTGATGAACACCTGTGTCAGGGCCTCTGCTATTGGGTCTGGGGCCACAGGGTTGGGTAAGAGCCAATATATGAGCTCAGATCATAGTTCTATTGAGCTGGTTGTTATAGGAGGTGGTCAAGACTTCTTTGCTTGGGATCTGCTCAGCCCACCTTTCTGGCTTTGTCTCCTGCTCCAGCCCCTCTGGACTGCTGGCCCATCCCCAAGTGAACACACTTGCACTTTTCACACACAGACCCATGGAGACCACTCCCCATCATACTCACTGTCACTTCTACCCAGAATTCACCTGAGCCACCCTCTTTCCTTTGCGCTTTCAAGGCCCAGCTAGTGTATTCACATTCCTCTGTGATGGCTGCCCCAGAGTTTGTTGCTGCCTCCTTGTCCAAAAGGACCTAAGAAAATAGGTTTGAATAATGTGTACAGTTATTTATTTCCATCTATAAGATCCCATTAGACCAGGGGCCCTCAGAATCAGTGAGCTTGTCTTTGTGTTTTTGCTGGGACCTAATACCCAATGGGTCACTCAGGAATTGCAATTAAAATGGGTCCAGAGAAATGTGACCTATAAGAATAAAGGGATAAGGCAACCTGCTCAGGTCCCCTTCCATGCTGTGGAAGCTTTGTACTTTCACTCTTCACAATAAATCTTGCTGCTGCTCACTCTAAAAAAAAAAAAAAAAAAA
>NW_012112475.1:2401832-2404498 GCF_000951035.1 Colobus angolensis palliatus | reverse complement strand
CCAGGATGGTCTCGATCTCCCGACCTCGTGATCCGCCCGTCTCGGCCTCCCAAAGTGCTGGGATTACAGGCTTGAGCCACCGCGCCCGGCCGAGTCCATTGCTTTTTAACAGGCTTCACAAAAAGGTAAGCACCACTCAGAAGGGGAGACACTATGTCTTTATTAGTTGTCAACTGCTGTGAAACGAATTACCTCAAAATTTAGTGACTTAAAACAATCAACATCTCGGCTGGGCGCAGTGGCTCTCACCTGTAATCCCAGCACTTTGGGAGGCCGAGTTGGGTGGATCATGAGGTCAGGAGTCCAAGACCAGCCTGGCCAACATGGTGAAACCTGGTCTTTACTAAAAATACAAAAATTAGCCGGGCCAGATGACAGGCACCTATAATCCCAGCTACTCGGGAGGCCTAGGTAGGAGAATCGCTTGAACCCGGGCAATAGAGGTTGCAGTGAGCCGATATCATGCCACTGCTCTCCAGCCTGGGTGACAGAGTGAGACGCCATCTCAAACAACAACAACAAAAAAACAAACAAAACAACAACAACAAAAAATTCAACGTATCATGTCTCACCATTTCTGTAGGTCTGGAATCCAGCTTGTGTGGATGATTCTGGCTAGGGATCTTTCATGAGGTTGTAGGCAAGATGTTGGCCAAGGCTGAAGTCATGTGAAATTGTCTGGGGTTACTGTCATATAGACCTCTCCAGAAAGCTGCTTGAGTGTCCTTATGACATGGTGGCTAGTTTCTCCCAGAGCATGTGACTTGAAACAAGGCAGAGCTGCAATGTTTTCTCTGACCTAGGCCCAGAAGCCACGTATGGTCATTTCCACAGTTACAGAGTTCAGCCCTAGTCAAAGTGGGAGGGGACTAAAAAAGGATATCAATGCGAGGAGGTGGCCATTTTGGTTGATGGCTACCACAGTGCCTTTAGAAAGAACTTGGAATGAGGAGCTTGGGGTTTAAATGTTGACTCTAGCAACAACTAATTGTGCAATCTTGGGAAAGTGTCTTATCTTTATTGGCCCACTTTTCTCGTTCACCTCGTATGATGGTTTTGGAATTCAGGAGTTAAGTCCTGTGAAAAGCCATTTACGTAAGCCCCCAACTTCACATTTAGATATTGGAATCATTATATGAGAAAGAAACGGCATTTAGGGTAGGGTGTAAGTTGATGTTTTTATTATAAATCATGGGAAGCAAAGAAATAACCCATTCACTGGTCTCATCACTTTGGCACGCCACCCTCTCAGCATTTTGATATTAAAGTACACTTTAAAGGTTCTTTTCCTTCTTTCACAGAGGAAATAATAGAGGAAATGGCTTAAATTGAAGCCAGAAGCATTATGGTAGATGTGAGTACATCTCTGCATTATTAAGAGAGATTAAAAATTGGGATGGGCACCTTAGTGATGTCCTGAAATCAATGCTTGAAAACCTTAAAGCATCAGAGAGCTGCCATTTTCCATGATTTCGGTAAAAAGTAGCTCAGGTTATCCTTCCTTTGAGGTCATTCTAGGGGGTCCCACAAATCTTTTTAAGCAAAATAAAAATAATAATTATTAAAGTTGTTTTCACATTGTTGAGGTATATTGCATTGAGAATGGAATTTGTTTTTCCATCATAAAAGTAGCACATATTCTAGATTTTGAAAATACAAATATAAAAAAGAAAAAATATTACCCATAGCTACTACCTTAATCTAAATGTTCTATGTTTTGTGGTTGAAATGAAAAAAATTTTTTCAATTAAAAAGTGTAATATGGGCTGGGCATGGTGGCTCATGCGTATAATCCCAGCACTTTGGGAGGCCAAGGCAGGCAGATCCCTTGAGGTCTGGAGTTTGAGACCAGCCTGGCCAAACATGGAGAAACCCCATCTCTACTAAAAATACAAAAATTAACCGGGTGTTGTGGCATATGCCTGTTATCCCAGCTACTGAGGTAGGAGGATTGCTTGAACCTGGGAGGCAGAGGTTGCAGTGAGCCAAGATCATGCCACTGTGCTTCACCCTCGGTGACAGAGCAAGACTTTGTCTCCAAAACAAAAAGTAATATGGTTATGGCTCACAACTATAATGCCAGCACTTTGGGAGGCCAAGGCAGGAGGATTACTTGAGGTTAGGCGTTTTGAGACCATCCTGGGCAACATAGTGAGATCCTGTCTCTACAAAAAATTAAAAAAAAAAAATTAGCTGGGGGTGGTGGGATGTGTCTGTGGCCCTAACTACTCCTAGCTACTCAGGAATCTGAGGTGGGAGGATGGCTTAAGCCCAGGAGGTCAAGACTGCAGTGAGCCATGATCATGCCACTGCACTCCAGTCTGGGTGACAGAGTGAGACTTTGTCTCAAAAAAAAAAAAAAAAAAAAAGAATAAAGGGATAGAATGCAGAAGGAAGATGAAGATGTAAGGACAACTTAACTTAGAGCAGTGGTTCTGAACCCAGGCCTCCAGGAAGGCAGAATGGCAAAGGGGCAGAGGATGTGGGCTGTGTAATTGAGGTAGTTGGGGTTGAATCCTGGCTCTGGCATCTATTAACTCGATAAACTGGGACATGTGGTTTTATTTCTTGTGGTTTCAAGAGGGACCAGGAACACTTTGGAACACTATACAGAATTTCATATAAATAGGTATAAGGTTTTCTGGAAAGAGAGTCCATTGCTTTTT
>NW_012112475.1:2397002-2401682 GCF_000951035.1 Colobus angolensis palliatus | reverse complement strand
TGCAGTGAGCCATGATCATGCCACTGCACTCCAGTCTGGGTGACAGAGTGAGACTTTGTCTCAAAAAAAAAAAAAAAAAGAAAAGAAAAGAAAAAAGACAATCAAAAGTTGCCCATAGTCTTACAATCCAGAGGTAACCATTATTGACATTTTGTTGCCAGGCTTGGGGCTCATGCCTGCAATCCCAGCACTTTGAGAGGCTGAGGTGGGAGGATTACTTCAGCCCAGGAAGTCAAGGCTACAATGAGCTGAGATTGCACCATTGCACTCAAGTCTAGGCAACAGAGAGACCCTGTCTCAAACAAACGAAAAAGAGATTCTGGTAATTTAAACACGTTGTCCTCCCTACTGGGAGACTGAACAGCAGGATTTAAATGATGGTGAATGGAAGGTGAGCTACGAGTTAGGGCTGCCCATCATGTGGGCAGATTCTGTGACTTAATGACAATAATGAGGTCATGAAGTCTCCTATACAGGGTCTTGCTCTGTCACCCAAGCTGGAGTGCAATGACACAACCATAGCTCACTGCAGTCTCAAACTCTTTGGCTCAAATGATCCTCCTGCCTGATCCTCCTGAGTAGCTGGGACTATAGGCACATGCTACCACACCCAGCTGAAGTCATGCTCTCTATCCATGAGCATCTTTATAACTTGCACAGATACATTTGGGTGAAATCTTGTCTTAGTCTTTCCCGATTCTCCCTGAGCAGGTTCCAAACATTGTTTGGGCTTCATTCAAAGGGAAATTAGTCTTCAGAGAGTTTCTCCAATAAAGTAATTATTGAGATTGGGTCATTTATTCAACAGATTGGGTGCCTACAAATGTGCCAGGGCTGTGCCAGGCATTGGGGATATGATGATGAAACCAAAGATAGTAGCATGAACACAATCACTAAACCAAAGTCACATGAAGAAATTAAATGTGGGAGGGACAAGGAGAGCTATACACCTACTGATCATCTGCTATACTGGAAGTTTATTTAGCAAATGTAATCTCATTTAATCATCTGGACCCAGGGGAGGTAATCTGACCTCTCTGAACCTCAGCTTCATTTGAAAATGGGGATAATATTATTGAGTGAGAACATTTGCTACAGGAGCAAACCCTGTTCCAAGGTTTGGTTCACCCAAAGTATAAACAATGAGGCACATTTTACACTGTAGACACTAACACTTTTTGGAGGCAAAGAGGGCTGGTATTTAGTGAGTATCTACTATGTGCTAGGCACTTTACAAAGATCTCATTTAATCTCAGTTCCATTCTTTGGATTTGCTACGTACCCTGCTGTCCAAATGACGGCACTGAGTGAGTGAGAGGTTTCGTAACTTGCCCAAGGCCACAGAGCTGGATGGAGAAAGACTGCAGAGATTCAAACCCAGGCCTGCTGGTGTGCAGAGCAAATGATAATATATTATTTTGCAGTGCAGTTCATGGGATATATGTGTCCCGCTGGGAATTCCTGGGTGTCGGCTGGTGGCCTGTTAACTTGGTTCTTGAATATGCACTTTGCTCATAACTGTGCAGTTTGAAAACAGTGACTCATCCCCAAACTAGGCAGGGTTGAGTATCCGTCCTGTTTATGTTCCACATGCCACCTGCACTAACTTCTGAAGATAATCTACAATAAAAGCACTGTGATTAAAAACAGAAAAACACACACCAACTGTTTTGTCTGCTGGTGCTTCTGACAAGAAAATAAACTCATGAATCTCATTAACTTTAAAAAATCACATCTACTTAAGGCTTAATGACTAAAGCCAACTTTCTAACACATCTGTACAGTTCTCTGAACATACTCTGTTTTCACACTTAACTATGATGTTGTTATTTGTTTCTGTTTAATTCTGCAAGGGCAGAGACCTTGAAATACTCACATCTGGATTCCCCCATGGTTTGACCCAACTGAAGTCAGGCAGTGTTTGCTGAAAGAAAGGTGTTCCCATAATGCCTGTATTAGCTTTCTTTTGGGGCTGTAAGACGTTATCACAGATTTAGTGTCATAAAACAATATTCAATTCTGTTTCACACTTCTTGTGGGCCTGACGCCTGGATTCCATGGCTCAGCGGATTCTCTGCTTCCAGTGTCACAAGGCTGAAATCAAGGTGTCTATATTCCTTTCTGGAGAGTTGGGGAGGGGGTGTAATCTGTTCCCAAGTTCATTCAGGTTGTCAGAATTCAGCTCTGTGAGGTTATAGGACTGAAGTCCCCATTTCCTTGCTGGCTCTTGGCAGGACTTCCTCTCAGCTTTTAGAGGCTGCCTGGATTCCCTGGCTTGTGGCCACTTTCAAAGCCAGCAACAGTGGGCTGAGCTCCTCTCATACTTTGAATTTAATTCTTCTGCTTCATCTCTCCAAGACATCTCTTTTGCCTCCCTCTTCTGCTCTTAAGGGTTCGTGTGATAACATTGGAGTCACGCAGATAATACAGAATCATCTTATTTTAAGGGCTTTATTTCCACTGGCAAAGTATCTTTTGCCAAAGAATGCTGGCTGGGCACGGTGGCTCACACCTGTAAACTCAGCACTTTGGGAGGCTGAGATGGGCGGAGGTCAGGAATTCACACCTGAGGTCAGGAATTCAAGACAAGCCTGGCCAACATGGGGAAACCCTGTCTCTACTAAAAATACAAAAATCAGCTGGGTGCTGTAGCACATGCCTGTAATTCCAGCTACTTGGGAGGCTGAGGCAGGAGGATTGCATGAACCCGGAAGGCAGAGGTTACAGTGAGGCAAGATCACGCCACTGCACTCCAGCCTGGGCAACAGAGCCAAACTCTGTCTACCACAGTGCCTGTATTAAACATGTAAATTTCAGTTATTCCCTGTAGGTCAGAGGGGAGTAAAGCTACTTCAGAAGACATCTGAAAGAAGCCAAATGACTTGCCAAAGAGTACTGTATCAGTTGTAGATTGGGAAAAAAAAAAAAAGCTAAAAATCCTTTGTAAAAAATCAAGTCAAACAGTTTTTTGGGGGACGGTAGTTCCTCCTTTCTCTCAGGGTAGAGCTAGAGAGATTTTAAGAGGTGTCTTACTCTAACTTTGCAGTCTTTTCCCTTTGTAGGATTTTGCTTACCAGACTCAAAAGTTTTCTGTGACCAGTATTAGAAGCAGAACATTGAACCCCTTGGCATTAGAGTTTGGGCTACACCATAATGGTCTCCTATCAATACTGGCTCTTGCTACCTGTTAACATTAGGGAGTGGAGGGTGTGTTTCCTCACCCAGGGAAACCTTTAAATGTGGCCACTGATCCTGCCTTCACATTTTTTAAGAGCTGGCATCAATCCAACTCAGGATGGAATCTAGAAATGTTTCTGGACAACGACTGAACCTATAGGTACAGAAAACCTATGTGCTGGGCGCTCTCAATTTCATTTCAGGTTCTGAAACTAAGGCTCAGAGAGGCTAAGTACATTGCCCATTGTCTCTCACCTGGTAGTAACAGCCACCATTTATTAAACATTTGCTCTATGCCAGACGCCAAATCATGCGAACCTAATAATGTCAAGATCTCCCTTCACATCCTCTTCCAATCTGTCAAGAATTTTATGTTAATTTTAATTCCAATAATGCCATGAAATACAAGACAAATGCAGATCAGAAAACAGGCTCAGGTTGAGTGGACAGCCAGGGAGTGACTCAGCCAAGATTCCAGTCTAGGTCCGTTGGACTCCAGGGCCTGAGTTCTCTCCAGGGTACTGCCTCTAAAAACGCACTCAGGTGCATTCTGGTCAGTATGGCCCCAGAGTCCGAGTCCTTTACGCGACCCGTCAACGTATCACCAAGTTCCTCAAGTGGTAAGAACGCTCTAGGCTGCGGGTGCAGGCTCTGCAAATAAACAGCGGCCTGAAAGCACAGGAGGAAATGAGGAACCGTCGAAGTCCATCAACCGTGGAATAACCGTTTTACTGGTATGAGGGTCTTTCTGTCTCGTTATTATGTGGCAGTGAGTCATTTACGGGGGACCTAAAGGGAAAGTCCTGCCTCTCGTCCCCTACGAGAAGTATAGGTGAGAACCATATAGGTCGAGCTCCCCATCTTCACTTCCCACCCGCACCCGCCCGGAGGTCCTAAGGCAAAAAGCACCGAAAGGGTTAAGGGCGGCCGGGGGAGCCCAGCCACCGCCCCTTCCCAGCATCGCCTCCCAGAATCCCTCAGGCACCCAGCCAGTTCCCGCACCTCGCGAGACTCCACTCAGCCCTTTCCGCGAACAGCCATCCGTCCCCGTTCCTAGCTGAGGTCGGTGCTAGGCGGAGGACGCCAGAGGGAGAGCGGAAGGGGGCCGCGGGGCACGCCGGGAAGTGTGGTCCACGCGCTTCACACGGCCATATTCTTCCGGAGCGGGGGAGGCGAGAGAGGCCGCTGGGACTACGACTCCCAGCTGTCCTTTCGGTTTGTTTTTGTTCAAAAAAAAAAAAAAACCCACACTCCCCCTCCTCACTCTTCACACACACTCACACACACCCACGGCAGACACGCACACACCCGGGCGCCGAAGGAAAAGCCGCGTCTCGCCCTCCCGCCCCGCCGCCGGTCCTGTCTCGGTCCCTCAGCAGAGCGGGAAAGCGGACGCCGGAGCCGTGACCTCTGACCCCGCGGTTATGCGGAGTCGCCGCATTCCTTAGCGATCGCGGGGCAGCAGCCGCTGCCGCCGTGGGCGACTGACGCAGCGCGGGCGCG
>NW_012112475.1:2382435-2396567 GCF_000951035.1 Colobus angolensis palliatus | reverse complement strand
CAATCCCCCGCCCCCCGCCCCGCTAAATTCCTGCGGAGGGGCGAGCTGGCAGGCCGGCTCCTCCCCCTCTGGGCAGCGGGGTCCCGCCTCCCCTCCCCCACTATTTGGCAGCGTCTGGGGGTCTGGGGCAGCTTCGTTCATTCACCCGGGGGAGTTGGGTTTCCGGGAAGGGTCGGAAGCTCCTCCCTCGCTTCATGGTGGGTAATGGGGTGGTGCCTTTGACTCCCGGGGTGGAAAAGCGACCCCACATTCAAGGACGCCAGTGGCATTTTGAGCTTTACCAATCTAAACCAGGTGCATGGAGGGAAGAAAGTGCTTACTCCCAGCCTGAATCCTGAGCAGCGGTTCTCTAACTTTAGTGTCCTGTGGGCGACACCTGAGAGGCAGTTAGTAACGCTCCTCCTAGGGCCCTCCGTGAGACCTGCTGAGCCTCAGGGTCTGGGATAGAGCCTGGGAATCTGCGCTTTCACCGGCTTCCCAGGTGATTGAAACGCAGTGGCTTACGGACCCCACTTTGAGAAACGCTGACTGGGGTGCTTGCCTTCAGAAGCTGGACTGGAAATGGGTACTTTGAAGAGAACTGAATCCACTTTGCAAAGAATGTATATTGGACAAAGACAAAGTGTCTCTGTTGGGAGACATTGTTCACTGAGGATTAGCAAGGGAGAGCGTAATTTGAGTGTTTGAAGCCGCCTCGTTCAACTGATGGGGGTTGTGAATTTTATGTTCAGAGCGTCAGAGGACTTGCAGGTGAAATAGCTTCCTTTTGGATTGCACCCACAAAGCTCAGACACTTTGAGACATACTTGTGTAACATCTGCTGATACCAGTAGTAACAGGTTATACTAAAATGTCAGTTCCTAAAATCTGTCACACAGGGAGGTTGTGGTGCGGATAGCATTAAGTGTCTCTTGACACTCTGTAGTTTATATGTAATTGTCGTAATTCAGTTTTAATGATGAGTGAAGCTCAGACTTAATTTTCTCCCTTATTTTGAAGAGAGTTTTCTGCGTCAAAGGTGTTGTGCAAAAACAAAACAAAACAAAACAAAAAACCCTATGGGGGGTGGGGTTGATACAAACCTGAAGTACACCTTTTTCTGTCTCGAAGTCTGTAAAAGTTACTGATTTATAAAAACTGAAGGAATTTGGGCTACAGAATTTTCATTGGTGCTTGCTGTCCTCTTCCCTAGTCATTTGTTGCCCAGGGAACAAAAATAGCAATTGTTTGTATGCTGAAGTTTTGTGCTTCAGTTTATTTTGGCCTGGAATGTGAAGTTTGAAGATTTTGAGGTTCCGAAATATTTTTTTTTCTGATTTAGTCAAAATTGGAAGCTCGGGCTAGTTTTCAGGATCTTGTAGAAATTTCAGGATTTCTCTAATGGTTCTTTACCTGGAAACAAATATGGGCCTGATGGGGAGTGGGAGAGAGCTCTCATTCTCCTGGACGATGAGTTTTGTGTGTTCATTGTCCTTGGCGTTCCTGTTAATGCGGGAGTTTATGACCCTGGGCACCCAAGGAAATTTGCTTGCCAAAGTTTTACTTGTTAGAGGTAGGTGAAAGTACCTTTAAATCCTATGTTTATGTCTTGACAGAATTACAAAATCTGTTTCAAAGTTCTGTTGGCTCTTACTAGTTGACTTTAGGAATTTGGGGTCCACTGTTAAGTCTCTTTAGATTCTCGAATTTACTGTGGTCTGAACTTCAACATCGAGGTTGCTCTTTCTGTTTTATCATTGACTTCAAACCAGATTATCAGAGTAAGTTATTTCTCTTTTTCTTCTAAGGCTCTTCATTAAAAATAGTAATATGAATAGGAATTACCTTGTTTTTGTTTGTTTGTTTGGAGTTTCTTGTTGCCCAGGCTGGAATGCAATGGCACCATCTTGGCTCACCGCAAGCGCTGCCTCCCAGGTTCAAGCGATTCTCCTGCCTCAGTCTTCCCGAGTAGCTGGGATTACAGGCATGTGCCACCATGCCCCGCTAATTTTGTATTTTTCGTAGAGATGGGGTTTCTCCATGTTGGTCAGGCTGGTCTCGAACTTCTGACCTCAGGTTATCTGCCCACCTTGGCTTCCTAAAGTGCTGGGATTACAGGCGTGAGCCACCGCGCCCAGCCTATGAATAGGAATTACTTTATGGTGGTGGTATACATGTGAGAAAGGATTTGTGAGACTTTGGGAGGCTGAGGCAGAATAATCACTTGAAGCTAGGAGTTCAAGATGAGCCTGGGCAACATAGACCCAGTCTCTACAACAGCAGAAACAAAATGAGCTGGGCATGGTGGTGCACACCTGTGGTCCTAGCTACTTGGGAGGCTGAGGAGTTGGAGGCTGCAGTGGCCAATGACTGATTGTGCCACCACACTCCAGCCTGGGTGATAGAGGGAGACCCTGATTCTAAAAAAATAATGAGGCTGGGCATGGTGGCTCATGCCTGTAATCACAGCACTTTGGGAGGCTGAGGTGGGTGGATCACAGGGTCAGGAGTTCTAGACCAGCCTGGCCAACATGGTGAAACCCAGTCTCTACTGAAAATACAAAAATTAGCCAGGTGTGGTGGTTCATGCCTGTAATCCCAGCTACTTGGAGGGGTGGGGGGCGCTGAGGCAGGAGAATCGCTTGAACTCGGGAGGTGGAGGTTGCAGAGAGCCAACGTCATGCCACTGCACTCCAACCTGGGTGACAGAGTGAGACTCCGTCTCAAAAAAAATAAAAAACAAAAAAAAGGACTCATGAGAATGTGATAATTTGTGTATCTTTTGTGTGTTTTTTGTTTTAGAATTTTCCATTTCTTTGGATGGGATTAGATGGTAGGTAAGGGAGAACTTTTTAAGAGTCCTAGACTGGGCATGGTGGCTCACACCTGTAATCCCAGCACTTTGGGAGGCCGAGGCAGGCGGATCACCTGAGGTCAGGAGTTCGAGACTAGCCTGGCCAACATGGTGAAACCCTGTCCCTACTAAAAATACAAAAATTAGCGAGGCGTGGTGGTGATGCATGCCTGTAACCTCCGTCCGCTACTCGGGAGGCTGAGGCAGGAGAATGACTTGAACCCCGGAGGTGGAGGTTGCAGTGAACCGAGATGGCGCCACTGCACTCCAGTGGTGGCAGTGAGACTCCATCTCAAAAACAAAACAAAATAAAAAAAACAGCCCTCTTAATGTTTAAAAAAAGTTTCTGTAACACTGTGTGCTGGAGAGTTTGTGAGAGCTTAACACTGGACTGAGAGAAACTTGACCAGGAGGGAACGTAGGACAGTTGAACATTAGAACACCTGAACACTACTCTTCTCTTTGGGCAGGTGACTTTGGACTGCTTGCAATGGCAATTGTATGCACTTCCTTGGGAGCACTTTCAGATTGCTCCTGACCCCAGGAGCAATCTGGTGACTAGAGTGTTACTGGGAATCCTTTTAAAAAATTGTTTTTGCAGAGGAAAGAAGATTCTTCTTGTGAATTTCAGTGTAGTATACCCCAGGAGATTGATTTTTGCAGATGTTTAATTATGCTGTTGAAAAATAGATACTCTTTCTTTCACACATTTTGTAGTATTGTCTTTTCTAGATGTAAGACGTAGACCTTACGTGGTTGGGTGGATATCTTCCAACTTGTTATGAACAGTTTGTTTGGGAGAAATAGCCAAGGGGATTTCCCTTTAAATTGAGGACCCTAAATGGATTCTCCCTGGCTCTGAGAAACTCTTTGTTGCATGCTTTATCTTTTACTTTGATTCGTGACTGACCAGTTCTTACATCAAACATTTTTTTCCCCTTTGAAGTAAGAGAAGAGATACTTTTTTTTTTTTTAAATGTAGTCTAGAAAGAGACTAGGAATAGAACACTGCTGACTTGTTCTTATACCAAAAGCTGGAAGCGTAAACAGTTTTAATAAAAGTGAATGCTTTGTATCTTTTGATGTAACTTCCCTTTAGAGATTTTTGTTTCCCCTGTCTTAAATTCTCCGGCTATTTCTGATTGCTGTTTAAATAATTGGTTGTTACTATTTGAGTCATGCTTCTTTTAAAAAATGCTACAAAAATTCGCTAGCTCAGCTTTCATTTAGTTAGTATCAAAGAAATGATATCTGTGGCAGTGAACATTGGTAGCTTGTTCCAGGGTTTATTGTAGGTTTGTTCAAGTCAGTACTGCCTGTCTTGGCACTTAGGTTCTTGGAATACAAAGATGGATGAGGTTTGCCCCCTCAGGGCTCACGGTCGTCTGGGGATGGAGAAGGTCCAGACACAGGAACGGAATTTTACTACAGTCATGATACGTGTTATCATAGTTGTATAAACCATAAACAGATATCCCAGTTGCTGCCTCTTGTCCAGTCGTAATTATGAATAGTTTCTCCTTTCACTTTCAACTGTTCTGGTTTGGAAGATAATTGTATGTGTTATGAAACAATGGGGACATTCAAAAGAGACTTTTACTTCTGCCTGGCAGAGATCAGGGAAGGCTTCCTGGAGGAAGGTGCTTTCTGAGCTCAATCTTGAAGGGTAACTAGGAGTTAGGCCAATCACAGAGGGCATAAGCAGGAGCTGGTGACAACACATAGCAGGAAAGAAAGAGAGTGGGAGAGAGAGAGAGAAAGGGTGAGAGGGAGTGTGTGTATTTGCAAAGTGTGAGAATTAGCTATATCTATAAATTATTGGAACATAAAGTTTGTGGAGTGTCATTGTGGATCGGTAGAGACAGGCAGAGACCAGATTGTGAGGGTTCCATATGCCAGGCCAGTGAGCACCTACTCTGTGCCAGGCACTGTAGGCATTACTTACATTGTCTCTAATCTGATCAATAACTCTGAGAGGAAGACATCAGTATCCTTCAAAAGAGAACCTAGGTTCAGGTTGGGTTGTAATTTGCCCCAGTTTAGAATGTAAGAATTTGAATCTAACTCTAGATCCTGTTCTTTACCAGTGGGCCAGTGGACTTTGGAAGCTTCAGCTTTTGCAGTATGTGATTAAGGAGCTGTTGAAGGATTTTATTTGCTTTCTATTTTTATTACTATTTTTTGAGACAGAGTCTCACTCTGTCACCCTGGCTGAAGTGCAGTGGTGCCATCACAGCTCACTGCAGCTTCCACTTCCTGGGCTCAGATGATTCTCCTATCTCAGCCTCCTGTGTAGCTGGGATTACAGGCATGCGCTACCATGCCCAGCTAGCTAGTTTTTTGTATATTTTTGTAGAGACAGGGTTTCACCGTGTTGCCCAGGCTGGTTTTGAACTCTGAGGCTCAAGCAGTCTGCCCACCTTGGCCTCCCAAAGTGCTGGGATTACAGGTGTGAGACACTTTACCTAGCCGTATATTTTTTTAGATTCTTCTTTTTTTTTTAACT
Organism: Colobus angolensis palliatus; assembly: GCF_000951035.1. Classification (NCBI taxonomy): domain Eukaryota; kingdom Metazoa; phylum Chordata; class Mammalia; order Primates; family Cercopithecidae; genus Colobus; species Colobus angolensis. Next base: position 2,391,228 of record NW_012112475.1, on the reverse strand, counting down.
TGAGATGGAGTCTTGCTCTGTCGCCCAGGCTGGAGTGCAGTGGCGCGATCTCGGCTGGAGTGCAGTGGCGCGATCTCAGCTTCCCGAGTAGCTGGGACTACAGGCACCCACCACCACACCTGGATATCTTTTGTACTTTTTAGTAGAGACAGGGTTTCACCATGTTAGTCAGGATGATCTTGATCTCCTGACCTCGTGATCCACCCACCTCAGCCTCCCAAAGTGCTGGGATTACAGGCGTGAGCCACCGCACCCAGCCCCCATTTTCTAAAATTCTTTAAAGAGATGAGGTTTCACTCTGTTACCCAGGCTGGAGTGCTGTGGCTATACACAGACAGGATCATGGTGCACTACATCCTGGAGCTCCTGAGCTCAAGTGACCCTCCTGCCTCAGTCTCAGCTGGGACTATAGGTGTGCACCACTGTGCCTGGCCTGTTGAAGGATTTTAGAGCTAAAAGTGATGAGGGCAGGTTTGCTTTGCTGGGTTGACCTCAGGCTGTAACATGTAAGTTCTACCAGAGCAGGGATTTGGTCTTGTTTACTGTGAATCCCTAGAATTGTGCCTGGCACAAGGTAGGTGTTGCATGTGTTTGTTGATTGAAGGATGACAGCAGAGTCAGAATGGATTTGAGGAAAACAGGACTGGATGGAGGGATAGACATTAAGAGGCTGTTGTGTTGGGTCAGGAAAGAGACTGGTTTTGGGACTTGGGGGACAGATGAGAGAGAAGGATGACACCTGCGTTTCTGAATTAGGTGATTATACAGGCTGTCAATCAAGGTAGGGAGTACAGGAAGAAGAGTGGGTCTGGAGAAGAGGTGAATTAGAATTGCCAATTAGATGAATTAAGAGTAGAGCTGAATTAGAGTAGATAATGAAGGGGTACAATCAGTACACAACTGAATATTTGAATCTGAAATTTCGGGGAGACATCAGGGCTAGAGGTAGAGATTAGATAGTTACCAGAGTTTAGGTAGTAGCCGAAACTGAGATGATAATGTTACCCATGGAGAATGGAAAATCTGAAAAGAGAAGCAAAGAATAGGATCATGGGAAATAGGGGTTTTATTTTAGTACCTTCTCCAAACCTTGACTTTAGTGCTGAGGTCTTATGTTCTTCCATAGAGAGTACCTTCCGCAGCAGACCTGTCAGATGAGATCAGGCACGTCCAGGGTGGTATGGCCGCAGACAGCAGTGTCCTATCAGACTTACTGCTTTATGTGTTGCTTGTGACAGCAGTACTTGGTTATGGTAGTTAAATGGACTGTAAGACGTTAGCTTGATTTGGAGTACCCTCAGTAGCTGCACAGGTAGACAAAGTACAAAGATATTGACAGCTTTTTTCCTCTTTTAGAAGAGTAACATATCTAAGAACTCTTAAAGCAAGAGAGCTGCAGTTGCACACTAAGAAAATACTGCAATACTGCCATGACTTGGTTATAGATGATGCTAACATAAATGGGATATTCTGTTTCTCATTGCACCAGTCATGCAGAATCATAGCATCATGTTGCCAAATGGCAGAACGTACTGTGGCAGTTAACACCGCAGATTATCAACACAGTGGCAAAAAGCACCATTTAAAAATATGGGTACTTGGTCGGGTGTGGTGGCTCACTTCTATAATCCCAGCACTTTAGGAGGCTGAGGCGGGCAGATCACCTGAGGTGAGCAGATCACCTGAGATCAGGAGTTCGCCTGGCCAACATGGTGAAGCTCCGTCTCTACTAAAATACAAAAACGTTGGTGCAGTGATTCTTGGACTTTTATGTGCATAAGAATCACCTGGTAGGTCTGGAATAGGGGCCATGAATTTGCACACACACACATATATATATATATATGTATGTATAGGTACTAATTAAACTTCCTTGGGAAAGAAAATGTGAATGCATTTCTGTCTCATGTTTCTTGTGCAGCGCTATATATTCTGTGGTTTAGCAGTATTAACAGCATCAAGTTAAACAATAACCAATATTGCTAAGGTCTCACATACTATACAATGTATGCTGAGAAGATATGCATCCTTAGAATTGAGAATTTGAACATTTCAGTTAATTGCAGTAACTTTCAGTAACTGGATATGTGTGTGATTTGATTTCTGAAGTAATTTTAACTGTGGAAAAACTAAGTTGTCTCCAGTGGTACCTCATAGCAGAACTTTAGCCCATGATATATGGATGGATGGATATAAATGGAAATTGTACACTGAAATTAGGACGTTTATATTTCTTCAGGTATTAGAAAACTACTCGGATGCTCCAATGACACCAAAACAGATTCTGCAGGTCATAGAGGCAGAAGGACTAAAGGAAATGAGGTTTGTATTCTTGTTGCTTAACGTGAGGGTTTCATAGGACATGTGTCTTTCTGTAGTTGTGTAGTGATGTGAGTAAGTAAACCTGTGTATATATTTGTGCTTCTGTGTCTGATAGTGAAGTAGAACTATCCATTTCCCAAATTGTGTGTCGTCTGAGTGGAGGGGTGGCAGTGGGTGAACATCTATTTGTTTTCATTTAGAGGTGCAGTGGCTTTCCCCATCTCCTTGCTCTTCCTTAAATCTTGGCATGGAGCTTGTTTTTTGTGTAAGGAGGCAGGGCACATTTTCTCTTGTGTTGTTTCAGAAGTTTCAGACCTGATAGTCTCTATTGTGCCTAAAACTACCCTTTTCTCTATGCCGTATCCCTGAAGTTCTTTTAGGATAAAAGAACGGTGGTCTCATCAACATAAAAAACCCACTGACATTTTTTCCCCCTACTAATTCCAGTCATATATTATATAAATTTACTAAATTTTGAGGTGACCTTTGTTTTCTCAATTTATGACATAGTTTTCCTGGAGAAGTAACAAGTTAGAAACATAGAATTGCTGGCCTGAAAGCCAGTGACTATCTTTAATCTTTCTTTTTCCTTATCCTAACTTCAAACTTAAAAAAAAAAAAGAAGGGCTGAGTGTGATGGCCCACGCCTGTAATCCCAGCACTTTGGGGGGCCAAGGCAGGCAGGTCACTTGAGGTCAGGAGTTTGAGACCAACCTGGCCAACATGGCAAAACCCAGTATCTACTAAAAATGCAAAGATTAGCCGGCGTGGTGATGCGCACCTGTAGCCTGTAGTTCCAGCTTGGGAGGATGAGGCTGGAGAATTGCTTGAACCCGGAGGACGGAGGTTGCAGTGAGCTGAGATTGCACCGCTGCACTCCAGCCTGGGTGACAGAATGAGACTCCGTCTCAAAAAACAAAACAAAACTAAAAATGCAAAGATTAGCCGGCGTGGTGATGCGCACCTGTAGCCTGTAGTTCCAGCTTGGGAGGATGAGGCTGGAGAATTGCTTGAACCCGGAGGACGGAGGTTGCAGTGAGCTGAGATTGCACCGCTGCACTCCAGCCTGGGTGACAGAATGAGACTCTGTCTCAAAAAACAAAACAAAACAAAAAACAAAAGTCCTTAAATGAGGAAAGAGGAGAGCACTACACAGTCCCTGCCTGGGACTCAGAGCAAACTTCATGTTTTTGCTAGTCAAACTTAGCAAAATGACCTTTTTGGGGTCAGAAGGCCCTCACTTTCCTGTTGTCAGTTCATACATTCTCAAGTTGATGTTTTGTGGGGAGGGAAGATTTAAGATTGTCTACATCACATTTATTTGACTTGTACTTATCCACTGTGTAGTGTTATAATTGTGCTTTATTTTTGTTTTTATGGGCTATTTCCCATCATGCTGCTGTCTGCATTGCTGTTGGACCACTTTGCCTATAGAAGGTAAATGAGTCCCTTTGGGACATATGAAATTGAAAACCTTAACTTGTTTCTGCTTCTTGTTCTTAGAGGAATTATGAAGCAGTCATGGTGGCTCATGATGAGTGAGCAGCTCTGTAATTTGTAGACAGAGGTATAATATGTAGGAGTCACAGAAGAGCTGTGCCAGCATGCTGTTCTCCTTGTAGCAGAGATGCTAGCACACCCACTTGATACTCCAGATTTTGCACAAGGTTTCTTTTAGAGATTGGTTCTTGGTGAAAAATTTTTTAGCATCCAGTGTGTTCCAAGGCAAAATAAGTAATAGTTTTTTAATGGTTTTTTTAGACTCAGAATTTATTTTTAACACTGCATAAATTAGGGCCTCTAGTTCTGAAACATGCAAAGAGGCTTACTTAAGCTATTTATATATTTTTTAACATGCTGGGGAGAGGGAAGAGAGGGTGCACAGGTGACTCCTAGCACTAATATGCTAGTGCCAAACTCAGTTAATATTAATAATGGGCATTTGTTGATATTTTTGGTAGCTTTTCTATTTTAAGATTCAGTAAGTAGCATCCTTTGCACTGAACTGTCACTGTTTCGCAACCTGCTGTTGTGGTAAGGACCATGAAACAACTGAGTATGCCATTGTTTCACTTTAACGTATAAGCATTACTGGGAACTAAATCCACTTGACTGTCTTTTTGCATTTAGGTTTAAATAATTGTTCCCGGGTAGATACAGAATAAAACTCAATCTCCCCACTCCCAACAGAGAAAAAAACAAATGAAATACTGTTCTTTTTGTTTACTTACTAGAAAATGTTTAACTGGAAAAAAAGTTCTGCTTGTTTTATTGGCAAAGGACCATTGATTTTGTGATTTTTTGTGATAATCTATGACAGTTTCTGAGTATGATATGTAAATTGAAATATAGAGGCTAGGAAACTTTTAATAGTAAAATTTTATTAATTTATTGAAATATAACTTGAAAAAATTGTGTGGTTTTTCTAAATTTCTTGGAAATTTGATTTATATTGTCAAAAAGCACTGAAGAAGTGTTAGGTATGGATTTCAGGTATCACATGTTTATTCCAGAGTTCCCTGAGTGTGATTGATGTGAATTTCATTTGGTTATTCTTTTACTATTTTCACAGTGAAATTGTCATGAGATTTTTTCTTTTGTATTTCTTGCTTAGCTTTTTCTCATTTAAGAATGAATTGGAGGGATTAGGTCTTTAGGCAGATGGATTGTATGACCCTCATCCATTCTTTTGTGGTTTTACAGTGGGACGTCCCCTCTCGCATGCCTCAATGCTATGCTACATTCCAATTCAAGAGGAGGAGAGGGGTTGTTTTATAAACTGCCTGGCCGAATCAGCCTTTTCACACTCAAGGTAAGTGATATAAACTCTGTCTTGGTGCATTGATTCTTGGACTTTTAATGTACATAAGAATCACCTGGTAGGTCTGGAATAGGGGCCATGAATTTGCATTTCTTATGCAGTCAGGTGACACTGATGTTGTTCTTTTTTTTTTTTTTTTTTTTTTTTTTTTTTTTTTTTGAGATGTAGTCTCGCTCTATCACCCAGGCTGGAGTGCAGTGGGGTGAGATTTTGGCCCACTGCAACCTCTGCCTCCCGTGTTCAAGCAATTCTCCCGCCTCAACCTCCCAAGTAGTTGGGACTACAGGCACGTACTACCATGCCCAGCTAATTTAAAATTTTTTTAATAGAGACGGGGTTTTGCCATGTTGGCTGGGCCGGTCTTGAAATCCTGACCTCAGGTGATCCACCTGCGTCGGCCTCCCAAAGTGCTGGGATTACAGGCATGAGCCACCACACCTGGCCAGATGCTGTTAGTTGTAAATGGCACTTTGAGGTGTTCGAATATGAATCGGATATTAGAAATTATTTAGTCATAGCAGCTCTTGTCTGTGTGCTCATCTTTGCTTGTCTATATCTTTGTAGATTGTACAAAATTGAAGCATAACTGTGTATGGGCATAATTGCAGATGTGCCTTTTTTTTTTTTTTTTTTTTAATTCTGAGATGGAGTCTCGCTCTGTTGCCCAGGCTGGAGTGCAGTGGTGCAATCTCAGCTCATTGCAACCTCCACCTCCCAGGTTCAAGCAATTCTGTCTCAGCCTCCTGAGTAGCTAGGATTACAGGTGTGCACTACCATGCCCAGGTAATTTTTGTATTTTTAGTAGAGGCGGGGTTTCACCATGTTGGCCAGGCTTGTCTTGAACTCCTGACCTCATGTCTATCTGCCTCAGCCTCCCAAAGTGCTCGGATTATAGGTGTGAGCCACCGCGCCAAGCCACAGATGTGCCTTAATTAGAATTTTGTTGTAGTAATTATGTGAAGAATAAATTACTGGGCAGCTAAAGTAAGACCTACTCCATGGAAAATAACTGAAATGTGAACATAGTTGTGGAAATTCAAAAACTCATTAACATTTACTAAGTGACAGTAATTATAAAGGAAGAGTACTTAAATCAGGTAGAGTTCATAATAAAACTTAAATAGGGCTGAAATGAACAGGCTAATTAGTTTTCCACCATTTGTGATATATATGGCAATCATTTAGACCAGGGGTCTGAAAACCTTTTCTGTAAAGGACCAGAAAATCAATGTTTTTCGTTTTGTGGATCATACGGTCTTTGTCTTAAGCACTCAGGTCTGTCTTTGTAGTAGGAAAGCAGCCATACCCAAATGAATGGGCATGGCTGTGTCCCAAAAAAAAAAAAGAAGAGTATTTTGTTTACAGATGTCTGTTTTACTTATGAAAACAGGCTGCAGGTCAGATTTGATTTGGGGCTGTACTTTGCCGACCCCTAATTTAGATATAAGATGACTTGTCGACATTGGAGAAACTGAGAATTTGATGCTGACCCTTTCATTCTTCCGTAGTGTGTAATAAATTGTAGCGGTCAGTACAAACTTTTTTCTTTAAGTTTTGTTTTCTTGATGGACTGTATTCAGAATAAATACCTGAACAAATACCAACTATGTAACATAAAGCCATAAAACTTGATCTTTATATATAAATAAAGTTTGTCTTGTGGTCATATCTGTGCTGTTTTCTATATTGTTTTTATATCCAATAGTTTGGTCTTCTTTTTCCTTTCAGTTTTGCATGCTTTTCTTGTCATTGAGCCTTGGAAGAGACAGAGCCACTGAGCTCAAAACCTAGCTTTGTAGGGTCGGGTGTGGTGGTTCACACCTGTAATCCTAGCACTTTGGAAGGCTAAGGCAGAAGGATTGCTGAAACTCAGGAGCATGAGACCTTGTCTCTATTTAAAAAAAAAAAGCCTTGCATGGTGGTGTGTGTGCTTATAATCTTAGCTACTCAGGAGGCTGAGGCAGGAGGGTAGCTTGGAGATGGAGGCTGCAGTGAGCTGTGATCACACCACTGCTCTCCAGCCCGGGCCACATAGCAAGACCCTGTCTCAAAACGATAAACCTAGCTTTGTAACTTGGGAGGGATTTAACCCCTCTTTTTGGTGACATGTGCATCCCTGGCATTGAGTCAGTCCTTAATAAATGATAGCCTTTATGATGATCTGAGGTTTTTCATCCTTAATTGCCTGTTAATAGTACTTTTCTATTAATATTATATATTTTTTGAGACAGGGTCTTGTTCTGTCACCTGGGCTGGAGTGCAGTGGCACAATCACAGCTCACTGCAGCCTTGACCTCCTAGGCTCAAGTGGTCCTCACACCTCAGCCTTCTGAGTAGCTAGGACTGCAGGCGCATACCACCATGCCTGGCTAATTTTTTTGTATTTTTTGTGGAGAAGGAGTTTTGCCATGTTGCCCAGACTAGTCTCGAACTCCTGGAATCAAGCGATCCACTGACTGTGGCCTCCCAAAGTGCCAGGATTACAGACAGGAGCCACTGCACCTGGCCTGTTATTTTTTAATGTAATATTAATTTATATTTTTAGAAACAGGGTCTCACTCTGTTGTCCACAGCTGGAGTGCAGTGGTGTAATCATAGCTCACTGTAGCCCTGAACTCCTGGGCTCAAGCAGTAGTGCCACCTCAGCCTTCCGAGTAGCGTACACCACCACCCGGCTAATTTTTCAATTTTTTTGTAGAGATGAAGTCTTGCTATGTTGGTTAAACTGGTCTCAAACTCCTGGCCTCAAGTGATCTTCCCACCACAGCTTCACAAAGCACTGGGATTACAGGTGTGAGCAACCATACCTGGTCCTCTATTATCATATATATAGTGTACTGTTACATATGCTATAATTATATGTAGTTGTAATTATTTAATACATATTATATGTTTATTACAAATATGTCTGTTAATGGTATATTCTATTTTTAAAAGGAAGGATAGTTACTTTTTTCTATGGGTACCTTAAGGGCAGGAACTGAGTTTTATTTATGTTTGTAATTTGGCTCTGGGCAGAATTCTTGCTTGGCATAGTACATGCTTTATGCGTGAACTGAATTATATTTCTTCATCTTAATTTTACAGGCATGAGCCACTGCACCAGGCCCCTTCATCTTAATTTTAATGTGTCTTTGAATAAACACCATTATATGAACCTGCTGTAAGCTTGGGAGTGGTCTGTTAGTCTACAGCTTGTGTCTGAGATGTGCTAATTGAATATTTGCTCAGTACCTCATCTTAACTGCCTTTGGCTTTATGTTGCTTATCCTTCATAGTATCTTGTTCATTGGCCTTTTACATCCATAGGCATCACTTCTCTGATATTCGTTGTGCTCTTTTAATGGATTAATGGTTTGCTTGGTTGGTTCCTCTAGTTAGACTGTAAACTCCTTGAGAGCAGAGTCTGTATTTTATTCATTACCCGCAGTACTAGGTACATAGTTGCCTTCAATAAATATATATTTAACGAACAAATTTAGTGAATAATGGCTACATTTTTGTACTTCGTTATTCTCTTTTTTTTTTTTCCTGAGACCATGTCTTGCTCTGTCACCCATGCTGGAGTGTGGTGGTATGATCTTAGCTCACTGCAACCTCCACCTCCCAGGTTCAAGTGATTCTCCTGCCTCAGCCTCCCGAGTAGCTGG
>NW_012112475.1:2369185-2381885 GCF_000951035.1 Colobus angolensis palliatus | reverse complement strand
CGTGGGTGTGCACGCCTATAATCCTAGCTGCTCAGGAGGCTGAGGCAGGAGAATTGCTTTAACCCTGGAGATGGAAGTTGCAGTGAGCTGAGATTGTGCCATTGCACTCCAGCCTGGGTGACAAGAGTGAAACTCCATCTCAAAAACAATTTTGATGAAACTGTCCCTAGATTTGCATCTGGCATCTAGCTCATGTCTCAGAGCCAGAATGAAGGATGCTTTCCTCTGGGTTTGGTAGAATGTTAGCTTGGTTAATTATGTGTGTGTCTTAATTTTTTTGACCTATTATAAAAGCAATATACATAAATGCAACAGAGAAAATGAAAGTCACCGATAGAATTCTATCTGTGGCCAGCTGTGATGGCTCATGCCTGTAATCTCGGCACTTTGGGAGGTCGAGGCGGGTGGATCACTTGAGGTCAGGAGTTCGAGACCAGCCTGGCCAACATGGCGAAACCCTGTCTCTACGAAAAATGCGAAAATTAGCTGGGCATGGTGGCGGGCACCTGTAATTACAGCTACTTGGGGAGGCTGAGGCTGGAGAATAGCTCAAACCTGGGAGGCGGAGGTTGCAGTGAGCTGAGATCACACCACTGCACTCTAGCCTTGGTGACAGAGACTCTTATCTCAAAAAAGAAAAAAGAAAATTCAGATACCTGTAACCTAAATAATTAATATTTGAAAAAGTTTCATCATTGCTTGTTTCGTTTAGTTAATATATTTTGAACCACTTGCCGTGGTATTACATATAGACATATGTGTGTGTGTGTGTATGTATGTATGTATGTATGTATTTATTTTATGAGACAGGGTCTCACTTTGTCATCCAGGCTGGAGTTCAGTGGTACAATCATGGCTTACTGCACCCTTGACTTCCTGGGCTCAAGCAGTCCTTCCAGCTTCCCTAGTAGTTGGGACAACAGGCACATGCCAACACACCCAGCTAATTTTTGTAGTTTTTGTAGAGGTGGGAGTTCACTAGTCTTGAATTCCTGAGCTCGAGCAATCCTCCCATCTTGGCTTCCCAAAGTGCTGGGATTATAGGCATGAGCCACTGTACTTGGCCAGTTTTTTATTTTTAGATACAAGGTCTCGCTCTGTGGCCTAAAGCTAGATGGTGCAGTGGCACCATCATAGCTCACTACAACCTTGAGCTCCTGGGCTCAAGGAATCTTCCTGTCAGCCTCCCCAGTAGCTGGGACCACAGGCATGCACTACTGTACCTAATGAAAAAAATTTTTTTTTTATAGAGATGGAGGGGGGGTCTCACTTTGTTCCTCAGGCAGGTCTCAAACTCCTGGCCTCAAGCAATCCTCTGCTTCAGCCTCCTGTAGTGCTGGGATTACAGGTGTGAGCCACGGTGCCCGGCCCCTATTCTTTTTGAAGACTGTTTTAAGAATTCCAGATTTCCAGCCTTGAATGTGTGATTACTAACTAGTCTCTTGTTACATGCCACATTAACACCACACTGTCCCCCAGAAGTGCAGGCATTTAGTTTATTGTTACTCAGGAATAGATGAGAAAGGATATCAAAGATCTGAACCAGCTGATTATCATCTTGATCACTTGAGAACTCAGGTTTGTCCAATAAACACCCTAATCCAAGGTGGTGTTAAATACATATTTTTATTTTTTACTTTACGTTTCTTTATTTTGAAAAATTTCAAACCTATGTAAAAATTGAAGGAGTACCATAGTGTCTTAGTCCATTTTCTAGTACTTATAACAGAATATCCTAAAGTAATTTATATAGAAAAGTAATTTATTTCTTACAGTTATGGAGGCCAAGGTCAAGGGGACATATCTGGTCCGTGTTTTGCCATGTTGGCCAGACTGGTCTCGAACTCCTGACCTCAAGGTGTGCCTTGGCCTCCCAAAGTGCTGGGATTACAGGCATGAGCCACCGTGCCCAGCCACCTCTAAGCACTTTAGATGGTATGTCTTAAGAACAAAGACATGGCCTGGTGCAGTGGCTCACGTCTGTAATCCCAGCACTTGCAAGGCTGAGGCGGGTGGATCACCTGAGGTCAGGAGTTCGAGGCAAAACCCCGTCACTACTAAAAACACAAAAAAGTAGCCGGGAATGGTGGTGTGCGCCTGTAATCCCAGCTACTTGGGAGGCTGAGGCTGGAGAATCACTTGAACCCAGGAGGCAGAGGCTGTGGTGAGCCGAGCCTCTAGCCTGGGTGACAGAGCAAGACTTGTTCTCAAAAAAAAAAAAGTGAAAAAAAGAACAAAGACATTTTCCTACATAACCACAATGCCATTATCGCCCAGGCTGGAGTGCAGTGGCGTGATCACAACTCACTGCAACCTTAGCTTCCTGGGCTCAAGTGATCCTCCCATTTTAGCCTCCCAAATAGTTGGGACCACAGGCGCATGCCACTGTGGCTGAGTAATTTTTGTGTTTTTTTTGTTTGTTTTTTGTTTTTTTTTTTTTTAAATAGAGATGGGATTTTGCCATGTTGCTCAGCCTGGTCTTGACCTCCTGGGCTCAAGCCATCTGCCCACCTTGAACTCCCAAAGTGCTAGGATTATAGGCGTGAACCACCGTGCCCAGCCTTTGACTGTGTTTTGATGGCAACCCATCATGTGAGGTCAGGTGTAGAAATTTCCATTTTTGGCGTCAGGTTGGCACTCCAAAGGTTTCAGATTTTGGAGTTTCTTGGAGTTTTGGATTAGGGATGCTCAGCCTGTATATTTGATATTTTATATATAGATGCTTGCATCAGTACTTGGAGCTAGTCCTCAATGGTGGGATAGGTGAAAATTATCTCTACTTTGAGTTCTTGATTTGAATTCTTTTTTCTTAAGCTTTTCCTAATCTGTCAGTGTTGATTATTGCCCGGTTAGAGGTAGGATTTGTATTGTTTTTCACACTTGGGATTTCCTGTTGTCATAAGATCACTGTGAACTTGCTTGTAGTGTTGTACATTCCCAGGACTTTCATGCTGAAATACCATGCTTTTGTGAAATGGTTGTTTTTGCTGAGTTTAAATAGGGTCCAGGCTGGGCATGGTGGCTCATGCTTACCCTGTCTCAAAAAAAAAAAAAAACCCTCAACTAAATATAATTAAATAGGCCAGGCTTGGTGGCTCATGCCTGTAATCCCAGCACTTTGGGAGGCCGAGGAGGGTGGATCACCTGTGGTCAGGAGTTCGAGATCAGCCTGGCTAACATGGTGAAACCCCATCTCTACTAAAAATACAAAAATAAGCTGGGTGTGGTGGTGGGTGCCTGTAATCCCAGCCACTTGGGAGGCTGAGGCAGGAGACTCTCTTGAACCTGGGAGGCGGAGGATGCAATGAGCCGATTGTGCAACTGCACTCTAGCCTGGGCGACAAGAACAAGACTCCGTCCCGCCCGCCCCCCAAAAAAGGAAAAAAACAAATAGATGGCTACATTTAAAGTATCTTCCATTTAAATCCATAGTTGGCAAATAAAGGAAAAAGCAATGGAGGAACAGAGTGAGATAATTACTGCATTTTTACAATGTTAAATAATTACAATTAAAATTTTTGTGTACAATTCCACATTTAATAGAAATTTGCAAATGACTTATTGCCAGGTGTGGTGTCTTATGTCTATAATCCCAGTACTTTGGGAGCCCAAGGTGGGAGAATCGCTTGAGTCCTGGAATTTGAGATCAGTCTGGGCAACATAGTGAAACTTTGTCTCTACAAAAAATAAACAAAATTAGCCAGGTGTGGTAGCCTGCATCTGTAGCTGGAGGTACTGGGGAAGCTGATGTGAGAGGATTGCTTAAGCCCAGGAGGTTGAGGCGGCAGCTGACATCAAGTCATTGGACTCTATCCTGGGTGACTAATTGAGACCCTGTCTCAACGAACAAATAAACAAACGAAAAAAACTCAAATGATTTACTTACCATTAAATACCAAGAAAAGAATGACTGGAGTAAGCTTAGATTTAGATACAATAAAGTCATGGAGCTTAACATTTGAAAGGCATTTTTGACTTCATAGGTGCATAGCAAGCAAAGTAGTCCTTTTTAAAAATGCAAGTCATGGCCGGGTGCGGTGGCTCACGCCTGTAATCCCAGCACTTTGGTAGGCCGAGGCGGGCAGATCACGAGGTCAGGAGATGAGACCATCCTGGCTAATACATGAAACCCTGTTTCTACTAAAAATAAAAAAAAAATTAACCAGGTGTGGTGGCGGGCATCTGTAGTCCCAGCTACTCGGGAGGCTGAGGCAGGAGAATGGCATGAACCTGGGAGGCGGAACTTGCAGTGAGCTGAGATTGCGCCACTGCACTCCAGCCTGGGCGACAGAGCGAGACTCTGTTTTTAAAAAAAAAAAAAAAAAACAAGTCACATCATGTCACTTTTCTGCTTGGCCCTTGCCTACTTCTCAAACAGTTCTCCGAGCACTCTCTAATTGGTCATTCATCGTGTTTCAGCCATCCTGTGGCCTTCAGCCTATTTCTCAAACACCCCAGTCTTGGGTACATTTTAGGGCTCTTGCGTTTGCTAGCTTGTTTACCTGGAAAATTCTGCGGTAACTTCTTGCAGATAATAAGTACTAATAGGCCAGGCGCGGTGGCTCAAGCCTGTAATCCCAGCACTTTGGGAGGCCGAGACGGGCGGATCACAAGGTCAGGAGATCGAGACCATCCTAGCTAACACGGTGAAACCCCGTCTCTACTAAAAAATACAAAAAACTAGCCGGGCGAGGTGGCAGGCGCCTCTAGTCCCAGCTACTCGGGAGGCTGAGGCAGGAGAATGGCGGGAAACCCGGAGGCGGAGCTTGCAGTGAGCTGAGATCCGGCCACTGCACTCCAGCCTGGGTGGCAGAGCGAGACTCCGTCTCAAAAACAAAAAAAACAAAAAAAAAACAATAAGTACTAATAAATATTGGCTGAATGCAACCAAAAAAGCTGACTTCAGTAGTAGAAGTAGTAGAAGAGAACATTACTAAAGTCCTTTTTTTTTGAGACAAGGTTTCCCTCTGTCACCCAGGCTGAGTGCAGTGGTGCCATCACAGCTCACTGCAGCCTTGACTTCTTGGGTTCAAATGATCCTCCCACCTCAGCCTCCTGAGAAGCTGGGACCACAGGTGTGTGACACCATGCCTGGCCAGTTTTTTTATTTGTATAGATGAGGTCTTACTGTGTGGCCCAGAATGGTGTCAAACTCCTGGGCTCAAGTGATCTGCCTGCCTCAGCCTTTGAAAATGCTGGGATTTTAGGTGTGAGCCACTGGCCCAGCCTCTTCCCAAAATCTTAAACCAGTTAATTATTGTATTTCACCTTGCTTTTGTATCAGTTTTTGTTATAGAATGTGCTTTCTTTTTAAGTTATTTTTCTTCTGCTCAGCAAGTTAACTTTGAAGAATCTTTTTCTTTTCTTGCTTTTTTTTTGAGACAATTTTATTTTTGTTGTCCAGGCTGGAGTACAATGGCACGATCTCAGCTAACAGCAACCTCCACCTCCCGGCTTCAAGCAATTTTCCTGCCCTAGCCTCCCGAGTAGCTGGGATTACAGGCATGCGCCACCAGGCCTGGTTATTTTTTTTTTTTTTTTTTTTTTTTTTAACTAGAGACAGTGCTTTCTATGTTGGTCAGGCTGGTCTCAAACTCTCGACCTCAGGTGATCCACCTGCCTTGGCCTTCCAAAATCCTGGGATTACAGGCATGAGCCAGCGTACTTGGCCTCTTGCTGTCTTTAGAGCAATTCTACATAAATCTGTGGAATAATCTGCTGACATTAGAAATAAACCTTTCTTTCTCGACTGTGGTCATAATCTGGTTCCTTTTAATTGCTGAAAGGAGAAACTGAACCCTTAGGAACAGTTTAAGGTGTTTTTTAGATATATTATTTCTGTTAGAGTTTTGAACTTTGATCATCTCGTTAGAAAAAAGAGGCCAAGCACTGTGCCTCATGCCCATAATCCTGGCATTTTGGGAGACTGAGTCATCAGGAAATCACTTGAGCCCAGGAGTTTGGTACCAGCCTGGGCAACATATGGAGACGTCATCTCTACAAAAAAAAAAAAAAAAAAAAATTAGCCACGTGTGGTGGCGCATGCCTGTGGTCCTAGCTACTTAGGAGGCTGAGATGGGAGGATTGCTTGAGCCTGGGAAGTTGAGACTGCAGTGAGCTGTGATTGTTCTGCTGCACTCCAGCCTGGGCAACAGAGTAAGACCCTGTCTCAAAAAAAAAAAAAAAAGAATTTTTGCATTTGTTTAAAAATGAATGGTAGCAACATTTTAGATAATAACTTATGTAGTCTGTGTGAATCTCATCAAATACATGTGATTTTTAATGCTTAGAATCCTAGAATTTTAGTGAGGGAGGAGCTCTCAAGTTGTCTAATTCACTTTCATTTTACAGATAAAAACTAAACTTCTGATAGATGAAAGGATTTATACCATACTTCTATATGATAATTGTATATGGCTGAGTTGAGATTAGAACCCAGGACCCAATCTTTGATTTGATTTCTTTTCATTATGCCAATTTAGAATAAAGTTTTTTTCTCTTGGTTTTCTGACCTTTGGCCACTTCATCTTTTGAAGGATCTTGTAAGTTCCTTGATATTTCTCAAAATGTCAGTTTTATTCTCTTCAGTGAAAGTTCCTGTTAAGTGAAAGTAGCCTTTGATATCCTTAAATGTGAACCTGTTCCTTATGGCTTGAGTTTTTGCACTCTCCATTATATTGGCATTTAAATAGTTGTTGGTTTTCTTTTCTGTGCCAGGTTGAGTGATACATGGTGGTAGTAAGAGCACTGGAATAGGAGTCAAGGACTGAGGTACAGCACAGCACCTCATGTATTACTTGGGTATCTCCATTTGTCTCTAACACTGAAGAGGTATAATTGGTTGTTTAAAAACTGCGGGTGTGAAATGCTAGTATCGCATGAAATGGAACTGCAGAATATAAATGGATGACTCTGAAACTGCTTTTGAAACAAGCATGAGGGCTCACTTTCTCCATCTCTTGTGGGCTTCACCTTTTTTCTTTTCTTTTTTTTTGAGACAGAGTCTCACTGTATTGCCCAGGCTGAAGTGCAGTGGTGTAATCTTGGCTCACTGCAACCTCTGCCTCCTGGGTTCAAGCAATTCTCCTGCCTCAGCCTCCCGAGTAGCTGGGATTACAGGTGTGTGCCACCATGCCCGGCTAATTTTTGTATATGGGGTTTCACTATATTGGCCAGGCTGGTCTTAAACTCCTGACCTCAAGTGATCCACCTGCCTCGGCCTCCCAAAGTACTAGAATTACAGGTGTGAGCCACTGTACCGGATCAGCAATCTGGTTTTGAGGGAGGCTTTGACCCCTTATTTGGTAAAAGGTTCCTTCTTTGACTGATTCCCAAAGGACATCTGGATCTGTCTTCAAAAGAAGGGGTATTCCATTGTCAGTATTCCTAGCTAGTTCTGGGAGAAGAGAGAACTTGATTGTTTTCAGGGTCCTAGTCAGAGTCTGGTTTTATGCCCAAGAAATGAACTGCCTTTTGTTCTTCTACCTCCTGAAGTTCAGAGCCCTGAAGTTCAGAAAATGAGGTGGTAAAGGTTAAGTAGCAGTCGTTTGAAAAGCGCCAGCACTGGGATGATTTTGTGGTAGCCTAGCGGAGTGGGCAGGATGCTTACTTCAGAGGTGCTAACGGGATGTATTTTTTTAAACAAGAAGGTTATAAATGTTTCTTTTTGATTTTAAAGCATGAGGGTTCTGGGAAAATGAGAAGATTGTACATACTCTGGGCTTCCTTGGGACTGTGTTTTTAAAAAATAAGCTTTTCTTTGGGTCAGCCAGTGTGAAAACTCTGCATTTGATCTCAATCCTTCAGGTCAGGCTTTTGGGGGAGAGTTAGTTGAAGAATTTGTTTAATCTAAGAAAGTTGCTTCTAGCTTAGCTAAATCTGGGAGAAAAAATGGAGCCTGATGTTTGAGTGCTAACTGTATTCCAGACAGACCTTATACTCCTTATATTGGTCCTTTTGAAGCTTAAATATGTTTCCATGTCCTGTAGTAATGAGGAAATTGTCTGTGAGAGTTTAGGTAAATTATACAAAGTAACACTTTTGGTTGAGAGATTTGTCTTTAATACAGAAAGGACAGGTTAGGAACTTTGAAGCTTCAACTAAATGAGGCAGTTCTCAAATGTTTGAGAAGCATGCTCAAGGTTCTAGAGGAATAGCTTAATTAATTTGTACATCATGAGAGGAGTAGGGAGCAAAAATATGTACAATTTGTTCTGAATGATGCTATCTTTTTTGATGCAGTGATGCTAAATGGGCTTTGCTTGTATGATACTTCTTAAACGCATTAGCTAATTATTTTGTTTTAGTCTTCTCTTTTGAAATACAGATGACCCCTCTGGCTGGTTTTCTTTGGAAAGTTATCTGTCCTTACAATTCTACTTCTAAAACTTCAACTTTTTTTTTTAGTCTTCATTTCCATTGCCACCACCCTATCCTAAATTATCCTCCTATGCTGGATACTGAAATAGCTTCTGCCTGATCTACTTACTTTCACTTCGCCCCCTTATGATCCAGTGCTTTGCTCCTTTTAATCCAGTGGCCAGAGGGATTTTTTTCAAAACATAATTTGATTATGATAGATCTATGTTTGATACTTATCCGTGGTTTCCCACGGCAGTTGCAGAAATATCCAAACCTTGTTTGGCCACACTGCCCTTCTTTCAGTAATTTGAATTCCTTAAGCTTTTTCCAGTTTCAGGATTTCCCATTTTGAACTCTTTCTCCTCCACTTTTTCCTGGCCACAGGTTTCAAGAGCTGACAACTTACCTCAGTTCTTAAGAGGATCCTTCGCTTATCTCTAAATTGGATTTTCCTGTGTCTGAACCTTACTTGTTATCACAAGTTTATAATTATTTGGGTGATTGTTTGATGTGTCTCTCCTGACTGGGCCTTAGGGGCAGATAATCTGTATTATTTTGTTCTTGTTTATATCCCTAGGAGCTCTTTTGGTAGGTATTCAATAAATGTTTGTTGAATAAAGGCAGTGGAAAAACACATAGAAGATGTGCTGTGGCAGCAGTTCTCAATGTCAACAGTTGAATTGATTTACAATAGTAATTTTTAGTGTCAAAATGGAAATGTGTAGTATGGAATGTTTAGCGAGAATTTTTCTCATGGAATGGAATGTTTGAAAACCTCCAAAGTGTAAGTTTCTTTTTTGTTCCTCAAAAGAAAAAAGTCATATTTGGGGTTACTTTTTTTTTGAGACAGAGTCTTGCTCTGTTGCCCAGGCTGGAGTGCAGTGGCACGATCTCAGCTCACTGCAACCTCCACCTCCCGAGTTTAAGTAATTCTCATGCCTTAGCCTGTAGAATAGCTGGGATTATAGGCATGCACCACCATGCCCAGCTAGTTTCTGTATAATTAGTAGAGATGGGTTTCACAATGTTGACCAGGCTGGTCTTAAACTCCTGGCCTCAAGTGATCTGCCAGCCTTGGCTTCCCAAAGTGCTAGGATTACAGATAAGAGCCACTGCGCCAGGCCCAGTGTTACTTCTGAAATCGAAATCAAATGCCATATTGATTCCTGATCTTTTGTGTATGACCTGTCTTTTTTCTTTTTTTTTTTTGCTACCTCTCCCCGAAAGTTTGTAGAATCTTTTTTTCCACAATTATGTACCTTCATGTGGGTCTTTTCTCACTCTTTGTGCTATTATGTCTAGCGACTCATGTCTCAGGTCTGGGAAATGATTTTACAGTTTTTCCAGCTGGTGCGAAACTAGCCATTTGTTCTGATACTATCAGTATTTAACTTTATGTTAGAAAAACATTTCATAATACAAATGAAAAATTTAGGCCAGGTGAGGTGGCTCATGCACTTTGAGAGGCTGAGGTGGTAGGAACACCTGAGGTCAGGAGTTTGAGACCAGCCTGGCCAACACGGCGAAACCCCTTCTTCTAAAAAAATAAAAATAAAAATTAACTGAGCATGGTAGTGCACCCCTGTAATCCTTTGTTACTCAGGAGGCTGAGGCACAAGAATCACTGGAACTGGGAGACAGGTTTCAGTGAGCCAAGATCGTGCTACTGTACTCCATCCAGCCTGGTTAACAGAGCAAGACCCTGTCTCAAAAAATAAATAAATAAATAATTTAAATATTATGTATATAATATCCAGCCCAGGCTTTTCTATTTGTCATGCCCTGTTTCTTTCACATCATAGCCTTACTCAGATGTCTGCTGATCCTTGATTGAGGTGTGATGCTTGAGAGTCAGGATCTTAAATATTACTGGCGAATTCAGTGCATTGTGGTTTTGTGACTTCCCTTGTGTCTTACGGAAGTGGAGAAGTGGTTTTTACTTTGATGCATGGTTCTGAAGTACAAGGCGTCTGTCTCCTGATGCACGCTTTTTTTTTTTTCTTTTGGGAGACTGAGTCTTGCTGTGTCACCCAGGCAGGAGTGCAGTGACATGATCTCAGCTCACTGCAAGCTCCGCCTCCCAGGTTCATGCCATTCTCCTGCCTCAGCCTCCCAAGTAACTGGGACTACAGGCGCCTGCTACCATGCCAGGCTAATTTTTTTGTATTTTTAGTAGAGACAGGGTTTCACTGTGTTAGCCAGGATGGTCTCAATCTCCTGACCTTCTGATCCACCCATCTTGGCCTCCCAAAGTGCTGGGATTACAGGCATCAGCCACCGCACCCGGCCCTGATGCACACTTTTAATAATCCCCATGTTTTCCACTCCATACTCCATCCTTGTCTGGTTTAAGTTCTTAGCCTGTCAGCAGTTCAGGGGATGAATCTGCTTGGTTCTTTTCAACATCTCCCTCTGCAACATTTAGATCTCATCTTCCTTTGCTTTGCTAACTATTCTCTTGGCTTCTCCATTTGTTTCTCTGTCTTTGATGACTTCCAAGTTATATCCCCATCCTGGATATTCCTTTTTGAACATCAGACTCATATATTCAGTTATCTCCTCAATATCTCTATTCGGATATCTCATGGCATCTCAAAATTAACTTGTGCAAAACCAACCTGTTCCACCCTTGTGTTGCCTGTATAAATTAGTGGGAACTCTATTTTATAAGTTTTTTAAATCAGATACCTGGGAGTCATCAGTCTTGGAGTCTATCCCTTTGCTCTTGTGGCACATGTAATCACGAATAAATCCTGTTAGCTCTACCTTCAGAATATATCTCATTTTATCATTCCCTCTGCCACCAGAGTGGTTTAAGCCACCTTCATCTCCTAGGTTATTTTAGTAGCTTCCTAACTGGTCTCCTTCCTTCCATTCTTGCCACCCTCCTCAACACCAAAGATATATTTTTTTAAATTTATTTTGAGACAAGAATGTTGCCCTGTTGCCCCAGCTGGAGTGCGGTGGCTTGATCTTGGCTAACTGCAACCTCTGTCTTCCAGGCTCAAGCAATTCTCCTGCCTCGGCCTCCGGAGTAGCCAGGACTGCAGGCATGCACCACCATGCCTGGCTAATTTTTGTGTTTTTTAGTAGAGATGGGGTTTCACTATGTTGGCCAGGCTGATCTCGAACACCTGACCTCAGGTCATCCATCCACCTCAGCCTCCCAAAGTGTTGAGATTACAGGCGTGAGCCACCATGCTTGGCCAAATTTTTTACTCCTTTGGATAAAGGGGTATATTTTATTTCCTTTAATTTGGTAATATAGTGAGTTATGTTAATATACTTTTTTTTTTCCCCAGTGCTCAAGCATCCTTGCATTCCTAGGATAAATGGTACTTCAACATGATTTTCTTTTCAAATATACATTCCTGGATTTAGGTTATAAATTATTTTGAATTTTTGCATCTGTAATTTACAAGTGTTATATCATATTCTGATTTCAGGCCTTGTCCAGTTTTGTTTACAAAACAAGCTGTGCTGTTTTTCCTCTCTTGATTCTCGGTAGTAGTCGCTTTAAGATAGTGATTATTCATTCTTTTTGGTAGATCATGCCTATAAGACCTGGGCGTGCATGTTTTTATTGTGGGAATATATTGTTTTTACTTTTCTTGTTATGAAATACATAATTTATTTTAAAATACGTATATACAGAGTTTGTGTTCCTTTAAAGAATAATAGCTAAAAATAAATTGCATGCCCCCACAACTAACCATCATCAAACAGAACATCCTTTACCCTCTATTTTATTTATTTATTTTCCTCCACCCTTCCAGAGTATATACCCCTTTGGAGCCTCTGAGCATTTTCCTTTCTCTCACTTCTTTAAATAACTTCTGTTCAGATTTTCATATTAATGATTCTTTTGCTTTTAACATGTGCTACTGAAGTTTAAGTCCTAAATAATAGTTTTTCCTGCTTTAAAAAATATTTTTATGTCAATGAAATCATACTGGTAGATGTATTTTCTCTGATTTTCTGCTTTTGCCTCTCATTTTTGAGCTTGATCTGTGTTGGTGCATTTATAGAAATACTTCATATTTTCTGCTGTGTGCTGTCTTATGCTATCAATGTGCTATATGATTTATCTGTTCTTAGCATGTATTTGGGTTATTTCTGGTTCTTGCTGTAACAAACAGTGCTGCATTTAGTGCTTGTGTATGTTTCTCCTGATGCATGTGTGCATTCACTTCTCTGAGGTGTATATGTTGCTGGTAATGGGACTGAGTAGTAGCTTTTGCACCTGATCCTCATTATTAGGTAGTATAACTGTTTTTTGAACTGATCATATGAATTTTACACTCCTAGCAGTGCATGGGAATTGCCTGTTATTCCATAG
>NW_012112475.1:2360387-2364405 GCF_000951035.1 Colobus angolensis palliatus | reverse complement strand
GACCTCGTGATCCGCCCGTCTCGGCCTCCCAAAGTGCTGGGATTACAGGCTTGAGCCACCGCGCCTGGCCTGTGTGTAAGTTTCTGTGTGGACATACAGTTTCATTATTCTTGGGTAGATAAACTTTGGAGTAATTGCTGGGTTGGGTGGTAATTTCTGTTTAACTTTTAAAGAAATAGCTAAGCTGTTTTCCAAAGTGGCTTCACCATCTTACATTCAAGTTTTTGTTTTTGTTTTATTTGAGACAGAGCCTTACTCAGTTGCCCAGGCTAGAGTGCAATGGCAAGATTATATTATAGCTCACTGCAGCCTCGATCTTCCAGGCTCAAGTGATCCTCTCACCTCAGCCTCCCAGGTAGCTGAGAGTACAAGTGTGTGTCACCATGCCTGGCTAAGTTTTGATTTTTAGTAGAGATAACGTCTGGCTGTGTTTCCTAGGCTGGTCTTGAACTTCTGAGCTCAAGCAATCCTCCTGCCTTGGCCTTCCGAAGTGCTGGGATTGCAGGTGTGAGCCACCAAGCCCAGCCAGAGTTTTTGTGTTTTAGTAAAATTTTTGCTTTTCCTGGCAATATTTTTTTTTCTGAAATTTACTTTGACATTGGTATAGTCACTTCAGTTCTTTTCATGCTTAGTTTTTGCATGGTATGTTTTTTCTGTCCTTTTGTGTTATACTGTCTGTTTCATTATATTTGGTAGTTGGACCTTGATTTTTTTTTTTTTTCCTAATTATTTTACTTGGGATGCTTGGACCTAATGTGTGTCTAATTTTTCCTAATGTGTCTTTTACTTGGGATGCTTGGACCATGTGTATTTAATTATTGATATGGTTGGGTTAAGTCCACCATCTAGCTATTTGTTACTTATTTATTTTTAGAGCCAAGGTCTCGCTGTGTCACCCAGGCTGGGGTGCCAGTGGCATGATCATGGCTTACTGAAGCCTCTAACTTCTGGGCTCAAGCAGTCATCTCACTGTAGCCTCCCGAGAAGCTGGGATTACAGGCGTGTGCCACCAAGCCTAGCTGACTTTTTTTTTGTTGTTTTTTTGAGATGAAATTTTGCCCTTGTTGCCTAGGCTGGAGTGCCTGGTGCGATCTTGGCTCACCGCAGCCTCTGCCTCCTGGGTTCAAGCGATTCTCCTGCCTCAGTCTCCCGAGTAGCTGTGATTACAGGTGCCTGCCACCATGCCCAGCTAGTTTTGTATTTTTAGTAGAGATGGGGTTTCACTATGTTGGCCAGACTGGTCTTGAACTCCTGACCTCGTGATCTGCCCACCTCAGCCTCCCAAAGTGCTGGAAAGCCGAGGCTGGCAGATCGCGCCTGTGCTGGGAGGCTGAGGCAGGCAGCCACTGCGCCCGTCCCTAAAATCTTTTGTCTTTTCTAAGATAGTAATTTAATGCACACAACACATTTTGATATGCTATGTTTTAATTTTCATTCAGCTTAAAATATATAATTTTTCTTTTGATTTATTCTTTAACTTACTGATTATTTAGAAGTGCAATATTATATTTGGGGAATAAAAATCCAGAGATCTTTGTTATTGATTTCTGATTTAATTCCATTGTGGTAAGAGAACATAGCTTGTATGATTTGAATCCTTTTAAATTGATTGAGGCTTGTTTTATGGATCAGAATAAAGTGTTTTGATAAAGGTTCCACGGGCACTTGAAAAGAACGTATGTTCTACTGTTGTTAGGTAGAGCATTCTATTAATGTTGATTGGCTTGTTGATTGATAATGATCAAGTCTTCTGTATTCTTACCGATTTTCTATTCTATCAGTTATAGAGAGAGGGTGTTAAAATCTCAATTCTGTTTGTTTTTTGCTTCTTGTATTTTGAAATTTACTTATAAGGTACATAAACATTTATGATTGTCGTCATCTTGATGAATTGGTCTCTGTCATTTTGAAATGACAGAATTTACTTTGTCTCATATTAATATAGCTACTCGTGCTTTTCATTTGATTAGTGTTTATATGGCATATATTTTTCTATTTAAAAAAACTTATCACCTGTGTCTTTATGTTTAAAGTGGTTTTTTTTTTTTTCAAGCATCATGTAGTTGGATCTTGCTTTTATCCAGTTTGATAGTGTTTGCCTTTTAATTGGAGTTTGTAGACTGTTTATGTTTAATGTGATTACTGATTTTTTTTTTTGAGATGGAGTCTCGCTCTGTCGCCCAGGCTGGAGTGCAGTGGCACGATCTTGGCTCACTGCAACCTTTACCTCCTGGGTTCAAGCGATTCTTCTGCCTCAGCCTCACAAGTAGCTGGGATTACAGGTACCTGCCACTACGCCTGGCTAATTACTGCATTTTCAGTAGAGACAGGGTTTCACCATGTTGGCTAGGCTGGTCTTGAACTCCTTACTTCAGGTGACCACCCACCTTGGCCTCCCCAGGTGTTGGGATTATAGGCGTGAGTCACCACGCACAACCAAATTCACCCTTTTTAGTGTACAAGTATACAGCTTTGTGAGAGTTTGATTTCTTTAGTTCAAATTTGTTTTGAAGTTATATTTGGTATTTTAACAGTGCTATTTAAATGTATGCCATATATGGCTTGAATACTATTATCCTAGTACAGATTGTCCTGACTTACGATGTTTTTATGTCCCTGTAAACCCACCATAAGTTGAAAATACTAAGTTGAAAATGCATTTAATACGCCTAACCTGCTGTAGATCCTAACTTAGCCTACCTTAAATGTGCTTAGAACACTTACATTAGTTTACAGTGGGCAAATCAAACACAAAGCCTATTTTATAATTAAGTATTGAATATCTTATGTAATTTATTGAATACTAAAGTGAAAAACAACAGTTGTGTGAGTAGTCGGAGTATGGCTTTTCTTAAATGCATATCACTTTCATATACTATCATAAACTCAAAAAATCATAAGTCAGGGTATGCTGTATATTTTATTGGTGCTAACATCTCCCATTTTAAAATCCAGGAAATTCACCTTTTTTGTGTGTATAGTCTTGTAAGTTTTGACAGATATATATACAGATATGTAATCACCACCCATGATGCTTTTTTAATTAAAAAAATATATTTTTGAGACAGTCTCACTGTCACCCAGGCTGGAATGCAGTGGTATGATTGCAGTTCACTGCAGCCTCAAACTCCTGGCCTTAAGTGATCCTCCTGCCTCAGCCTCCCAAAGTGCTAGGATTACAGGAATGAGCCAGTGTGCTCTGCCACCACCATAATTAAGATCCAGAACAGTTTCATCGTCCCAGAAACTCTCCCTGTATCCTTTTGTAGTCGGCTTCTTTCTTCACCCCCAGCTCCTGGTGACCACTGATTTGTTCTCTGTCCTTGCAGTACTGTCTTTTCCAGAATGTCATATAAATTGAATCCTACATCGTATAGCCCTTTGAGTCGGGCTTCTTTTACTTAGTGTGAAGCATTTGAGATTTATTTGTCTTGTGATGTGTATTAGCAATTTATTTCTTTTTTTCTTTTTGGAGACAACATCTTGCTTTGTCACCAGGCTGAAGTGCAGTGGCATGATCATAGTTAACTGTAGGCTTAAACTCAAGCAGTCCTCCCACTTCAGCCTCCTGAGTAGCTGGGACTGCAGGCGCACACCACCATGTTCAGCTAATTTTTTTTTTTCTTGGTAGAGACAGGATCTCACTCTGTTGCCCAGGCTGATTTCAAACTCCTGGCCTAAAGCAATCCTCCCACCTCTGCCTTGCAAAGTGCTGGGATTACAGGTGTGAACCACTACAGCTGGCTAGCAGTTCATTTCTGTATATTGCGGGATAGTATCTCATTGTATAGATGTACCACATTTTGCTTATTCATTCTTCAGTTGATAGATATTTGGACCGCTTCCTCCTTTTGGCTGCTGTGAGTAATGCTGCTATGAATAAATATTTGTGTGTAAGTTTCTTTCTTTTCTTTTTTTTTTTTTTTTTGAGACGGAGTCTCGCTCTGACACCCGGGCTGGAGTGCAGTGGCCGGATCTCAGCTCACTGCAAGCTCCGCCTCCCGGGTTTACGCCATTC
>NW_012112475.1:2337855-2355438 GCF_000951035.1 Colobus angolensis palliatus | reverse complement strand
CACACCCGGCTAATTTTTGTATTTTTAATAGAGAAGGAGTGTCACCATATTGGCCAGGCTGGTCTTGAACTCCTGACCTTGTGATCCGCCTGCCTCAGCCTCCCAAAGTGCTGGGATTACAAGTGTGAGCCACTGCGGCCGACCGTTTACTGATTTTTATAGAGTTTAAATCTACCATCTTTTCTGTTTGTCCGATGTGGTGTGTGTTTGTTTTGTTTTTTTTAAATGGACTGTCACTCTGTCGTCTAGGCTGGAGTGCAGTGGTGCAATCTCGACTCACTGCAACCTTTGCCTCCTGGGTTCAAGCATTTTTCCTATCTCAGCCTCCCAAGTAGCTGGGGTTACAGGCGCCCATTACCACTCCCAGCTAATGTTTTGCATTTTTAGTAGAGACAGGGTTTCACTATGTTGGCCAGGCTGGTCTCAAATTCCTTATCTCATGATCTGCCTGCCTCGGCCTCCCAAAGTGCTGGGAATACAGGCGTGAGCCACCGTGCCTGGCCTAATTTTTGTATTTTTAGTAGAGACGGGGTTTCACCATGTTGGCCAAGCTGGTCTCGAATTCCTGACCACAAGTGATCCGCCGCCTCGGCCTCCCAAAGTGCTGGGATTACAGGAGTGAGCCATACCATGCCTGGCCTGGATTGAGGATTTTTTAGTGGTTCATTTTTAGCTTCTTTCTTGGCTCATTAGCACTTTGTTATTTTAGTGGCTGCTTTAGTGTTTATTGAATTCAACTTGTGAAACTTGGTCTTTAATATTATACCGCTTCACCTACGTTATAAGAACCTTACAGCAGTACACTTCATTTTCCTCTCAGTCTTTGTGCTTTGTTTGTCATACACTTCACTTGTACCTATGTTGTAAACTCCACAATACATTATTATTTTTCATTTAAGTAGTCAGTTTTTTTAAAACAATTTTTTGAGATGGAGTCTCACTCTGTCGCCCAGGCTAGAGTGCAGTGGCGCAATCTCGGCTTACTGCAGCCTCTGCCTCCTGGGTTCAAGTGATTCTCATGCCTCAGCCTCCTGAGTAGCTGGGATTACAGGTGCATGCCGTCATGCCTGGCTGATTTTTGTATTATTAGTAGAGATGGGGTTTTGCTATGTTGGCCAGGCAGGTCTCAAACTCCTGAGCTCAAGTGATCCGCCTGTCTTGGCTTCCCAAAGTGCTGGGATTACAGGCATGAGCCACCATGCCTGGCCTAAAAAGATTTTAAAAGTAAGAAAAAATGTCTTTTACTTTATATATTTTCCATTTCTGGTGTTCTTTATTGCCTATGAGCAGTTCCAGATTCTCATCTGCCAGATTTCCTTTATTTTTTCTCATCAGTTCAGATTTTCTTTCTGCCAGAGGACTTCCTTTAATGTGTTTCTTGCAGTGTAGGTCTGCTGGTGATACCTTTAAGCTTTTGTGTGTTTGAAAAAGTACTTCCGCTTGTTTCTGGAAAGATATATTCCTTTGATACAGAATTCTAGGTTGACAGGTTTTTTTTTTCTCTTTGTGTACTTTAAAGATGTTGCTCCACTGTCTCTAACTTGCATTATTTCTCCTGTGAAATCTGTTGTTATTTTAATCTTTGTTCTTCAGTGAGCATTTTATCTTTTTTGCCTTTTTTGGTTAATTTTTAAGATTTTCTTATCACTGCTTTTCAGCAATGTGTTTATTATATACTTTGTTGTAGTTTGCTTCATATTTCTTGTGTTTGAATTCTCTTGAGCTTCTTGGATAATATTTGTTGGATTCTTGGATATTATTTGTTGAAATATTTTTCTTTTGTACTTCCCCACCGCATCTGGAGTCCGTAATTACATGTATATTTAGCTGCTTGAAGTAGTCATTCAGCTCACTGACGCACTGTTTGTTTTTTCAGTCATTTTATTCTCTTTGTTTTGGGTAGTTTCTACTGATGTATCTTCATTTCACTAGTCTTTATCTTTCCCGTGTTAAATCTGCTGTTACTGTCATCCAGAATTCTACCTTTTATCTTTAAAAATTCAGTTTGTTTCTTTTTTTTCTTTTTTTTTTTTGAGACGGAGTCTCGTTCTGTCACCCAGGCTGGAGTGCAATGGCATGATCTTGGCTCACTGCAACCTCCACCTCCCAGGTTCAAGCGATTCTCCTGCCACAGCCTCTCAAGTAGCTGGGATTACAGGCGTCCACCACCACGTCCGGCTAGTTTTTGTATTTTTAGTAGAGACAGGGTTTCACCATGTTTGCCAGGCTGGTCTTGAACCCCTGACCTCAGGTGATCCAGGTGAGTGACGGCACCTGGTTTGTTTCTTAAAAAACATCTTACATTTCTCTGCTTAACATGCTGAATGTTGAACACATGAAATATAATAACTGTCTTCATAATCTCTTCTGATTTCATCTCTGTATCATTTTTGGGTCTGTTTTTATGTCTTCTATTTTTCTTGTCATTATGGGTCAGATTTTCCCGGTTCTTTACAATCCTAATACATTCTGTTTAGATGAAAGACATTGTGAATTTTGCTTTGGGTTGTGGATATTTTTGTATCCATGTCGGTATTTTTGAGCTTTGTTTTGGAGTGCAAATGAGTTAGCTGGAAACTAATTCTTTTGAGCCTTGCTTTTTAGCTTTGTTAGGTAAGGCTTATCCTTTCTGTGTTTATTTTTGTAAGGGTATGCAGATATACATGTTTTCTCATTTCCCTCCTTATTTATTCTTATTTAATGCTATAACAATCTTTTTCCTTATATTCCTAACATTCTTAGTTAGGGAGTAATTACCTCTTGCTGAATTGTTGCATTAGCTTCTTAATTGGCAATCTAGTTCCCAGACTTTTTCTGTCTCTAATGCAGTGTACAAACTACTGTCAGAATAATTCTAAAGCACAATTCTGATATTGTCACTGCATTACTTCTCAGTGCCTACAGCAGTAGGATTCACTTAAATTATTCCCCTAATGGTAATATAAAAATTTTTTTGAGCTCAAACTCTCATTCTCTCTCTGTATACATATTTGTTTATACATAAGGTCACATACTACTTATGTAAGTTAGCATTTTTTATGTGTTCATTTTGAAATAACTCTAAACAGTAGTGTCCAATCTTTTGGCTTCCCTGGGCCACATTAGAAGTAGAATTGTCTTGGGCCACATGTAAAATACACTAATGATAGCTGATGAGCTAAAAATTAAAAATCGCAAAAAAACAAAAACAAAACACACAGTGGCTTTTTTATTTTTCCTGTGTTTTTCTTTTTCCCGAGATGAAGTCGTGCTCTGTAGCCCAGGCTGGAGTGCAGTGGTGTGATCTTGGCTCACTGCAACCTCTGCCTCCCAGGTTCAAGCAATTCTCCTGCCTCAGCCTCCCAAGTAGCTGGGATTAAAGATGTGAGCCACCATGCCTGGCAATTTTTTTGTTTTTGTATTTTTAGTAGAGATAGATTTCACCATATTGGCCAGGCTGGTCTCGAACTCCTGACCTCAAGTGATCCACCCACCTGGGCCTTCCAAATGCTGCTGGGATTGCAGACGTGAGTCACCGTGGCAAGACAATTGTGTTTTAAGAAAAGTTTGTGAATTAGTGTTGGGCCGCATTCAAAGTTTACAAATTTGTGTTGGGCCGCATTGAAAGCTGTCCTGGGCTGTGTGCGACCTGCTGGCCACGGGTTGGACAAGCTTGGTCTGAGACGTAAGTTTAAAAGTATAGGCCAAGTGCCTTGGTTCACGCCTGTAATGTCGTTGCATTTCATCAGTTTTTCCACTGTTATTTTTCTGTTACAGTACACAATCGGAATACCACATTGCATTTAGTTGTCATGTTTCCTTAGATGTGAAACAAATTTACTAATTGTAGTATAGTATTTATGTATAGATCGGTTCGTTTGTAGCCTTATAGTATCTAGTCAAAACACCGTTATAAAGTTATTGTTATGTATCCTTTTGGCTGTGGTTTCTTTCCTTAGAAAAATACATTTAAAATTCATTCATGTTGTTACATGAATCAATAGGTTGTTTCTCTTCTAAAAATTGAGATGAAATTCACATAACAGAATTAACTATTTTATTTTATTTTTTATTTTATGTATATTTTCTGAGATGGAGTCTCACTCTGTCACCCAGGCTGGAGTCTCACTCTGTCACCCAGGCTGGAGTGCAGTGAGGTGATCTCGGCTCACCGCAACATCTGCCTCCTGGGTTCAAGTGATTCTCAGCCTTAACCATTTTAAAGTGCTCAGTTAAGTGGCATTTAGTACATTCACAGTGTTGGGTAACCACCGTATCTATCTGGCTCCAAAACATTGTTTTTACTCTAAAAGAAAACCCCGTATTTATTAAGCATTTTTCTCTCTGCGCTTTTCCCTTCACTAGCTTCTGGCAAACACTAGTCTGCTCTGTTTCTGTGGATTTACCTGTTCTGAATATTTTATACAAATGGAATCATAGTGTCTGTAGCCATTTGTGGCTGGTTTTGTTTTATTAAGATACTTTTGCTGGATTAAGAATAAGGTTGGGCTGGGGGTGGTGGCTTGTGCCTGTAATCCCAGCACTTTGGGAGGCCGAGTCGGCCCAGCCTGGCCAACATAGTGAAATCCCATCTTTACTAAAAATACAAAAATTAGCCTGGCATGGTGGCTGGCGCCTGTAATCCCAGCTACCTGGGAGGCTGAGGCAGGAGAATTGCTTGAACCCAGGAAGCAGAGGTTGCAGTTAGCCAAGGTCGTGCCACTGCAGTCTAGCCTGGGCGACAAGAGCGAGACTAGTTTCAGAAAAAAAAAAAAAAAAGAATACGTAGTTGACAGGTGTTTTTTCTTTCAGTACTTTACAGATGATATGCCACTGTCTTGTCACTCACCTTGTTTCTAACAAGAAATCTGCTATCTTTGTTCTGTATTTTGCATGCTTTTTTTTCTTGCTGTTTTTATTATTTTCTCTTTATTACTGGTTTTGAGCATTAGATTATGATATGCCAGTATGGTTTTTCTTGTGTTTATTGGGCTTGTGGTTGATGTTGATGTTGATGTTCTTGGATATGTCAGTTTATAGTTTTGTTCAGGTTTCAGATTTTTTTTTTTTTCTTTTTGCCATTTTTTCAAATCACTTTTCATCTGATTTCTCTTTAGTCAGGTATCTTTATCCAAATGTTAGGCTGCTTGAAGTTGCCCCATAGCTTATTGATAGTTTTTGTTTTTGTTTTAACCTGTGTTTTATTTGAAAGATTCTATTTCTGTGCCTTTGAATTTACTTTCTTTTGCAGTGTGTAATCTGAAATTAGTCACATTTAGCATTTAAAAAAAAATCTCACATATTTTACTTTTTCTTTTTTTTTTTTTTTTAAAGGCCAAGTCTCACTCTGTTGCCCGGGCTGGGGTGTAGTGGCGCAATTTCAGCTCACTACAACCTCCGCCCCCTGGTTTCAAGCCATCTTCCTGCGTCAGCCTCCCGAGTAGCTGGGACTACGGGCACCCGCCACTATGCCTGGCTCCTTTTTGTATTTGTAGTAGAGACAGGGTTTCGCCATGTTGGCCAGGCTAGTCTTGAACTCCTGACCTCAAGTGATACGCCTGCCTCAGCCTCCCAAATTGCTGGGATTACAAGCGTGAGCCACCATGCCCGCCATATTTTACCTTTTTTTGTCCTTAGAATTTTGATTTGGTTTTTAAAAAAACTCTTTCCTGTCTCTACTTAAATTTTTGAATATATGAAATGCAGTTATAACTCTTATAATGTCCTTGTGTACTCATTCTAACATCTGTGTCATTTCAGGGTTGGTTACAATTGACTATTCTCTTTAGTATACTTTTTTTCCCCCTGCCTTTTGCCTGGTGATCTTTGATTGGATGTCAGACATAGTGAGTTTTACCTCGTTGGGTGCTGGGGATATTTGTATTTCTACATATGTTCTTTAACTTTGTTATTGGATGCAGTTAAGTCACTTGAAAACCATTGATTCTTTTAGGTCTTGTTTGTAAGACTTGTTAGCTGGTAACAGTGTAGTAGTTGGTTTATGGCTAATTCTTCCCCACTTCTGAGACAAGATTCTTCACAAATGTTGAGGGTTGTCTTGAGATTTCCAGTCTAATAGCTGCTTGAGTGGGTAAGGGCAGAGTACTGTTCATAATTCTTTTGGGTGTTGTTTTCCTCTCCTTGCTGCCCATGGTCTTGGGTAGTTTCATCACACTATGGGCCAGTGAGTACTTAGCTGAGTACTTGAGAGATTTCCTCTCTAGATCGCCGCAGCCCTCTACTGTGTGGTTTTGTCCCATGAATTCTAGCTGCCTAAGTCCTGCACTCTCAGCTGAGCTCTGTCTCTTCAGTTTTGAGTTCTGCAGCCTCCATGGGCCTTCTGCTTCTGCTTGGTGCCCAGGAAACTCTCTTCAGGCACTAAGTTTGGCAATCATAGGACTCATATCTTTGGTTTCCCCTCTTTCGGGGATCACTGTCTCTCATTGCCTGCTATGCAGGGTCTTGAAAGCTATAGTTTGTTTCATGTTTTGTTAGTTATTTTAGTGGTTTAAGGTGAAGGTAAATTTGGTCCCTGTTGTGCTTGAAAAGTTTTTTTCAACTTTTCTTTTAGAAATAATTGTAGGCTTACTAAAAACTACAGAAATAATACAGAGTTCTGAGGTATCTTTCACCCACTTCCCCCATGATAACACTTTACATAACCATAGTATAGTTATTAAAACTGGGAACTTGACATCGGTATAATAGTATTAACTAAACCTCATGCCTTATTTCGTATTTTCACATGAACTCTTTTGAGCTGGCATGGTTAATATACAGTTCTATGAAGTTTTATCACATGTATAGATTTCATGTAATTATCACTACACTCAGGTTATAGAAGTATTCCATCATTTTAATGAAATGCCTTTGTAGTCATCATGTCCTTACCCCATCCCTCCCACCAACCAACTTTAATCTCAGCAACTACCGATTGTCTGAATTGTATCACTTTCACTGTAAGTTTATCTTTCTCAGAATGTCGTAATATAGTAGTCCCCCCTTATCTGTGTTGATATGTTCTAAGACCCCCAGTGGATGCCTGAAACCAGCTATAGTACTGAACCGTGTGTGTGTGTGTGTGTGTGTGTGTGTTTCTTTTTTTGAGATGGAGTCTCGCTCTCGTCGCCCAGACTAGAGTGCAGTGGTGTGATCTTGACTCACTGCAACCTCCGCCTCATAGGTTCAAGCGATTCTTCTGCCTCAGCCTCCTGGGTAACTGGGGTTACAGGTTCATGCTACCATGCCAGGATAATTTTTTTGTATTTTTAGTTGAGGCGGGGTTTCACCATGTTGGTCAGGCTGGTCTCGAACTCCTGACCTCAAGTGATCCACCCACATTAGCCTCCCAAAGTGCTGGGATTACAAGTGTGAGTCACTGCACCCGGCCTACTATACATGTACACCTGTGATGAAATTTAATTTATAAATTAGGCACAGTAAGAGATTAAGTAATACAAAATTATAACAATTTACTGTAATAAAAGTTATGTGAATGTGGTTTCTCTCTCAAAATACTGTAATATCTTCAGGCTGCAGTTGAGCATGGGTAACTGAAAGCAAGGGTAAGTGGTGACTGCTGTAAATAGAATCATATAATACGTTACCTTTGAGATTGGCTTTTCTTTTTTAACTCAGCAAAGTGCCTTTGACATTGATCCAAGTTCTATGTATTAACAGTGTTTCTTTTTGTTGGTGAGTAGTATTCTATTCTTGGGCACACTACAGTTTACCCATTCTTCCATTGAAGAACATTTCCCCCCCGCCCCCAAATTAAAAATAGAGACAGGGTCTTGCTTTGTTTTTGGTCTCCAACTCCTAGGCTCAATCTGTCCTGCCTGGGCCTCCCAAAGTGCTGGGGTTAGAGTCATGCGCCACTGTGCCTGGCCCCCTTGAAGAACGTTTGAGTTGTTCCCAGTTTGGGGCTGTTACAAATAAAGCTGCTGTGAACATTTGTATGCAGATTTTAGTGTGAAAATACTTTTATTTTTCTAGGATGAATACCTACCTGTGAGTGGAATTGCTGGGTCGTATGATACCTGTATACTTAACTCTGTAAGAAACGACTACACTGTTTTCCAGAGTGGTGGTAGTTTTTCATTCCCACTAACAATGTATGAGAAATCCAATTGTTCACTTTCTTATTAGCACTTGGTGTTGTCAGTATTTTTCCTTCTGTTCATTGTAATAGGTGGATAGTAGTATCTCATGCCTTAAATTTGCATTTCCATAATGACTAATGATGTTGAATATCTTTTCATGTACTTTAGGTTCCATTTGAATATTCTCTTTAGTGTAGTTTATGTTCAAGTCTTTTCTATTTTCAAATTGGATTTTTTCTTGTTGAGTGTTCTAGGATACAAGTTATTTGTTGGATATGTGATTTGCAAATATTTTCTCCTAATCTTTTAATTTTCTTAAGAGTGTGTTTCATAGAGCAAAAGGTTTGAATTCTTATGAAGTCTAATTTATCTATTTTTAAATTTTATAGTTTTTTTTTTTTTTTGGTGTCGTATCTAAGCACTCTGGCTAACAAAATTTTCTCCTATGTTTTTTTCTAAAAGTTGTATGCTTTACATTTAAGTCTGTGATCGCATTTGAATTAATTTTTAAATTAAGCGTAAGGTTTTATCAATGTTCATTTTCCTTTTTGGGGGCCAATTATTCCAAAACCATTTGCTTAAAATGATTATTCTTTCTCTATTAAATTGCTTTCTCACCTCTAGCAAAAGTCAGTTGGCCATATTTTGTGAAAAGTTCTGTTCCTACACACACTGTTCTGGCTCATTGACCTATACATCTATTCCTCTGTCAATACCGTACTGTCTTGATTACTGTAATGTAGCTGTATAGTAAGTCCTAAAATCAGGTAGTGTTATTCCTCCACCTTCATTTTTCTTTTTCAGAGTTGTTTCAGCTATTCTGGTTTCTTTGTCTTTACATGGAAATTTTATTTATTTATTTATTACTTATTTTCTTGAGACGGCCTCAGTCTGTTGCCCGGGCTGGGGTGTGGTGGTGTGATCATAATTCACTGCTGCCTCAAATTCCTGAGCTCGAGGGATCCTCCTGCCTCAGGCTTCCAGGTAGCTGAGACTACAGATGTACACCACCACTCCCAGCTAATTTTTACATTTTTTGTAGTGCTGGGGTGTCACCCTGTTGTCCAGGTTGGTCTCAAACACCTGGGCTCAAGTGGTCTTTCTGCCTCAGCCTCCGAAAGTGTGGGATTAAAGGCATGAGCCACCACAGTCGGCTGTGTATAAATTTTAGAATCGTATTATCTACAATAAATTTTGGTGGAGTTTCAATAGTAAATGCATTAAACTCATTGGTTAGTTTGGGGAGAAGTGAATCTTGGCCATGTTGTCTTCCAGTTCATGGATATAATATGTTTTTTACATTTATTTAGGTTGTCTTTTTAAATGTACATAATTGTTGATATTTATGGGGTGCATGTGATATTTTGATATAGGCATTTAGTGTATAATGATCAAAGCAAGGTATTTAGGACATACATCACCTCAAATATTTATCACTTCTTTATGTTGGGAACTTTTCAACTCTTCCCTTCTAGGTATTTTGAAATATACAACAAATTATTGTTAACTACAGTCACCACACTGTGCTGTTGAACACTGGAACTAATTTCTTCTGTCTAACTGTATGTTTGTACCCATTGACCAACTCCTCTTTGTCTCCCTGCACGCTTCCCAGCTCTGGTAACCATCATTTTACTCTCTACCTCCGTGAGATCAACTCTTTTAGCTCCCACATAGGAGTGACAACATGTAATATTTATCTTTCTATGCCTCTTCCTTAATGTATTTAGGTCATCTTTGATATTTTTATCAGCATTTCATAGGTTTTAGCATGCATATTTTGTACAGTTTTGTTAGATATATACCTAGTTTTTTTTTTGTAAACTATTATAAATGAAATTGTGCTTTTAATTTTTGTTTCTAATTGTTGATTGCTAATATATAGACATTATTGATGTTCGTGTGTTCATCTATATTGTGTGACCTTTATAAACTCACTTATTAGTTCTACAAGTTTTTCTTCTAGAATCTTTGGGATTTTATCTGTTAGACCATCATATCGTCTGTGAATAGGGCTGGTTTAATATGTTCCTTTCTGATATGTGTGCATTTTATTTCCTTTTCTTGCCTGATTGCCTGGCTGGGACTTGTTTGCTGTGTCGAATATGAGTGCTTAGTGTGGACATCCTTGCCTTATTCCCAGTTTCAGATAGAAAGCCTTTAGTCTTTCACCACTAATATGATGTTATAGATATTTTATAAATGGTCTTTATCAAGTTGAGGACGTTTTCTTCTATTCCTGGTTTACTGAGAGTTTTTATCATGAATGTATGTGTTGAATGTTTTCAAAGTTTCTGCATTGATATAAATAATTATGCTTTCTTTTCACATCTCATTGTTTTAGTTTGCATTTCCCTGATGATGATTTCCTTTTCATATGCTTACTGACCATTTTATCATCTTCCTATGTGAATTTTCTATTAGCTTTGCCCATTTAAAAAATAATTTTTATTTTGTAGCAATTTTAAACTTTCATAAAGTTCCAAGTACAGTACAAAGAACTTTATTTTTTCCTGACCCATTTTAGACCCCAATTGCTCCTTAATATTTTTTTTTTATTTTTTGAGACAGGGTCTGTCACTCTATCGTACATGCTGGAGTGCAGTGGTAGAATCGTAGCTCACTCCACGGCATAAGCGATCCTCCTGCCTCAGCCTCCTGAGTAGCTGGGATTACAAGTGTGTGCCACCATGCCTGGTTAATATTTTTTAATTTTAATTTTTTGAACTTCTGGGCTCAAGTGATCCTCTTGCCTTAGCCTCCCAAAGTGTTGGGATTACAGGTGTGCACCACCGTGCCTGGCCCTACCCTTAATACTTTAGTATTAATACTTTAGTGTATTTGCCTTAAAGTTAATGACATTCTCCTTGCTACATGTCCACAATAGGTTCATAAAATTCAGAAAATTACATTGAGTCATTATTACCATCTAATCTTCAGATTTTATTAAAATTTAGCTAATTTTCCATGTAATGCCCTTTTTGTTTAAAGGGTCTCGGTCAGAATTATGTGTTGCATGGAGTTGTCATATGTCTTTGGTCTCCTCCATTCTAGAACAGTTCTTTCATCTTTCTTTGATATTCATGACCATGACTCTTTTGAAGATTACAGACCAGTTATTTTGTGGAGTCTTTTTCAGTTTGAGTTTTTTCATAATTGGATTCAGGTTTTGCATCTTTGTCAGGTATAGCAGAGAAGTGATGCTAGGTTCTTGGTGCGTCCTGTCAGGTAGCTCTTTATTTCAGTTTGTCCTGTTATTGATTATCTCTTTGATCACTTG
Source organism: Colobus angolensis palliatus (assembly GCF_000951035.1). Classification (NCBI taxonomy): domain Eukaryota; kingdom Metazoa; phylum Chordata; class Mammalia; order Primates; family Cercopithecidae; genus Colobus; species Colobus angolensis. The sequence continues at coordinate 2,344,077 of NW_012112475.1, read as the reverse complement.
GTTAAGGTAGCGTCTGCCATCCTTCATCACTATAAAGCTCCTTTTTACCTCCCCCCGCCTTTTTTTTTTGAGATGGAGTTTTGCTCCTGTTGCCCAGGCTGGAGTGCAATGTCTCAAAAAAAATTAATAATATTATATACAGTCATATTTAGAAGCTAAGATCTAGTTTCTAGGTATGTTTGCTGCTATTGGAGTGTTGGTGATCCCAGTTCTTTTCAGTGGGAAGGGGCTAAGGAATATATGAGTATATTTACATACATACACATATGTTCACTCAGTCTATATTTATATCCAGCTTTATCTAAATATGTTGAAAACTATGAGCTTACCCCAATAATACAAGTTCTAATGCAGTCATTCTAGTTTTTTCCCTTTCCGTAGTTATAAGTCCTTTTTCCAACAATAAGAAATCTGGGCTGGGTGCAGTGGCTCACACCTGTAATCCCAGCACTTTGGGAGGCTGAGGCGGGTGGATTGCTTGAACACATGAGTTCAAGATCAGCCTGGGCAACGTGGCAAACATCATCTATACGGAAAAAAAAAAAAAAAAAAAAAAAGTTAGCCAGGTGTGGTGGCACAAGCCTATAGTCCCAGCTAGTCAGGAGGCTGAAGTGGGAGGATCGCTTGAGCACAGGAGGTCAAGACTACAGTGAGCCGAGATTGCACCACTGCACTCCAGCCAGCACTACTGAGTGAGACCCTCTCTCAAATCTGGCTTCTCTTTTTCCTGTTATCCCTAGTATATTTACCTATTTATTTAATCACCCACTCCTCACTGTTGCAGCCCTTTCCTCGTGCAGATGTTCTCTTTACTTCTCTTGGACTCCAACACCCTGTGGTGGGTTGACTCCTCTCTCGTCCCATGGATGAGTTCACTCACTTAAGCTCTGACCGGTCACATCAGGGTGTTCTCCCATATACATATGCCCTCCTCAACCCACTTGGGCTTTAGTACCCTATCCTTTGTCATTCCCTGTTTGGGCATTTCACTCTTCTTGATCTCAGACTCCCACATCATACCACACTCAGATACACACAGATACCTTCTTTGCTTCACTCAGCCTCTGACTCTCTACTCTTATCTTCCTAGCCTCAGGCCCCCACTTTTGTATAAATGCCTACCTTGCTGTGTACCACTTAAAGGAAGGGAAGGCTAGTTTGGGGGAAGAGAATGCCAGCTCTTCCCATTTAAAAAGATTGGTTTGTCGGCTGGGCACGGTGGCTCAAGCCTGTAATCCCAGCACTTTGGGAGGCTGAGACGGGCGGATCACGAGGTCAGGAGATCGAGACCATCCTGGCTAACACGGTGAAACCCCGTCTCTACTAAAAAATACAAAAATCTAGCCGGGCAAGGTGGCGGGCGCCTGTAGTCCCAGCTACTCCAGAGGCTGAGGCAGGAGAATGGCGTAAACCCGGGAGTTGGAGCTTGCAGTGAGCTGAGATCCGGCCACTGCACTCCAGCCTGGGCAACAGAGCGAGACTCCGTCTCAAAAAAAAAAATAAAAAATAAAAATAAAATAACAAATAAATAAATAAATAAAAAGATTGGTTTGTCTTTTTGTTTTGGTTTATATAATTAAAATACATAGGCTGGGTGTGGTGGCTCATGCATGTAATCCCAGCACTTTGGGAGGCTGAGGCAGGTGGATCACTTTGGTTTAGGAGTTTGAAATCAGCCTGGTCAACATGGTGAAACCCCGTCTCTACTAAAAATACAGAAAAATTAACTGGGTGTGGTAGAGGGCACCTGTAATTCCAGCTACTTAGGAGACTGAGGCACAAGAATTGCTTGAACCTGGGAGGTGGAGGTTGCAGTGAGCTGAGATCGCGCCACTGCTCTCCAACTTGGGCAACAGGCTAGACTCCATCTTGGAAAAAAAAAAAGAATTGAAACTCTCTCTCTCTCTCGATACATAATGTATCCTGAGTATGTGTATTGCAAATATTTTCTCCCAGTCTGTGGCCTGCCTTTTATTTCTTCTCTTTTTTTTTTTGAGACGGGGTCTTGCTCTGTCACCCAGGCTGGAGTGCAGTGGTGCAATCACAGCTCACTGCAGCCTCAACTTCCTGGGCTCAAAGTAATCCTCCCACCTCAGTCTCTTGACTATAGACATGTGCCACCACTCCTGGCTATTTTTGTCTATTTTTTGTAGAGATGAGGTCTCACTATGTTCCCTAGGCTGATTTCGAACTCCTAGGCTCAAGTGATCGTCCCACCTCAGCATCCCAAAGTGCTGCTGAGCCACCATGCCTGGCCTGGCGTGCCTTTGCATTTTTATTAAAGTGTCTCTTGATTAGAAGTTTTTTTATTTTGAGGAAGTCTTTTTTATCCACATTAAAACAATGTGTTTTTAGAAATTTTTGCCTATCTATTAATAGTAGCACAAAAATATTTTTTGCCTTTATATTTTTGGCTCTTAGGTGTGCGATTTATGTCAAATTATTTTTTGCTTTTGAGAGGGAGTCTTGCTCTGTCACCCAGACTGGAGTGCAGTGTCACGATCTTGGCTGACTGTAACCTCCATCTCCCAGGTTCAAGCGATTCTCTTACCTCAGCCTCCTGAGTAGCTGAGATTATAAGCACTTGCCACCATGCCTGACTAATTTTTCTATTTTTAGTAGAGACGGAGTTTCACCATGTTTGCCATCCTGGTCTTGAACTCCTGACCTCAGGTGATCCGCCCACCTCAGCCTCCCAAAGTTGCTGTGATTACAGGCTTGAGTCACCATGCCCGGCCTCAAATTAATTTCTATGTATGGTTTGAGGTAGACATTCAGGTTTGCATTTTTACGTGTTTATCTTGTTTCAACTTTATTTGTTGAAATGATGTTCCCCTCTTTAAATTGAATAGCTTTGGTGCCTTTGTCAAAAATCAGTTGAGTCCATACATAAGGATATGTTTTTGTACTCTGTTCTGTTCCATTAATCTATTTATTTTTATACCAGTATTTTACTCTCCAGATTTTAGTAAGTCATGAAATTGGATAGTATTAGTAGTGTGAATCCTCTGCTCTTCTTTCTTAAAATTGCTTGGACTGCTTTTGGTTCCTTGCATTTATTTTTCTTTCTTTCTTTTTTAGAGACAAGGTCTTGCTCTGTCCAGAGGCTGTAGTGCCATGGCGCAGTCCTAGCTTACTGCATCCCAAAACTTCTGGCTCAAGCCATCCTCCTCCCTCAAGTTCCCAAGGCGCTGGGATTATGTGTGTGAGCCACCATGCCCAGCCTTTTTTGCATTTTCGTGTAAATTTTAGAGTCAACTTGTCAATTTTTACCAATGAAAAGAGTTGGGATTTTGATTGGGGTTGTGTTGACTTTGTAGTCTTCTTAACTTCTCAGCAGCATTGATTTTTTTCAATCCATGAACATGGTGTAATCTCCAGTTATTATCATCATTAATTTTTCTTAGTGTTTTATAGTTTCCAGTGAGGTCTTGCATGCCTTAACATTTTTTTCTCAAGTATTTTTATTTTTTAAATTTTTTAAATTAATTTATTTCATTGAGACGGAGTTTTGCTCTTGTTGCCCAGCCTGGAGTGCAATGGCAGAATGTCAGCTCACTGCAACCTTTGCTTCCCGGTTTCAAGCGATTTACCTGCCTCAGCCTCCTTAGTAGCTGGGATTACAGGCGTGCACCACCATACCTGGCTCATATTTTGTATTTTTAGTAGAGACGGAGTTTCACCATGTTGGCCAGGCTGTTCTCGAACTCCTGACCTCGTGATCTACCTGCCTTGGCCTTCCAAAATGCTGGGATTATAGGCATGAGCCACCATGCCCAGCCTCAAGTACTTTTGTTTTTGATGCTATTGTAAATGTAATTTGTTTCAAAATTTTGTTTCCCAGTTTTTTGCCCTAGCAGGTATAGAGTTAATTTTTTAATAACTTGTAATTTTGACATAATTTCAGATACGATTATATTTGCTTTATAATTCTATCTACATGTTATTTTTTTCATGTACTAAAGTGCAGACATAATGCCCCCTAACCTCTAAATAATTATTAACAACAAGTACATTCTCTTTCATAACCACATTGCAATTTTCAGTGTCAGAAAATTAATGATGATACGGTACTGCTTGCTGTCTAATGTGCATACTTTGAGCTGGGCTTGGTGTTATACACCTATAGTCCTAGCTACTCAGGAGGCTGAGGTGGGAGGATCGCTTGAGCCTAAGAGTTCAGGGCTGCAGTATGTCATGATCACTCTGTGCATAGCCACTGTACTCCAGCCTGGGCAACAATAGTGAGATCCTCATCTTTAAAAAAAAATCGGCATATTTTACTGAAATTTTACCTATTGTTTTCTTTTTTTTTTTTGAGACAGAGTTTCGCTCTTTTTGCCCAGGCTGGAGTACAATGGCGCGATCTCAGCTCACCGCAACCTCTGCCTCCCGGGTTCAAGCGATTCTCCTGCCTCAGCCTCTCGAGTAGCTGGGACTACAGGCATGCACCACCATGCCTGGCTAATTTTTTTGTATTTTTAGTAGAGACAGGGTTTCTCCATGTTGGTCAGGCTGGTCTTGAACTCCTGACCTCAGGTGATCCACCTGCCTCGGCCTCCCAAAGTGCTGGGATTACAGGTGTGAGCCACCGGGCCCGGCCTATTGTTTTCTAATGCTACTTATAAAGCAAAATTCTGTTTGAGGATCTCATCCTTGATCACATGGTACATTTGTTTGTCAAATCTCATTTCCTTTAATCTGAAAAAGTTCTCACAAACGTTGTCTTTTATGACTTAATTTTTTTTTTTAAGTACAGACCATTTATTTTGTATTAATAGTAAGTTCTCCAATATGGATTTGTCTTGATGCTTTTCATTATTAAAGTAATGTTTTTGACAGGAATACCTCAGCATGTCCTCCTTAGTACATTTTATCAGGAGATGCATGGTACTTGTTTGTCTGATTTCTGATAAATGAACGCTTCAATCACTTGGTTAAGGTGGTGTCTGCCTTATTTCTTTCCTGTAAATAGTACCTTGTAGAGAGATACAGTAGTCCCCTTTATCTGCTGGGGATGTTTCAAGACCAGTGGGTGCCTGAAATTACAGATAGTCCCAAGCCCTATATATACACTGTTTTTTCCTATGCATACGTACCTATGATACATTTTATTTTATTATTCCTTTATTTAGTTTTTAGAAATAGGGCCTTACTCTGTTGCCCAGCTTGGTCCCGAGCTCCTGCCCTAAGTGATCCTCTTCCGTTGGTCTCCCAAAGTGTTGGGATTACGGGTGTGAGCCACTGTGCCCAGCCCCACAGGTTTAATTTATAAATTAGGCACAGTAAAAGATTAACAACGGGAACAAAATATAACAATTGCAACAGTATACTGTAATCAAAGTTATGTGGATATGGTCCTTCTTTCTGTCTCAAAATACTGTAATATTTTTGTACTGCTGTTGACCACAGGTTATTGAAACTGTGGAAAGTGAAATTTTGGGTAGGGGGCGCTTACTGTACTTTGAGACTATATGAATACTCTCACATACTTTCATTCACTGGTTTTAGCATCCACCGATGAAGGATTCCTACCTAAAAGAGTTAGTACTCTGCAGCTGGGTGCGGTGGCTCACGCCTGTAATCCTAGCACTTTGGGAGACTGAGGTGGGCGGATCATTTGAGGTCAGGAGTTTGACACCAGGCTGGCCAACATGGTGAAACCCTGTCTCTACTAAAAATGCAAAAAAATTAGCCAGACGTGGTGGTGCACGCCTGTAATCCCAGCTACTGGAGAAGGCTGAGGCAGGAGAATCGCTTGAACCCCGGAGATGGAGGTTGCCGTGAGCTGAATCCTGCCACTGCACTCCAGCCTGGGCAACAGAACAAGACTGTATCTGAAAAAAAAAAAAATTAGTGCTCTGAGAGTTGTCAAGTGGTGATTTTTTTTTTAAGTTCTGCCATTTATCTGACATCTATTAGTTGTGATTCTTCAGTAAAGGAGAGCTTTAATTTCTCCCCCCATTTGTTTATTCATTGTGAATTTATGGTTTCTTTCTTTCTTTCTTTTTTTTTTTGAGACGGAGTCTCATGTACTCTGTTGCCCAGGCTGGAATGTAGTGGCACAATCTCGGCTCACTGCAACCTCTGTCTCCCGGGTTCAAGTGATTCATCTTCCTCAGCTTCCCGAGTAGCTGGGATTACAGGCGCCTGCCACCATGCCCAACTAATTTTTGTCTTTTTAGTAGAGATGGGGTTTCACCATGTTGGCCAGGCTGGTCT
>NW_012112475.1:2326378-2337171 GCF_000951035.1 Colobus angolensis palliatus | reverse complement strand
CTGACCTCGTGATCCGCCCGTCTCGGCCTCCCAAAGTGCTGGGATTACAGGCTTGAGCCACCGCGCCCGGCACTATCATTTTTAATGTAAAATTTTCTCTGATTTGGCCAGTGGAATTGCTTGTACTCCAACTTTTGTGTCCTTTTAAAGTGTCTTCCTCATTCCTGAACACTTCTTTACTTACCTGCTTTCTGACCCAGCAAGATGTTCTGGGTTTAGCTTGTATTTTCCCAGCCCCACTTCTGGAATTATCCATTTTCCTGGGGAGCTGTGGTTTCTTTTAGCTTAGAATGGTATGCATGTATACATCTATCCCTGTTTCTCTATTTGTCTGTCTGTAGGTAAATATAGTATTCATACTAATACCTTGCAATCAATCTCTTACTGGGAGTTTCATTCTAACTTTACCCTTCTATATATGTCTTGCTACTCCAACATTGAGCAATCTGGCTTCTATTATGTGCTTTGTATCTACCTACTTGCTCAGTTTTAGTACAAACACTTAGTTTTATAATTGTTAACCCATTCCACTATGGAAAAACAAATCTAACTAGAACTCAGTATTTGTTTATAGTTCATTTAGGTTTTTAGCCTAAGGATACGTAGTCAAAATACTTGAAGAATTACTTGGGTTAGATCTATCCTTGTGCCCCTTCAGTGTGGTTGTGTTATTCACTTTAAGTATATGTCAGTAAAAATTTTAAATGTATCACAACCACTTCCTCTTTTCAGTGCTGTGGGAAAACAAGCACTGTTGCACTACCCTTAAGAAAAGAAATGATTTTTTTTTCTGAAACAGGTCTCACTCTGTCTCCCAGGCTGGAGGGCAGTGGTGGCATCGTAACTCACATCAGCCTCCCAATTAGCTGGGACTACAGGTATATGCATCATGTCCGGCTAATTTTTTTTTTTTTTTTTTTTTTCAGGCATGGGGGTCTCACTATGTTGCCTAGGCTTATCTTGAACTCCTGGGCTCAAGTGATCCTCCAGCCTTGGCCTTCCAAAGTGCTAAGATTACAGGCGTGAGCCACTGTCCCCAGGTCAAGAAACAAGTTGATACTTTTTTTTGGGGGGGGGGGAATTTGATACTATTAACAAAATTATATTTGCATCTACCTTTTGACCCATTGTTTCCATTTGGTTATTCAAGGCAGTAGTATTTGTAGTTGCAGAATATTAAAAGCTATCTAAATGCTGGTGGTACATAGGGAGTGATTATATAAACTTTGATACATCAACATCATGGAGTATCATGCAGCTGAGAAGAAAATGAGGAAGTTTTCTATGAAACCATAGAGTGATTTCCAGAATATGTTGTTAAATGAAAAACTGAAGTGCAAAATACTCTCTGAGGCATGCAGTTTTTTTGTTGTTGTTGAAGGATGAGGTAGAAATAAAATAGATGTGTATATTATCATTTGTACAAAAAGAAACTGAAGAAGAATAAACCGGAAACAATGAGGTTGGTTAGGGGACTAGTAGGAATGGAATGGAGAGTTGGAGGGGGATGGAAACGGAAGGGATGGTGGGGAGCAGTGTAACTTACTCTGAGTATAACCTTTTATATAGTTTTGATTTGTAACCATGTTGTATTTCACATAATTCAATATGTAGATAAAATAACAAAGATGGGAAATAAAAACAAAATGGGGTACAAACAAAAGATGAAACCCAGTGCTGTTAACAGCTATACAATTCTTGATGTGTTCAACATATCGATTTCATTCTTCTTTCTGAATGTTTGGTCCTGGAGCCATCTTTTTTCCTGCTCTCCGCATGGACCGTTTGTGGTGTAAGGTGGCCAGCTATCCTGGTTTGCCTAGGATTGAGGGATTTCCCAGGGTGTAGGACTTTCAGTGCTAAAAATGGAAGCTCCCGGGCAAACTGGGGCCTGTTGGTTACTCTTTTGACATGCATGTGGCTGTTTTCCTCAGACTTTCCTTTTATGTACCTCGGGAATTCTCTTGCACCTTCTCCTGTGTTATGTCCTGCCTTTCCTAGATCTCACACAAATCTCATTTATTGTTACTCTTTTAGTTATATGTGCATTCTCTACACAATACATTTATGTAGAGCAAGTTCACCTAGAGTTGCTTCTTGAGAACAGGTGCCTAGGAGGTAAATTGAGGCCTTACATGTCTTTATTCTGTGTTCCACACTGAATTATTGGTTGGGCTCAGAATTCCAGATGTTACTCTTACTACATTCTTCAAAGCTGCTTTTGAGAAACGTGCCATTGTGATTTCTAGTTATCATGTGTTCTTTCTGACTGGAAGATTTTAGGATCTGTTTCTATCCTGTGTTTTGAGATTTCATGATAATGCTGTGGAATGGGTCTTCTTCGTTCGTTATGCTGAGTATTTTGCCTTATTAAACTTGGAAACTGGACTCTTCTCATTTTGGGAAAATTTCTTATATTATTTCTGTCTTTTGACTTTCTTCCTCTGGACCTTCTATTTGTTGGATGTAGGACTTTCTAATGGAGTTTCTTTCTCTTTTTTTTTTTTTTTTTGATTACTTCTCTAGGAGATAATCTGTTGTTTTTGGCATCTCATTTTTAATTTCTAGCAGATTGTTCATGTTCTTTAATGTTGCTTTATTTAAAAAAAAAAAAAATTCTGGCTAACCTGTAGTACTTGTCTGTAGTCCTGACTACTGGGGAGGCCAAGGTGGGAGAATTGCTATGTTGCCCAGGAGTTTGAGTCTAGCCTGGGCAACATAGCAAGACCCCATATCTTATTAAAGAAAAAAAAAAGCACTCTATGTTTGTTTTGGGGCTCCTTGAGAACATTTACTGTGAAATTTTATTTATCTTTGTTTCCTTTCAGTTCTCCTATTTATTGTGGTTGTCTTTCACATAATAATGTGCTTAAATAGCTGGTGGTTCTTGATAGGTCACTCAGCAGTGAGCAAACTGATGGATCCTGTGTTTGTGAGCAGTGTTTATTGGCTGTGTTAGAGGGTGGGGACCTAGATGCTTTTAGGGGATCCTCGTGTTATCCATTTCTGAAGGTGTTTTCTCCTAGGCTGGTCACTTTTTCCAGGAGGAGAAATCCTTTCGTCTCTTGCCATCTATATGAGAGTAGGCTGAGGGTTGGGGTCATAGTACTACCACTATTTGGGGCGCTTTGGGAGCCAAGGTGGGGAGGGAAGGTAGTGGCCTCATGATTTTCTGGTGTGTGTTGTTGTTGTTTTGTTTTGTTTTTTGAGATGGAGTTTAGCTCTTGCCGCCCAGGCTGGAGTGCAGTGGCGCCATCGCAACCTCCACCTCCTGGGTTCAAACAGTTCTCCAGCCTCAGCCTCCCTAGTAGCTGGGATTACAGGTGCCTGCCATCACCCCTGGCTAATTTTTGTATTTTTATTAGATATGGGGTTTTGCCATGTTGGCCAGGCTGGTCTTGAACTCCTGACCTCAGGTGATTTTCCTGCCCAAAGTGCTGGGATTACAGGTGTGAGCCACCATGCCCAGCCTGCGTCACGATTTTCTATGTGGTCTTTGACTTACTGGTCTTATTTAGAGTGTGGCATCTCACTCCATCCCCCATCCCTTGAGCTGTGCCTCTGGTCTTCTGTTCCAGAACTTCTCTGGTTCGATTTAATCAGAATATAAATCTGTTTTCCTTTGGAGCGGGAGAAGGGTATTGCCTTACTGTTTAGGGACAGGAAGGAGACCTGAGGGGGTCTGACTTCTTATTCAGAGTTTGAACAGTTCTCCTGTTCTCAGCCACTGCCTTTCAACTCTTGTCTGCAGTGGTTCCTGGTGCCTCCCACTTCCCTGCCTGCTCTGGGCTTTTGAAGCACTGGGTTATTTTTTGTGGCTTTTGCCTCTGCAGCTGTAAACTTCATCTTTCCTTCTTTGCTGAGTCAGTTACTTCTTATCTTCCTACTCTCCATCTTTCAGATTTCTGTTGACATCCTTCATCTATTGCCTTTTCCCTTTCCCTTACTCTTTGTATTTATGCGTGTATACTTTTACGATTCCCTTATAGCCATTCTAGTGAACCTTTAGGAGGATGCAAAGAAGTATGTGTTCATTTTGCCATGTTTATCCACAATCCCCAAATAACATTAAACAAAAGAAAACAAAATAAAAAAATTAAAAAAAGAAAAAAAGAAAAACCAAAATAAAACAAACCCCAAATAAATGGAGAGCAGCTATACCATGTTCTTAAGAAGATTCTATATCATAAAGATGTCATTTCTTCCCAACTTGATTTGTAGATACAATGCAGTACGCTACAAGTTTTGAAAATTGAGATATAATCGTTTTATGTATTTTGGGGGTACAGGTGATATTTTGATACCTGTATGCAATGCATAGACATTTTTCTTTGTGTTAGGAACATTAAAATTCTTCTTTTCTAGAAATTTTGAAATATATAGTAAATTATTGTTTACTATAATTTTCCTGCTCTACTATTGAATATTAGAACTTATTCCTTCTATTTAACTGTTATTTTATACCCCTTAAGCAACTTCTATTTTGCCATGTTTAAATATGGAAGCTCAAGCCTTTGTACAGAGAAAGTGGGAAATGCCTTGGCTTTTATGCCAAACTCCACCTGCTCTGTCCCCACCTGCCACCCTGGCCTGTTGCCCCTGTTCTTCTCAGTAGCAACTGCTATCATTAATTTAATATGCATCCTCCTATTCATATTGAGGTATGTATTGTGTTTGTTTATATAGGTGTATTTTATTCTCTTTAATGTTTAATAGTGTACCATATCATTATAGCTACATTTTATTCATCCAGTCTCCTGTTATGAATATGTACGTTTTTCACTGTTTTCTAATCTCTGTTATAAACACTGCAGAACACTCATCCTTAGTCTGCATGTACAAACGTGTGAGAATTTCTCTCAGGGACTATTCCCTTACCTTTTCATATTGTATGCTTGGGTAAAATGGAAGTGACCTGGAGGCTCTTTCTATGGGGATTGGTGAAATGATTTCGTTGCATTTTCTTTGCATTTTGTAATTGTGATGAGAAAAATAGAATTATAAAACTTACAAATCTTTTTTAAAAGTTTTGAGAAACGTGCTTTGTTATGATCATGACATCAAGTTTTACGCTTAAAAAGTCTGTATGTATTTCCTTGTGTTTAATGATGAACTCTTCAGATGTCTGATACAAAGCTATAGTCCCTAATTAACAATTCTGAAATCCAAAATATTATGAGAACTGAATTTTTTTTCCCCTTGACTGATTTAGTAGTAAAACCTGACCTGTCCAAACTCATTTTGTGTCAAAGCTCTGATGTAGATTTAGAGGGCTAGGTTAGCCTATTTTATTTCACTTGGTCCTTGTCTACATTTTTTTTTAATTAATGTGTTTGATTATGGGTTGCTGGTGGTGATAATGTACAATATATGCATATATTAGCATTCTAAAATTCAAGAAATTCTAAATTCTACAACACATCTAGACTCAAAGATTTCAGATGAGGGATTGTGGGCCCATGGTCACCATTAGCTAGAAACTTTACTTGCAGCTGTGGGTGGCAGCTTACAAGAATTTATTTCTGGTTGATAGAAATTCCTTTCTTATTATTAATAAGAACTCAGACAATTTCTTTTTTTATTTTTATTTTTTTTTGAGACGGAGTTTCGCTCTGTTGCCCAGGCTGGAGTGCAGTGGCCGGATCTCAGCTCACTGCAAGCTCCGCCTCCCGGGTTTACGCCATTCTCCTGCCTCAGCCTCCCAAGTAGCTGGGACTACAGGCGCCCGCCACCTCGCCTGGCTAGTTTTTTGGCTATTTTTTTTATTTTTAGTAGAGACAGGGTTTCACCATGTTGGCCAGGCTGGTCTCGAACTCCTGACCTTGTGATCTACCTGCCTTGGCCTCCCAAAGTGCTGGGATTACAGGCATGAGCCACCGTGCCCCGCCTATAGAATTTTTTATATGTAGGATTCAGTGAAAGATCACCCATTATTAATTTTTAAAAAGCTTCATGATGGAAATTATTCTTGTAAAATGTTAAAATCTTGAATCCTAGGGCATGTTTTCTGGCACCTGTTATTTTCAGTAACCCATTTCGTTTTTGTCATACATATAGGGTTAATGTATGAAAAGTCAATTATGTCAAACTTACACAGTTTGTATGAAAAGATTAATGATCTTTTACAAATGCAGAATTGGCTGGATGTGGCTAATTGTAGAATTGGCCTGTAATCCTAGCGCTTTGGGAGGCTGAGGCGGGAGGATCGCTTGAGTGTAGAATTTTGATTCTTTTTTTTTTTTTACATTTTTTATTTTCTGAGACAGAGTCTCACTCTGTCACCCTGGCTGAAGTGCAATGGCATGATCTCAGCTCACTACAACCTCCACCTCCCAGGTTCAAGCGGTTCTTGTGCCTCAGCTTCCCGAGTAGTTGGGATTACAGATGTGTGCCACCAGGCCCAGCTAATTTTTTTGTGTGTCTATTTAGTAGAGAGGGGGGTTTCACCATGTTGGCGAGGCTGGTCTCAAACTCCCAACCTCAGATGGTCCGCCCATCTCAGCCTCCCAAAGTGCTGGATTACAGGTGTGAGCCACCATACCCAGCATTTATATTTATTTATTATTATTTTTTTGAGGTGGAGTTTCACCCTGTTGCCTAGGCTGCAGTGTAATGGCGAGATCTTGGCTCACTGCCACCTGCACTTCCCGGGCGATCCTCCTGCCACAGCCTCCCCAGTAGTTGGGAATACAGGCACGTGCACCACACCCAGATAATTTTTGTATTTAAGTAGAGTCAGGGTTTCATTATGTTGGTCAGGCTGGTCTCGAACTCCTGACCTCAAGTGATCTGCCTGCCTCGGCTTCCCAAAGTGCTAGAATTACAGGTGTGAGCCACTGCGCCTGGCCAAGCCCAGGACTTTGAGACCAGCCTGGGCAACAGACCAAGACCCTGTCTGTATAGTAAAAATTATGCAGTATTAGAATAGCAAATCTTGCTATTAAAAGTTTTGTTTTCCTCATTGCTTTTTTACTGAAAATGCATGGCTTTAGAAACTTCTGGGTAGTTTGAATTGCAGACAAGCAGGCCCTATTCTTGTTTGTTTAATTAATGAGATTTGTAAACAGTACTTTGTTTCCCCAGACTCTAGGACTTAGAGGAAGGAAATTTTGATTTAGCTCTTGGTAAAGCTAGATGCACCTGATTTTTCTTTTTCATTGTTATTTTCTTGATCACAGAAAACAATACACGTTAATAGTAGAAAATACCCACAATTGAAAAAAATATAAAGCACTTAATAAAACTCTACCACCTAGGCTAGGTAAGGTGGCTCACATCTGTAATCCCAGCACTTCGGGAGGCTGAGGTGGGTGGAACAGCTGAGGTCAGGAGTTCAAGACCATCCTGACCAACATGGCGAAACCCCGTATCTACTAAAACTACAAAAATTAGTTGGTCGTGGTGACAGCCGCCTGTAATCCCAGCTACTCAGGAGGCTGAGGCAGGAAAATTGCTTGAACCCAGGAGGTGGAGAGTGCGGTGAGCTGAGTGCAGTGGTGCGATCTTGGCCTACCGTAACCTCCACCTCCCGGGTTCAAGCGACTCTCCTGCCTTAGCCTCTTGAGTAGCTAGGATTACAGGTGCGCGCCACTACGTCTGGCTAATTTTTGTATTTTTAGTAGAGATGGGGTTTCACTGTGTTGGTCAGGCTGGTCTCGAACTCCTGACGTTGTGGTTTGCCCACTTCAGCCTCCCAAAGTGCTGGGATTACAGGCTTGAGCCACCACGCCTGGCCAAATTGACATCTTTATGATATAAAATCTTCTTAATCAAGAACATGGTATAGTTCTCCATTTATTTAGGATTTGTTTTTGTTTTTTTGAGATAGGGTCTTGTTTTTGTTTTTTTGAGACAGTCTCTCAGGCTGGAGTGCAGTGGTGCGATCATAGCTCACTGCAGCCTCAAACTCCTGGGCTCAAGCAGTCCTCCCACCTCAGCCTTCTGAGTAGCTGGGACTACAGGTGCACATCACCATGTCCAGCTAATTTTTGGATTTTTTTGTAGAGGCGGTGGTCTCCTTACGTTGCTCATGTTGGTCTTGAACTCCTGGGCTCAAGTGATCCTCCTTCCTCGGCTTCCCAAAGTGCTGGGATTACAAGCGTAGCCAACACGCCTGACCTTTTTAAGATTTTAAACCTTTCTTGAGAAAGTTTTATGTTTTCTTCATAAAATGATTATATTTCTTTTGTGGAATTTATCCCTGGGTAACATGTTCTTTTTTGTTATAAATTATATTTTCTTTTTTCTTCAACCCTGGCAAATGGATATATTTTCTTTTTTTTTTCTTTCTTTCTTTTTTTTTTGAGACGGTGTTTCCCTCTTGTTGCCCAGGCTGGAATGCAGTGGCACCATGTCAGCTCACTGCAACCTCCATCTCCCAGTTCAAGCGATTCTCCTGCCTCCGCCTCCCAAGTGGCTGGGATTACAGGCGTGTGCTACCACGCCGGGCTAATTTTAGTGGAGATGGGGTTTCACCATGTTGGCCAGGCTGGTCTTGAACTCCTGACCTCAGGTTATCCACCCATCTCAGCCTGCCAAAGTGCTGGGATTACAGGCATGAGCCACTGCGCCCAGCCGATGGGATAGATTTTCTAATTGATGATGTTAAGTGGTGATGTTAGTATCACTTGATTTTTCTTTTTCTTTCTTTCTTTTTTTTTCCGTATGATCTCAATGTCACAGTGTGGCCAAAATCTCTTACTAGGTTGAGTCTCTTGGATCTTTAATGTAAATAATTATGCTATCTGGAAATTATGACATGCTTATCTCTTCTAATCCCTTGTTTCTTTCTATTATGCATTGAAAGGAATTCTAGTATACTGTTGAATGGTTGGTATATTCTCAGTTTTTGTCAGCCTTCTCCTAAGAGATAGTATTTATATTTGCTCAGGAAAGATATAAGGAAAGGCATAACTGACATTTTACTTATTTTATTTATTTATTTTTGCTTCAGAATCTAATCTTGGGCAGTTTAAACTTTTTATCAGTTTAAATGTTAGCTCTCCTTTGCTCAGATTTGTTACATTCGTAGTGTGTTGTATTTTTTGAGACATCTGACCTGTGGGAGAACTTTTTATTTTGGTTTACTTATTACTGATGGTTTATTTTTTTTATCACTAGCTTCTTTTCTAGTTACCTTGCCAAACTAGTATACTTTATGCATTTTAGAAACACTTATTTGTATTAATAGATGAATGTGAGTAAAAAGTATAAAAAGCAAGTCTTCTTTGTACTGTTTTACTCTTGCAAAAGTAGAATGAAAAGCTCTTGCAGCTTTCCTGTAAAATTGAATTTCTTTCCATATAAAAATGTTCAAAATGTATTTGTAAAAGTAATATATACTCATCAGTATCAAAAAGGTTCAAAATAAAGAATTCCTACAACAACAGTTTTTAAAAGACAACTCAAAAAAAAAAATGGGTGGTGAAAGACTTGAACAGATACTTAAAGAGGAAGATATGAATATGGCCAATAAGCACATTAAAAAATTCTCATGCAGCCATAAAAAGAATGCGTTCATGTCCTTTGCAGGGACATGAATGAAGCTGGAAACCATCATCCTCAGCAAACTAACACTGGAACAGAAAACCAAACACCGCATGTTTTCACTCATAAGTGGGGGTTGAACAGTGAGAACACATGGACACAGGGAGGGAACATCACACACCGGGGTCTGTCGGGGAGTTGGGGGAAAGGGGAGGGAGAGCATTAAGACAGATACCTAATGCATGCAGGGCTTAAAACCTAGATGACGGGTTAATAAGTGCAGCAAACCACCATGGCACATGTATACCTATGTAACAAACCTGCACGTTCTGCACATGTATCCCAGAACATAAAGTAAAATTTAAAAAAAAATCTTCAAAAAAAGTGCTCAACATCTTGAGACATTAGGCAAATTAGCATTAAAATCATTGAATTCTAGCACTCTGAATTAAAATTAAAACCACAATGAGGTACCATTATACTCCCACTAGAATGGCTAAAATAAGACTGCCAGTTTCAAATAATGGTGAAGATTTAGATCAACTGGAACTCTCATCAAGTACTGTTGGGAGTATAAATTTTTTTTAATGAAATTAGCTTTCATCCATCTTGTGACTCGGCAATTCTCCTAGATACTTATTCAGGAGAAATGAAAACATGTACATTCTTATACAAAAAGTGTGTAAGAATGTTCATAATAGCTTTATTCATAATAGCCAAAGCCTGGAAATAAACCAGATGTCCATCAAGAGAGAATATACAAATGGTCATATATGAGAATATTACTCTGTAATAACAAATAATGAACTACTGATGCATGCAACAACGTAGATGAATATCATAAACAGGCTGAGTGAAAGAAGCCAGACACAAAAGAGTTTATGTTTGAGTCCATTTACATGAAGACCAAGAACAGGCGAAAGTATGTTATGGAGACAGAAGTCAGAACAATGATTGCCTTAGCAGGGCGAGAGGGGTGGTTTCATGGGGGTTGACCAGGAAGGGGCACAAGGAAGCTTTTGGGGGTGTTGGAAATGTTCTATATCTTGATATGCATTTGTTAGAACTCATTAAATGGTACACCTGAGATCTGTGCATTTCACTGTGTTTAAATTAAACTTTAATTTTAAAAAAGTAGGGGAAGGATATGAGGAAGTATACATTGATCCAAGGGCATTCTCCTACATAAGCACAATACAGTTATCACTTCAGAAAATTTAACATTAATGTGGCACTACCATCTAGTATGCAGTTCACATTCAAATATCTCAGTGTCTTAAAATTTGCTGAGAGTAGGTCTTAATTGT
>NW_012112475.1:2266846-2323678 GCF_000951035.1 Colobus angolensis palliatus | reverse complement strand
CAACCTCCACCTCCCAGGTTCAAGCGGTTCTTGTGCCTCAGCTTCCCGAGTAGTTGGGATTACAGATGTGTGCCACCAGGCCCAGCTAATTTTTTTGTGTGTCTATTTAGTAGAGAGGGGGGTTTCACCATGTTGGCGAGGCTGGTCTCAAACTCCCAACCTCAGATGGTCCGCCCATCTCAGCCTCCCAAAGTGCTGGATTACAGGTGTGAGCCACCATACCCAGCATTTATATTTATTTATTATTATTTTTTTGAGGTGGAGTTTCACCCTGTTGCCTAGGCTGCAGTGTAATGGCGAGATCTTGGCTCACTGCCACCTGCACTTCCCGGGCGATCCTCCTGCCACAGCCTCCCCAGTAGTTGGGAATACAGGCACGTGCACCACACCCAGATAATTTTTGTATTTAAGTAGAGTCAGGGTTTCATTATGTTGGTCAGGCTGGTCTCGAACTCCTGACCTCAAGTGATCTGCCTGCCTCGGCTTCCCAAAGTGCTAGAATTACAGGTGTGAGCCACTGCGCCTGGCCAAGCCCAGGACTTTGAGACCAGCCTGGGCAACAGACCAAGACCCTGTCTGTATAGTAAAAATTATGCAGTATTAGAATAGCAAATCTTGCTATTAAAAGTTTTGTTTTCCTCATTGCTTTTTTACTGAAAATGCATGGCTTTAGAAACTTCTGGGTAGTTTGAATTGCAGACAAGCAGGCCCTATTCTTGTTTGTTTAATTAATGAGATTTGTAAACAGTACTTTGTTTCCCCAGACTCTAGGACTTAGAGGAAGGAAATTTTGATTTAGCTCTTGGTAAAGCTAGATGCACCTGATTTTTCTTTTTCATTGTTATTTTCTTGATCACAGAAAACAATACACGTTAATAGTAGAAAATACCCACAATTGAAAAAAATATAAAGCACTTAATAAAACTCTACCACCTAGGCTAGGTAAGGTGGCTCACATCTGTAATCCCAGCACTTCGGGAGGCTGAGGTGGGTGGAACAGCTGAGGTCAGGAGTTCAAGACCATCCTGACCAACATGGCGAAACCCCGTATCTACTAAAACTACAAAAATTAGTTGGTCGTGGTGACAGCCGCCTGTAATCCCAGCTACTCAGGAGGCTGAGGCAGGAAAATTGCTTGAACCCAGGAGGCAGAGGTTGCAGTAAGCTGTGATCATGCTGCTGTACTCCAGCCTGGGTGACAGAGCGAGACTGTCTCGAAAAAAACAAAAAAACTGCCACCTAGAGATGGTGGTGGTCAACACCTTAGCAAGAATTTCTCTTGCATTTTTCTGTGCAAACACATTCAGACAAATTTTCATTTTTTAAAAAAGATGATAGAATCGTACTGTATGAATTTAACTGCCTAATTAGCTTGCTGTATCATCGTCTCTCTTGTCATTAAATGCTCTACAGCTTTTTTTTAAATGGCTACCTGTGGTAGTATTCCTTGAAGGAAATACCTTAAAATTTTTTGTCTTTAAACTCTAAGATACACAATGTTTGGCTAAAACTAATGAAAATAAATTGATGAAACTTCAATGTAGTGGATCAAGAGACCCATGAAATTGATGAGCTAGATTGTTGTGGGCACCGCTTTTAAATTTATGGTGCCTTCTTAGCAGAATCATGACTTTATCAAATCTTTTTTTACATACTTTTATTCAAAGAAGACATTCTCCTCCTCTGCCCCAACTTACCTTCTTCTTGTCTCCAGCTGCCAGTATTCATCCATACTCTTTGTAGTTTTGAGGTATGAGATAGCTCCGAAGTTCTTGGGAATGGGTAGAGTTTAATTCTGAGTCTGCATATAGTCTATTGGAGGAAGCTTTTCTTAGGAGGTGAAATTTGGGATGGAGTTCTCTACACTCTAACCCTGTGGCCACAATCTTTGGTTTAGATCTTTGGCATTTTTCGGTGGATATCTGTCATAATGTCTAACTCTTCTTCCTGCCTCCAGGCTTCCTGTGATTGCCAGATGAAATTCCAAAAACCCAAATCATTCCCCTAGTTAATATCCTTCAGTGACTCCAGATCAATCAAATTCTTGATCCCTCCACATGGGTCTTATAATCTGCCCTCTCTAGCATCCTACATATTGAGTTCCCCACACCCTAGTTCCCCACCCCTCTAGTTTCCCTGAGTTTGGAATATTCTTTCACATTTGCTCATCCCACTATCTAGAACTTCCTACAGTCTCCCTACTGCCAACCTGTCTGTCTAGTTGCTAATTTATTTTAAAACCCAGCTTAAGTAACACATCCTTTTGGAAGTGTTACTTCCCTGATCGTTATTCACCTCCATGCCATCTTTCGCTCGACTCATTGAAGTTAGGTACCCTCTCTTGTGGGCTGCCACTGCTCTCCATATTCACCTATGTACTGTACTTTGTATTGTAATCAGTTTAATTGACACACACACCCCCTACTTATTTGAGCTCCTTGAGAGCCGGGCCCTGATTCTTGCTCCTTAGCACTCCACCCTCCCCAGAACCAACATAGTATAGCTTATAGGAGGCACCCTATAAATGTTTAATGAATGTTTGAATGCAAAAGTGTATCTAACTTTATTGATGATATAGTTATGAAAAGAATGTGTTGAGAAAAAGGTCAGAAAGGGTTAGGAACTTGTCAGTATTCTAAATCCCTCTTTTTCAAAAGCATACACATTTAGGAATGACTGTCTTGCTTTAAGAATTTGTAGAGCTTTGTTCACCTAAGTTGTACCTCGCTATCACAGAAGGATGCCCTGCAGTGGTCCCGCCATCCGGCTACAGTGGAGGGAGAGGAACCAGAGGACACGGCTGATGTGGAGAGCTGTGGATCTAATGAAGCCAGCACTGTGAGTGGTGAAAACGATGGTAAGGACCCTTTACCGGATGGGTGAGGGAGCCACAGCAGGCACTAGGGACTAACCTTTGTTTTCCTTTCTTCCAGTATCTCTTGATGAAACATCTTCGAATGCATCCTGTTCTACAGAATCTCAGAGTCGACCTCTTTCCAATCCCAGGGACAGCTACAGAGCTTCCTCACAGGTAAGGAAGAGGTAGAGCCTGACCCGGGAGGATGAATGATGACAGGTACAAGGCAAGATGCTTCCTTCTCCTGTTGTGAGCTGTGGACATGTTCAGAGAGTGAAGAATAGAAGTCTGGTCTCCAGCTGTTAGTAGCATTTTACAATGGGCCGTAGGAAAAGTGAACAGTAGGTCTGAGCAGAGTGAGTTTTTTCTTTTTCTTTACCTTGGCTGAGTGATTCTGTTTTTTTTTTTGAGATTGAGTCGCACCTGTCGCCCAGGCTGGAGTGCAGTGGTGTGTTCTCCGCTTACTGCAACCTCCGCCTCTGGGGTTCAAACAGTTCTCCTGCCTCAACCTCCCGAGTAGCTGAGATTACAGGCACGTACTACTGCACCTGGCTAATTTTTGTATTTTTAGTAGAGATGGGGTTTTGCCATGTTGGCCAGGCTAGTCTTGAATTCCTGACCTCAAGTGATCCGTCCGCCTCAGCCTCCCAAAGTTGTGGGATTACAGGCGTGAGTCACAACGCCCAGCCTGATTCTCTTCACTCTTGTAATATACATGTGAACATCTGGGGCGAAGTGTGGTTAGTGCAGAGTAGTGAGAGCAGGAGATTGGGAGTGAGCAGTTTGAATGGTGACCCTGCACTAACTAGCCTTGAGACTTTGGGAAAACTCCTTGCCTGTAAAATGGGGATAACAGGACATTTTGTAGCTTGGAATGACGCTTGGCACAGTGACCAGCACGTAGCTCAGTAACATTAACCGGTGCTCTTGTCAGCATTATTCGACAGATCTGGTTGAAGACGAACTTCATTTTACAAGAGAGTGAGTAGAGATAGTGTCGCCAGGGAATGCTTTTGTGGCTCTGCAGTTGATTTGGGCTCTCTTTTTGTTCTCTCTGGGAATGTAGGCGAACAAACAAAAGAAAAAGACTGGGATGATGCTGCCTCGAGTTGTCCTGACTCCTCTGAAGGTAAACGGGGCCCACGTGGAATCTGCATCAGGTATGTGTAAACTCATGGTTGTGATGCTTTTTCCTCAGGTCCTGGGGACCTGGCCCCACTCTGTCAACAGTTTCTGACCTAATAGTGTGATGCCAGGAGAGCTGTCGGGCCACAGGCAAGAGCCCTGCCAGTGGGTGAGGCCTGCCATAGGTTCTAGTGCTGGGCTCTGCCATGTGCCTTCCTCTTTGTCTCCCAAGGCAGTCGTGAGGATCCAATGGAGGATTTGATTGTGCCAGTGCTTTGTAAAAGGTGTAGTGCTATACAAATAAAGATGGCGGTTTGGCATCTGTAAGGTGGTATTTTTAAAGCCAGACCATGAGGTGGTGGTTTCTCTTAGCCTAAGGCTGGGAGATGGAAGTATCCCAGTATTGCTGGCAGCATCTCAGGGAGAGCTGGGAGAAGTGAGCTTGTCTGAGAGCCATGGGCGCGGCTTGTGATACTTTTGACGAGTGGAATGCTGTGCCTTCAGGGTTCTCGGGCCGCCACGCCGATGGCGAGAGCGGCAGCCCGTCCAGCAGCAGCAGCGGCTCTCTGGCCCTGGGCAGCGCTGCTATTCGTGGCCAGGCCGAGGTCGCCCAGGACCCTGCCCCGCTCCTGAGAGGCTTCCGGAAGCCAGCCACAGGTGAGTGGCTTGGCACTTATTTCTCTGCCTGTAAAGGGGGCCCCTGCAGGCCTAGTGAGAGGATGTCTTCTAGTTCCTTTACCAGTTTATTTTTACTTCTTGGGTGGCCCTCTATTTTTATTTATTTTTACCTTGTAGTTTGGTGATTTCATTTGTAGCTCTCTGCTAGACTGTGAGAACTCCTTTCAGGCAGAGATGATGCCACATTGTTTCTCGTATGTCCCTGTAGGCCTAGTCTATGCCTGCCTTGTACTGCTTAGTAAGTGTTTGAGTGAGTGAAAACTGCTTCTGAGCTTCTCAGTGAAGAATTCCAACACCCCTTTTCTCTCTTCGGTAGCATCCTGCCACGTTCATTCCCAACATCTGTAGTCTCTATCAGACGCTCCCTTTTTCCCAACCTAGTCAGTATGTTGAGTGGAAGCATGTGTTGAATTTTGGGGATGCAAACAAATTCAGTAGTGCTATATCTGTACCTCCCACCCCACCCCCATTAGGGTTATTTGCAATACTGGTATGCTCTTTGCTATTTCAGGATTTAATTCTTAATGGCCCACGTGCTGGGTTTTTTTTGTAGATGAGCCACATGAAACCATTAAGAAGACAAACTTTTGCTTCTGAGAATTAGAGTAAACCTTTGTCCATGTGAGAACTAGGTTTGCTGTCTTGCTGCTTTTCTAGCTCATCAGCAGTGCTCAATCTAAGGTCTCACAGGTCTCTAGTCCTAGTGAGTTTTTCACATAAAAGTAACATTTGCTGAGGCTTCTGTGAGAGGTATTAGCATCTCAGTTGGCTTTGAACAGTGCTTAGTACATTTCTGCATGGAGATCATCCGTCTCCAGCCCATTCATAGAAGGCTTCTGCACATTTTTCTATAGTAGACTAACTAGATTTACTTTTAGACAATTTCCATGATTTCTCCAGTTGAGCTTTAAAAGGAGCCTATTCTCCAGCTTTGGAGGGAAGCTCAGAACCTGCCTCTTGCCTGGTTTTCTGTGGGAAGTGTCCTTTTCAGGCTGTGACACAGCACAGTACAGAGTTTTGTCTGAGGGGATGCAACCCCAAGTGTTCTCCTAGGTTTGATGGCAATGACAGTAACCTGGAAAGAACAATTGTAACATGCAGGTTAGGATGGACTGGATAATTGAGCAGATTGTGTGCAGATAACTTCTGGGTAGTTTGGGTGCTGTCACCAAAGTTTTCCCATCAGTTGGCATTTGCTTTTTTCTTTTAAAAAGCTGAAATCTATACCTTGCTGCTTCTTGCTTCAAAAATCATAGGTCAAATGAAGCGCAACAGAGGGGAAGAAATAGATTTTGAGACACCTGGGTCCATTCTTGTCAACACCAACCTCCGCGCCCTGATCAACTCTCGGACCTTCCATGCCTTACCATCGCACTTCCAGCAGCAGCTCCTCTTCCTCCTGCCTGAAGTAGACAGACAGGTGCACATGGGCAGCCTCCCCTTTGCCTCTTTCTGGATGGGCTTCTGTTCTCTTTTAAGTTTATTTATTAGGATTTGTTTCCCTGTTGATCCTTTTAGGTGGGGACAGATGGCCTGTTGCGTCTCAGCAGCAGTGCACTGAATAACGAGTTTTTTACCCATGCGGCCCAGAGCTGGAGGGAGCGCCTGGCTGATGGTACGTAGACGATCATCTCAGATGGCTTGCGATGCACCTGACATATGTGGTCTTGCATGTCTCCTGGTACTTAAAATCCAAGCTCTTTCTTCTCAAAGGGTTATTTAGTATAAGACAGGCTTTCCTCATTACCAATAAATGTGGTGAGTATTAATGTGCCACACAGCTCTGAAGAAATAACAGGGTGTTTAGATTTAGACTTTCACTATATTGTATGTATATACTCATTCTTCATCTTCTTTTTATCATTAAAACTATAAACACCTATTCCAGTAATCATGGCATCATCTGGAAGGGTGGAGGAAAGCACACTGGGGAGTTGACAAGCTCTACCATGCTCTATCTTTAGGCATTGTCACTTGGAGTGATTGTTAGCTTCTATTAATTTAATTTTGTAGGGAAAGTGTTGAGAGGGCTCTTAAGAACACCCCTAGGTTTGATGATTTGCTAGCAGGACTCAGCATATAGTTATATGTATAGGGCTGTGGTTTATTACAGCAGAAGAATACAAAGTAAAATCAGCAGATGGAAAGGCACATGGGGTGAGGTCCAGGGGAAACCATGTGTTGGCTTCCAAGGTCCTCTCTCAGTGGTGTCACACAGGACACATTTAATTCCCACAGTAACAAGTTATGACAACATGTATGAAATGTCTGCTAGGGAAACCTGTTAAAGACTTGGTGCCCACGGTTTTTATCAAGGGCAGATCATGTAGGAAGCCACTGCTTGGCACATACCGAGATTCCAGATTCCCAGAAGGAAGGCAAATATTCAGCATAAGCCATATTGTTTGCATAAACAATTTAGGCACAGTGAACAACTCATATCAGTTAGGGTGATTGGGAACCCTCCTGAAATCGTAAGTTCCCAGATATCAGTCAACAGCTGTTCTTTTAAATAGGCCTTTCTAAGAATAAACAATCAGGCCTACTATGTTAACTTCTTGTCTACACAGGAAATAAGAATGGTTCTTTTGTTTGTTGTTTTGCTTTTTCAGTCAAGGAGTTGCTTGGTCTCACTTTACGGAAGAGTGAATTTCCCTTATAGTAGACGTGTTAGCTCTGTCCCTATAAGAGCATGATGTGAGAGAGCCTCTAGAAGAGACATGTTTTAAAACTGGGAGATTCAGCTGTCCATACGACAGACGTTAATATCCCGAATGTACTTACTAGAAGAGGTTTATTTCTCCCTAGGCGAATTTACTCATGAAATGCAAGTCAGGATACGACAGGAAATGGAGAAGGAAAAGAAGGTGGAACAATGGAAAGAAAAGTTCTTTGAAGACTACTATGGACAGAAGTAAGGCAGTTGGAGCTATGAGTCCTGGTCTGGGGTTTTGAGGGGATAGAGGTAGATGGTCTCAAAGCAGTGTATTACATGTTGGACAACAGTGTGGAGATTGCAGTGACACGTGGGTCATTTATCTTAATGCCATTCATAGTGAAGCTGACAGAAGTTTTTCTATGGTTAGAGTTATGCACCATGCAGATTTATTTTGTTCTGAGATATCTATGTTTCTGGGTCCATATTATTCATAGAAATAAAAGAGACATGTCCACTCTGGCCTGAAACTGATGGTGTGATTTTGATTTGCAGGCTGGGTTTGACCAAAGAAGAGTCATTGCAGCAGAACGTGGGCCAGGAGGAGACCAAAATCAAAAGTGGCTTGTGTGTCCCAGGAGAATCAGTGCGTTCACAGCGTGGTCCAGCCACCCGACAGCGAGATGGGCATTTTAAGAAACGCTCTCGGCCAGATCTCCGAACCAGAGCCAGGAGGAATCTGTACAAAAAACAGGAGCCAGAACAAGCAGGGGTTGTTAAGGATGCAAAATCTGTGGCCTCAGATGTTCCCCTCTACAAGGATGGGGAGGCTAAGACTGACCCAGCAGGGCTGAGCAGTCCCCATCTGCCAGGCACATCCTCTGCAGCACCCGACCCAGAGGGTCCCGAATTCCCAGTTGAGTCTGTGGCTTCTCGGATCCAGACTGAGCCAGACAACTTGGCACGTGCCTCTGCATCTCCAGACAGAATTCCTAGTCTGCCTCGGGAGACTGTGGATCAGGAGCCCAAGGATCAGAAGAGGAAATCCTTTGAGCAGGCGGCCTCTGCATCCTTTCCCGAAAAGAAGCCCCGGCTTGAAGATCGTCAGTCCTTTCGTAACACAATTGAAAGTGTTCACACCGAAAAGCCACAGCCCACTAAAGAGGAGCCCAAAGTCCCGCCCATCCGGGTAGGAGACTGTTTGATTCCTGGCTGCCCTGGAGCCAGGTTTTCTTTGAGGGTCATGAGATTATAGAGCCCTTAACTCAGGGGCCTTGAAGTTAATTATGTGGGAATGTAGAACCTTTTGTGAGAGGTTTTCTTGAGACAGCCTTCAAGTTTAGTGAGATAGATTCTTTTCTTCCTCACTTTTTTGTTCACTCTGTTGAAGTTATCTCCAGAGGTCAAAATCCTTTGGAGTTTTAAAATCTTTTTAAGATAGTGTTAGGTTCTTTGCTGTAGTGACTCACACAGTCCCACCAGAAATTAAATTTAGAAGTGTGGCATATAACAGCCCTTGAGCAGAATCTTCTCTGAATGGTGTGGTGTTATGGCAGCCATTTTACTATGATGATTTCATTGTTTTAAGGAAATTATTTGATTCTGTATGCCATGACCCTTAAGCTACTAGAATCCTAGTTTTGCTTTACAGTCCCTAGGTCAGATCACCCAGTCAGTTAAAACTGTTTTCTAATTCTTTTTTTGCAGATTCAACTTTCACGTATCAAACCACCCTGGGTGGTTAAAGGTCAGCCCACTTACCAGATATGCCCCCGGATCATCCCCACCACGGAGTCCTCCTGCCGGGGCTGGACTGGCGCCAGGACCCTCGCAGACATTAAAGCCCGTGCTCTGCAGGTCCGAGGGGCAAGAGGTCACGACTGCCATAGAGAGGCGGCCACCACTGCCATCGGAGGGGGGGGTGGCCCGGGTGGAGGTGGCAGCGGGGCCACCGATGAGGGAGGTGGCAGAGGCGGCAGCAGTGGTGATGGTGGTGAGGCCTGTGGCCACCTCGAGCCCAGGGGAAGCCCGAGCACCCCTGGAAAGTGTACGTCAGATCTACAGCGAACACAACTACTGCCGCCTTATTCTCTAAATGGGGAGCATACCCAGGCCGGAACTGCCATGTCCAGAGCGAGGAGAGAGGACCTGGCTTCTCTGAGAAAGGAGGAAAACTGCCTACTACAGAGAGCTTCAGTTGGACTCAGAGATGGGCTGGGAGATGCTTCCCAACTCCCCATTGCTCCCACTGGGGACCAGCCATGCCAGGCCTTGCCCCCACTGTCCTCCCAAACCTCAGTAGCTGAGAGATTAGTGGAGCAGCCTCAGTTGCATCTGGATGTTAGAACTGAATGTGAGTCTGGCACCACTTCCTGGGAAAGTGATGATGAGGAGCAAGGACCCACCACTCCCACAGACAATGGTCCTATTCCGTCTCTAGTGGGAGATGATACATTAGAGAAAGGAACTGGCCAGACTCTTGACAGTCATCCCACTATGAAGGATCCTGTAAATGTGACCCCCAGTTCTACACCTGAATCCTCATCAACTGATTGCCTGCAGAACAGACCATTTGATGACAAATTAGGTCTTGGTGACTCATGCCTTCCTGTGAGGGAAAGTGATACTAGACAAGAAAACTTGAAAACCAAGGCTCTCGTTTCTAACAGTTCTGTGCATTGGATGCCCATCCCGTCGAACGATGACGTAGTGAAACAGCCTGAACCAGAATTTAGAGAACATGTACCGTCTGTTGAGCCCCAGGTTGGAGAGGAGTGGGAGAAAGCTGCTCCCACTCTTCCTGCATCGCCTGGGGATTTGACAGCCGAGGAGGGTCTAGATCCTCCTGACAGCCTTACTTCACTCTGGACTGTGCCATCTCGAGGAGACAATGACAGCACTGGCAGTTACTGTCAACAGGTGGACGTTGAAAAGCTGAAAATCAACGGAGACTCTGAAGCACTGAGTCCTCACAGTGAGTCCACGGATACAGCCTCTGACTTTGAAGGTCACCTCACGGAGGACAGCAGTGAGGCTGACAGTAGTGAAGCTGAAGTGACAAAGGGATCTTCGGTGAACAAGGATGAGAAACCAATTGGAACCAGTTGGAACCAATCTGCCTCACTGTCCAAGGTGAATGGTGACCTGCGTCTGGTTACAAGGACAGATGGGATGGTTGCTTCTCAGAGCTGGGTGTCTCGAGTATGTGCGGTCCGCCAAAAGATCCCAGATTCCTTACTGCTGGCCAATCCTGAGTACCAGCCAAGAGCCATGTGCCTGTCCAGGCCTGGGTCCTCAGTGGAGGCCACTAACCCACTTGTGATGCAGTTGCTGCAGGGCAACTTGCCCCTAGAGAAGGTTCTTCCACCAGCCCACGATGACAGCACGCCAGAAGCCCCACAAGTAACGCTTACAAAAGAGCAGAGCCATGGCTCCCTGCACGTGGGATCTTTACATGGTCTTGAAGAAAATAGTGGCGTGGTTGGTGGAAGCAGCCCCATTTCTTTAAGGGCTTTGAAGGAGCCTCTTCTACCAGATAGCTATGAAACAGACCCTGGTCTTGCCAGGATTGAAGTCACCCAGGCTCCTGGAGCACCCCAAAAGAATTCCAAGACAGTTCCAAGTTTTGACTCCCTCCATCCAGTGACAAATCCAATTACTTCCTCTAGGAAACTGGAAGAAATGGATTCCAAAGAGCAGTTCTCTTCCTTTAGTTGTGAAGATCAAAAGGAAGTCTGTGCCGTGTCACAGGACAGTAATTCAAATGCTGCTCCAGGCAAGAGCCCAGGAGATCTTACTACCTCGAGAACACCTCGTTTCTCATCTCCAAATGTGATCTCCTTTGGTCCAGAGCAGACAGGTCGGGCCCTGGGTGATCAGAGCAATGTTACAGGCCAAGGGAAGAAGCTTTTTGGCTCTGGGAATGTGGCTGCAACCCTTCAGCGCCCCAGGCCTGCAGACCCGATGCCTCTGCCTGCTGAGATCCCTCCAGTTTTTCCCAGTGGGAAGTTGGGACCAAGCACAAACTCCATGTCTGGTGGGGTACAGACTCCAAGGGAAGACTGGGCTGCAAAGCCACATGCCTCTGTTGGCAGTGTCAAGAATGAGAAGACTTTTGTGGGGGGTCCTCTTAAGGCAAATGCCGAGAGCAGGAAAGCTACTGGGCGTAGTCCCCTGGAACTGGTGGGTCACTTGCAAGGGATGCCGTTTGTCATGGACTTGCCCTTCTGGAAATTACCCCGAGAACCAGGGAAGGGGCTCAGTGAGCCTCTGGAGCCGCCTTCTCTCCCCTCCCAACTCAGCATCAAGCAGGCATTTTATGGGAAGCTTTCTAAACTCCAGCTGAGTTCCACCAGCTTTAATTATTCCTCTAGCTCTCCCACCTTTCCCAAAGGCCTTGCTGGAAGTGTGGTGCAGCTGAGCCACAAAGCAAAGTTTGGTGCGAGCCACAGTGCATCACTTTCCTTGCAAATGTTCACTGACAGCAGCACGGTGGAAAGCATCTCACTCCAGTGTGCGTGCAGCCTGAAAGCCATGATCATGTGCCAAGGCTGTGGTGCATTCTGTCATGATGACTGTATTGGACCCTCAAAGCTCTGTGTATTGTGCCTTGTGGTGAGATAATAAATTATGGCCATGGGAAACATTGTATATTTAGTGTGTGTATTTTGATAATGATGGATCTTAAATCTGTATACAGAATATCATTGATACAGTACTCTTTTTAGGCAGGAGCACTCTTGCCTTCCCCCAGAATTTATAGTGCTAAAGCCCTCTGTCACTTGTTGACCCTTCTGGTCTTGCTGGAGGGGTTTCCTGGGTATAACCCATTGGGCTGCCCAAGGCCAGCCAGCCTGAGCTCTCCTGCAGACAGAGCCTGATGTGGCATGGAGTGGGGTTATGGGTGGTAGAGGGGACTGCCTGACTCCCAGACGGACTTGAAACTGAAGCAAGAAAGTTGCATTCTCCATCAAGGGAATTAACCTACCTGAACTAAGTAGAAATGCCAGTCTTCCACTACCCCCTCCCTGCCATCTTTTCTTCTACTTTGGGGAGTTGATGGCCAGGAAAGAAGCCAGCACAGGGTTAAAGTAACTCCCAGCATTGCCCACCAGGGGGCTGGTGCACGTGCTGACCTTAGGGTCACGGTTGAGTCATTTGCCAGTTGACGGAGCAAATTTGGAACTTTTCTGTCTCCATGTGATCCACTAGCCCACAGGATCATTTGGAACCTTGAATAGCTCTGCTTGGACAATGGGGTTGGGGAATAGGGTTGTCTTTCCTATGAAAATGCCATCTGTCGACCTTGTGAGTCAGCTGTCCAGACGTTTGCAGGTGAATTCCTCTGCTTGACATCTTCCCTGTCACTTTGGACCCTATGGGAGTGGGCATCTCCACGCACCTGTGTATGTGAAAGTCATTTTACATTTCAAAGCAGTGTGTGTTTCATATTTTTATATTTTTAACTCTTTATTCTTGGATGTATAAAGTGAACTTTTTGGCTTCTGTAAGTATGCTCTATGCACCTCTAATGTTTTATCATGTATTTATATGT
The DNA here is from genome assembly GCF_000951035.1 of Colobus angolensis palliatus. Taxonomy (NCBI): domain Eukaryota; kingdom Metazoa; phylum Chordata; class Mammalia; order Primates; family Cercopithecidae; genus Colobus; species Colobus angolensis. Next base: position 2,310,808 of record NW_012112475.1, on the reverse strand, counting down.
TGTACACAGTACTGGCTGATTCTGTAAATGGATGTATTGTACAGAGAACATGAACGTCTCTTCCTAATTTTACATCTTCGGCATCATTGCATTAAAGTGGTGTAATCTTCTCTACACCTGTTGTCAGAGCCACTGAGTGCTGTGCTGCTCGACGTGAGGGTGAAATGATTGACTTGTGACCTGCCAGGTTGCCTGATGCCCTGTTGGGTCACCGGGTGAACCTGCTGCAGCCTGCAGAGCCACAGTCAGCCTGCCCACACGCCGCCAAGCAAACTCATCTTGCTTTTCACATCTCTCCTCCTATAGCCTTAATGGCTGCTTGCTGCCGTATGTGACAAATCACCACCACCAGTGTTAAGTGCTTCTGGATTCATGGGTGAGTTCCCTGGGCAGCCCCCAGGAAGGCCTTCCAGATCTGGCTCCAGGGTCACCACCTGTCACAGCAGTACCTGGGACCATGCTCTCCTGGGACTGTGAGGCTCCTTTTGACGTACTTTTGACATCGGGCAGGTTTGGGAAGAAACAAAGCCATGCCTGCTCCTGCCTCTCTCCCAACATGTCTCCAGCAAGTAGATGCCCCTGTGTGTGTTTTCCCTTTGCCTTGTTTCCTGCCTTATATCTTGTATTTCGACTTATTACAAAATTGAGGGTCCTTGCTTAATTTAGGTCAAGTATAAAATTTGTATGACTTCAAGTCTGAAAGATTTTTTTCTCATTTAATCTGATGTGGCATTTTCGTCATCTGAAGCATGAGTGACAAGTTGGGAATGATGTGGTGATTTAGAATGCAGTATTGGCCAAGTCAAAGTTGCCAACTTAAGTGTCTGTTTACCAAAAACTGGGAACAGGGGCCCAAGCATGTCCAGTCCTCTTCCCTCTGCTGGAACCTTTGGGGACACTCAAGGTTACAGTTTGACACTGATCTGGTCCATGGGGCTGCCCAGAGAAAGCACTGCTTCTGTATGTCTGTTGTGGTATTGGAACAATAAACCGTACAACCTGCAGTTGTGGTCTCAGTCATCTGTGGCTGCCTCGCTGGTGTGGGAAGGTCAGCTGAAGTGCTGAGCTGGAAGAGAAGGAGTAGACGCCAGCTGTCCTCACCTTGGCTCTGGAGCTACTGTTCTTATACTTGGAGCTCTTCTTTTGGGAGGTTAGTCCAAAAGGAATGACTTGGCAGCTTCACTGGTCTTTAGCTGTTCATGACTTGGCGGACTTCACCACATAGACTGCAGTCATCAATCTACCGAGAGCAGTGAGAATGTTTCCCCTTGTGAGTGGGAGTCATAAATTGTGACATCCCTCTGAGCAGCTCGTCCAAACAGCTTCACCGAGCTTGAGGTTGCCACGTGGCTTCCTAATGGTCAGTGGTCTTCTGTGGGAGGGTGACTAGCTCTGACCTTGGAAAACCTTAACCCCAAGCACCTCTTTCTGTAGCCTCTCGTGGCAGTGAGAGGAAGGTGCTGGCCCAGGGTGGGGTGTCTGATGCTAGTTGAGTGAGCCTGAGTAGGTGGCCTACTTCAGGGATTGACTTCCTGACTAAGTCCTCAGACGTCTCTAGAGTACGTAAATACATTGACTGGGCTTATCAGAAATAATTTTATTGCTATGTAAATAAGCCAAAAGACCAAATGATGGGAGTTTAAAATCTGTTCATTAATGTTTTCCTGTGGATTGGAGGAAACACTTCGTGGTGGGATATCCTTTGGGCAGTTCAAGCTGCCATTTTGTAGTGCTGCTGTTTGATCGACATGCAGTTTTGCAGATTGGTGATTCGGAGGCTCTGTAGTGACTGAGCAACTGCCTGGTGGTGGTGATGTGTCCTTGTGTCACAGGACCCATTTGCCCACTTATGTCTGCAGGAGCTCAGAATGCATTAGGGTCCCAGATCGGGACCTTCCGGTGCCTATTGCCTCTCCTCGGGGAGGCAGAATGGTGTAGTGAGTTCCTAGAGTACAGCCTCTGCGACACGCCAGCTCTGTGGTCTTGGGCCATGTTATTTCACCAGGCTGCTAACTATCATCTGTGAATGGTGTAATAGTTCCTGCTTCACGAGGTTGTTAGTGCCTGCCACCTAGGACATAATGACTGTTAGTTCACAGCAGGCCAAGACAGTAATAGGTGAACTACAGTAGAAATCTAGACAGCTACTGCTTCCTGCTTCACTTGCTCCAGAAAGGAGCTGTCAGGATGTAGGCCTTGTGCCCGCTGTGCTGAGGGGTGATGCAGGGTATGAAGTCACTTTGGACCCTGGCTTTTGGTCTCAGGCCACAGACCTGACCAAAGGTTGGTGTAGTCCTGAGTTTAGATTGAATATTTGGTCAGGAAGGCTTATTTTGCTCATGGTCCAAAGGACAGGGAAAATAATGTTTCAGAATATAGGAAAAATGGTATTGGCCTGGCAAGGTGTCTTTTTTTGCTTTCCAGCCTGCTGTAAGACTGTGTTAGAGAGAGAGGTGTGTGGGTATGTGTGCCTGCTAAATAGAGCTACCTGCATCCATCAGGGGTCTTGATGGCCAAAGCATCTGCCTGCCCTGTCTCCCGGAGAGGAGGGGACCCAGGCTGTGTTGCCCTTATGTGTGGGTGTTGTTTGAAGCCATGGAAGGGGCAGGATGTGGAACTTTGGAGATTGCTCCAAAATTGGACAACATCCCCATGCTTCCTATTGTCTCTGGTAAATTTGCAAGCCTAGAATGAACATCTCTACCGCAAGCCGTAGACGAACGCCTTATAAGAACAACAGTTGTCAGTGCTGTGTTACCTGATATGGGTGGGTCTTAATCTTTTTTTTTGGGAACTCTCCCCCCATGAAATGCACATACAAAGCCTTTTGGGGTTTTTTTTGCAGATTCTCACTCTCTTTAGGCTGGAGTGCAGTGGCCTCAAACTCCTGAGCTCAAGTGATCCTTCCACCTCATCCTCCCAAGTAGCTCAGACCACAGGCACACGCCACCATGCCCAGCTAATGTTAAAATTTTTTGTAGAGACTGTTGCCCAGACTAGTCTTGAACTCCTGGCCTCAAGCGATCTTCCTGCCAGCACACCTGGCCTCACAAAGTTTTGCGTACTGTGTCGGGATTTACCAGCTCCTTAGGCAGCTGGGGCCCTGTGTTTAAAAACTACCGGCTGAGAATAAACCTAATAAAATCTGTGTTTATACAAAAGATCAATTAAGGGAAGGTAGGATTTTGCAAGGATTCTTCTTGCAAAGAAATGTAACTACTAAGCTTCCCTAGTGCATTTTAAGTTGTTTTTCATAAAGGGAGATTTGCCTGTTTTGTCGTTGAGTACATTTTAGTTCACTCTTCTGAGGAGACTATTCCCATTTGATGAAGTCTTTTATCCACTGTTAACAACAGTGGTGTGGAGCCCTGTTTAAAGAAGCCAGACTGGAATAAGCGAGCGGGAATCCCAGTGCTCCGGTGGAACAGCAGCATTTCCTGTGGAAGGAGGTAAGTGATTGCGGGGTTGGCCAGCAGGCCAACGGGGTCTGTGTTCTGGAGCTGTTGTCCCAGGTTGTGGGTTTCTAATAGTCTTAATAGTTTGAGCAGTCTCAGTGGTGATCACTTTAGGCAGGACAAGGAATTTCCGTGGTATTGACTGAGGATTTGCTGCCCCTTGATTCCCCACATCCATGGGAAAAGGGAGGCATCAAGGGCCATCTTCTTCTGTGCCCGGACCTCCTCCTGTCTTTCAGTGAGTCTCAGCCCCAAGGTCATGCCCTTTTCCATTTTTTATATTTGGCTACTGTACAGAATGTCTGTGAGAAAAAGGATTATGTCATTATTTAAAAATCAAGGTTGGCCGGACGCGGTGGCTCATGCCTGTAATCCCAGCACTTTGGGAGGCCAAGGCAGGTGGATCATGAGGTCAGAAATTCAAGACCAGCCTGGCCAAGATGGTGAAACCCCGTCTCTACTAAAAATACAAAAAATTAGCCGGGCGTAGTGGCCTGCGCCTATAATCACAGCTACTCCGGAGGCTGAGGCAGAGAATTGCTTAAACCTGGAGGGTTGGAGGCGGTGAGCTGAGATCACACCACTGCACTCCAGCCTGGGCAACAGAGTGATACTCTGTCTAAAAAAATAAATAAAAATCAAGGTTTTAATAAGAAATCCCATAAATGTATACACATACACACACACACACACACACACACACAGAATTTTAGCAGTAAAATGTATGCTTTTAACATGCCTAAAGTTTTTAAATCCATGATCACGTTTGTTCCCAGCCATATTCCTACAATTTTTCCTTAAAGCTTAACCTAAACCACATATATAGGATGAAAAAAAATCAGCACAAGTAAGTATCTTTGGGAAAAGTAGCCCTTTTGTTTCCTTCAAGGTGGGATCCAGGGTTTTGCATAGAATGGAATGTTAAGCACCGAAGGTTCAGAACCAGGGATCATATTTGCTCAGTTTTCCAAATTAGCACTTAGGGATTATTATGGGAATTTGGTTTCAGTCAATTGCCCACGTGCTAGGGTGAGAGGTTGTGGAAAAGCAAGTTTTTTGCTGGTCACTGAATTTTAGCAGGGCGTGTGCTCCGTGTGCCTGTGTGTCTGCGTGTGGCGGGTAAGGGAACTGAGATTTAAAACGGTGCATGAGAGCTCTGCCTGTGCTCAGCAACTGAAGGGCGCCTGGGAAAGGTTCATTTCCTTCCCTAACAGACGAGGTGCTGGAATTACAGGTTTATTTGTGCTAGAAGATGTACTGAGGACCTTCTGTGTGCCATACTGTTGGCTAGTAGATGCCACTAGTAGAAAGATGTTTCAGTGCCAGACTAGATGAGGAAGGGTGAGAAGTGGCAGGTGGTGCTGCTGTTGATAGGACACAGTGGAAGCAGAGCATTCAGTTTGTTGTTCAGTGTTTATTAAGTAGATTCAGTCTTATATATGATATACAGATTCAAAAGGAAAAGGATTCCACATACTTATGAAATCAGTGCATTTAGCAAGTAATACCATGGAGATAACAGCTCGATTAACAGCTCATTGGTCTTTTGTTAAGTGAGGGAGAGAGGGAGTCGGCCTGTGCTAGTCATTCCACAAACAAAACAGAATTTAGTCGCATCACGTACAGAAGACACATTCTAAGAATTAAAATATTAAGCCACATTTACTGGTAAAACTCACTATATAGAACACAAATGATTTTTATAGAGAGCATTGAGGAGGAAGTCCTCACCTGCTTAGAAGAGCCACGTTAAGTTGCATAGGTGCATTATCTGTAAAAATATAATTTAGAGGTGAAGCCATTGATTAACAAAGAGTCACCTTTAAAAGTTGGTGCCATCCACTGTTTGCCTTAAGTGCTTACTATCTGGAGTCCTGTGCCCCTCCCCGGAGGTGGGACCTCATGAAGGAGCGGCCCCCAGAGGAACCCTGAAGAAATGGCTTGTACTGTCTGCACTGAAAGTCTTAACATCTCATCTCAGATACGGAACTCGTGCTCTTCCAAAACATGTCTAAATTACGCCAGAGGACTAAAGACCTCTTGGGTTGTCTCTAAATCCTGGTTGGCTTGATCCTGAAGACCACGTGAGTCATTCTGACCTTCCCACTCCCAGGCTGCCCAGGGAAGAACTACATTCATCCCATAGCTCTGCAGCAAAGTCCTGCCCTCCCTTTTCCTCTGTCCATGCAGTTACCCACCAGCAGCCAATAGGAGGTCTCTCTTCTGACTCCTGCTCCTAAATGGACCACATAATAGAGGCATATGGGCCATCTACCAGGTGGAAAGTTTTTCAGCCAATCTGAGTTCTATATGGTGTAGGTTTTTTGTTGTATTTTTAGGTGGAAACGTAGGTAAAAAGAGAGGTTTTTGTTTGTGGCTTTGCTAAGCAGATGAGCTTAGTGAGGTGCATCTTCCACCTCAAGAGCAAGTCTTGCAGAACACACAGGGACTGGGGGCATCTGTACATGTAAACAGTACACTTTCACTGAGTCCAAAATTAGGAGCAAAAATACAAAGGTTCACATTGGTCTTAGGTAGATACAGGCGAAAAAGGACTGAGCTGTTTAGCTCAGAAACAACAAAAACAAAGTTTCTAAAGCACCACTAAATTATATAAAAATCAGACCATGGACGGAGTGAAACTGGTATTCTGGTGAAATACTTTACTATTTTGTAAAAAGTTTTACAAAAAATTACAAATTAAAAGTATCAACCCTCTGAGTTCAAAGCAGCATTTTGAAAATGAACTGGTAGTTAATCCTATAACCACCCTTGGAGTTGTAAGTGGCCCTTGGGAATAGGCATGGATGGGTTCCACCTGTTTGAAATCCTCGAAAACCCTCCTAACTCCCTGCCTGTCCCCCCTCCCTGTCAGCACTGTCCTTGGGAATAAACTGTCCTCTGTAAGAGTGGCGACGGTAAAATGAGTTTCAGATGGGTTATACACACTACCACTTGTCTACCTGATGGTCCACCACTAAGACCAATGCCCACTTCTCTGATGCTGCCCTTCTCGTGGGATTAGCCCCTGCAAAGACTCTGGAATTGGAGTATCCTACTCTTGCATTTCCTTTTTAACTTAGGATCCCAAATGATTACTTTGTGCCCTGAGGCCCATCAGAAGATTTGTAAATGGCTGTGGGACAGGGCTTTGGGAGCTCCTTTTGGGAGAAGGCAGTCCCTCTGGTGAGGGTGAGACAGCAGTGAGCTTGGTTCATCAGAACCAGCTCTTTGATGCCCTCCAAGTCAGGAGTAGGGGGAAGGGGTTGAAGCTGTATCTTTTAAAACAAAAGCAAAACAGAACAGGTTCCCTGACTGAGCCAGCTAAATGGAATCCTGTTTCCATGCAGAAACTTGCTCCCGATTCTGCCATCTCCAGGGCTTCAGGTGTAGTTTCACTGGAAAGGAGGAGCCCACCAAGAGGTGGGGTCAACATGATGAAATTCCTTGTCCTGGAGGGGCCTGGGAGGCCCAATGGACTTTAACCACTGACATATTCTTTCCTTTCTCTTGAAAACACATTGAACCTATGCTCTTGCCGCAGTACTAAGGCAGGCTAGAGGGTGGTCAGTTCTAACAGCTTGAACTCAGAAAAACGTGACTTCAAACTGTAGCTTATGCTGATCTTTAGATCTAAACCTTGTGTGGGTGGCGGGAGGGAACCCCTTCCCCAGTCTTTCTCACTCCTGTCTGCCAAGAAATGCAAACGCTCCACGTCTAGCTTGGGTACTGCCTCTGGGAGGAGAAGTGACATGTGAAGTAACTGATACCAGGAATTCTAGGGTGGCGATTGTCTCTGCCAGGTTTTAACATTAAGATTCTCACAAATTGCCTGGGGTAACATTTTGCAAAAGATCTCACTGATTACTTTGTAGTATTGTTCACACACAAAAATAAATATTTACACGAATTCAAATGTTGAGGGGAGTAGTACTGAGCAGGTGGGGCTGGATGTGTGGATGGCTGGGGTGTGGGAGAGGCCTTGGGCACTGGAGGTTGTGCTGTGCTAAGGGTGAGTCTCAGGTGTCCTGGCCCTGACCAGAGGCCTGGGGATTGGTCAGATGGAAGGCAGAGGTGGTGTGGCTGGGCAGGTTGTTGGAGGCCACTTGAGAGAGACGACCACCCCCAACCTCTAGGGGCTGGAAGTAAGCACGGGGTGGGCACCCTACCTTTCAGAGTTCTGGACCTGAGGCAGGATGGGGCATCTTCACTGGTGCCCCCTCCCCGTCCCTCCTCGGGGGGAGTCTGCCACAGTGCTGGGAGGCAGTGGCCACAGCTGCAACAGGCAATGGGCTGCAGAAAAGCTGGTTTGGGAAGGGGTGCCTGTTCTAGGAGCGAGTGGTTCTCTGTGGCCATCCTAGGTTCCACTCGGCCCTGGCTCCCCTGGGGCCTCTCTGCTCTGAGGGAGGAAAGGCAACAGAGGGCTTCTGCCAGTTCTGGGCAGGGGCGGGCAGCAGAGAGCTGCTGTCATGGCTACGGAGTGTTGCATGGAGAGGCCCTGGGGGCCTGCTGAGGTCTGGGCGAATCCCTGGTTTAGCAGCACTGGTAGGTATTGCACTGAGCAAGAGGAAGTGCCTATCAGGGAGGAAGGAAACCAGGCCAGCTTTTTCTTTTTGCCCTTTTTCACACTCCAGGGATTATGGGTTTCTTCCAGGACTGGCCCCTCCAGAAGGGCTGGTCTTAGGAGAACCCCAAGTGGCTCCTCCACTTCCACTGATCCCTTTACTCCAAACATGGCGCAAGGGGATGGGAGCTGCTGTCCGCCCTGGAGCTCACAGCTGCCTGACAGCCGGGGCTCACCCTGAAGAAGCGGCCCCTCTTGGCAGGAGTCTTAGGGCCCGGGCCTGTGCACAGTTCAGACCTGGCTCCTGGGCAGCAGGGTGTGAGGGCAAGGGCCCTGCCGACCGGCTGCCATCTCCCAGCAGTCCGTCCTGTCAAGCAGCCGAGAGGGCCAGAGCTAGAGGACTGCAGTGGCTGGTTAGGGACAGGATGCTCTCTGGGTTCCAGCTCCTGGACACCCAGTCTGGACGTACCTCCCAGGCAGACACATTGTGTGGGGGAGTTGGGGTGATAGCTGTTCAGAACAGGCTCAGGGCACATCCTGGAAAAAGCCCACGCTGGAGTGTGAGGTAGAATACAGGTGACCATGGACTGGGGCTTCTGGAGAATGGGGTGGGGGTACCTCTTTTGTTTTGCTTTGCCATGGGTGTGGGTGAGGTCCTCCTGCTTGGCGGTGCCTAGGGAGGTGCCTGGTGGTGTCCCTGTGGCAGCGCTGGGATCTGCAACAGGATGGCCTGGCCATGGGATAGCGGCCACAGGGTGCGCCAGGCACGCAGAGGAACAGCCAGCCTGGCATCCACCCTGCCCCTGGCCCCAGCCCACATCAGTGTAGTGATATGGAATGTTAGGTATGGGGATACATCCTTCTGATCAGACAGACACAGACTAGCAATCTGTACAAACACAAAAGAATCCATTTTCAGAAAAATAAATTACTAAGGGGAGAGGAAGAAAGGGTCCACTTTGTTTTTCTCAATAAATATGCAATTCTGCTCACCTAAGACTTGAAAGGTAATTATCTGGGGGTGGGAGTCTAACATTAGGGTCCACGAAGGTGATTCTAAACAGAGCTGCAGCCCCAGCGCCTTGTCAGGGAAGCCCCCAACCCTTCCAGAGCTGCCCCGTTGGCCTCTTCCAAGCAGGTCAGAGCACCCGTGTGGTGAGATTCCAAAAAAAAAAAAAAAAAAAGTGTCCTTGTGCCCAAAGTCTCAGGTGCTTGGAGTGTGGCTAGAAACAGCTCTTTTGGATCCCACCTCTTTCAGAAACAAAATGTACCAACTGGTGAGGCAGGAAGCTGGGTCCAGGCTGGGACAGCCTCTTTCCCTAGGGCAGTGCGCTCCAGGTGCCGGTGGGGTCAGTTCTGCTGTAGGATGAGGTTTTCCAGTTCGTCTGCAGAGCGCAGCAGGAAGGCAGCAGACTCCCGGTAGCCCGCGATGAGCTGCCGCACGGCGCTGATCTCCGTGGGACTGAGCTGAGCGGTGGGCACGGGCCTGCTGGTGCTGGTGCTGGAGGGGGTGGGGGTGGGGGTGGTGGAGGTGGTGGAGGCCCCGCCTTTCATGCTGAGGTCCGTGGGCCCTGTGAAGAGGGAAGTAGGGTGAGGAGGGAGCAGCCACGCTGCCTGGCATCTGGGAGGTGTGTCTCCCTTGGCGCTGTCATAACCTATGGCCTAGTGCCCACTGTGAGTCGAACACTGGAGTCTGTGGCTCTGGTCCATCTCCCTGATGGCTCTATCCCTAGTGCTTAGAACGGGCCTGCGGGCGACAGGGTTCTCAGGGAATCCTCAGGGTGATCTTGCAAAGATCTGGTTTTAGGTGAGGAAGAGGAAGACTTGGGGCAAAGGAACTCCTAAGATTGGCCTCTCAGTGTGGTGAGCAGAGCTTGGAAATGGGAAATACCCCCACCACTGAGGAACTGTGGGCCAAGTGCTAAAGCCTCTGCCAGCATGCCTAAAGGAGCAGCACCCATCCGTGTGCTCTTCCCCCACCCCAGACATCGAGGCTGGAAGGGGAGATGGTGTGCAGGAAACTCTGCAGGTAAGCAGGGGCCTAACACACCTGAGAGATGTGTGTGGGGAAAGCCCAGGAGGAGTTCAGAGTGGAGCCACAAAAGGCCAGGAGAAGAAACATCTATGTGTGCTTCTGTCCAGCTGGAGAGAGGCCAGCTGCCCTGGTTGTCTGGGCGAAGAGGTACAGGCCAGACTGGCCAGGCCATAACTGCACCCCCAGGAGGGACCATGGCAGCCAGTGGATGGAGGAAGGGGCTGGGTGTGTGAAGCCTCTTTCTGCTAGGCCTCAGCACCTCGAATCCCCCCTCCTGGGAGGAGTCCTGTGCCTGAGTGAGGTGGAGGGTTCATGCTGCTGGGATACGAGGGAGTGTGGGCCGAACGATCAGGACAAGACCCGGACTGGTTTCTGGAGACACTGCCTGCCCTTTGTCCTCAGATGATGATGGCAAAGAGGGAGCCTGCCATCTTCTAAAACACACGAGGGGTGTGCGTATTGGGGAGGGGACCGCCAGGCCCTGTCCTCTCTTGGCCTTTCCCAAGAAGCTACTGGCTTTGGAGTCGGGCAAGTGTAGATTCAAGTCCTGCTCTGCTACTTCACTAGCAAATTCTTTAACTTCTCTGGGCCTCAGAGCCCTGGTCTGCCAAAACTAAGCGGCTCCTGTGAGCAGAAGCTGAGACGCCGGGTGTGAAACTCAGCCCAGGCTCGGGCTCCTTCTCAGCCCGCAGGAGGCCTGCCTGCCTAGACTGGCACAGTAGGAAAGGGCTTCCAAACAGGTTTCAGGGCTTTCTGAGTGGGCTCCCAGGAGACCTGGAAGCTCCTGGAATTTGAAAAGCATCCTGCAAGGTGTTCACAGCAAGAAACAGTCAAAGAGAGAATCTGGGCAGGTGCAGGCAGCGCTGCCGCTTCCCTGGGAAGCCTTCTCTGATGCAGCCAGGTCAGCTTCTCTGTTCTCTGCCCTCCCCCTGGAGTCCCTTCCCCACAGCTTTCTCTTCCACGGGGGTGTGAGGCTCCCCCAACTACCCTGAAGGTTCCAATGGCCACATTCACTCATGATTGCATCTCCATGGCAGTTTTTATGCGGCTATGAAGAGAGAGGGACAAGCTCTTGTCCCTGGAGGCATCCAGACTGGAAGTGACATCTTAGGATAAACTATGGAACCTGACTGCAGCTAAAAGGAAGCTGCTGCAGCCCCCGAATGGGGAAGGAAGCTGGAGCCTAAGATGGGACAGTTTGTCACATGGGGTTATTTCCTCTCTGGCCAGAGAACGTGGGACACCAAGGAGGAAGTCCTAGGAACTATTTTCTAAACAGCGTCCTTGGAATTGAGAGTTAAGGAAAGAGTTAAGTCTGTTAAAGTCAAACACAGGGGGAAAGGGTTGGGGCCGTGTCTGGAAACAGCAGCCAAGCAGGTCACTGACTCCCAAGGTGGTGTCACAATGGGGGACTGAGAAGCTGGGAACCAGAGTACCTCTGCTGGCTTCTGGATATTGCAGGGGCTGGACCCAGAGGGATGGGGAGGAGAGGGTCTGCTTCCCTCTAGGGTGGCTCTGGTCCCCTCTGCATCATGCTTGGGAGTGGTCAGAGCCTCCTGGCATAGTCAACATGAGCAGTGGCCCCAGGTCCTTTTCTCCTCCTCTCCCCAAGTGCTATCCTGTTCATGCCTGTGCTCAGAGCTTCCTCCCTTCTCTCCTGGGCTGTAGCTGAGGCTTGGAAAGGAGAAGGTCCCTGTTTCCTGTGGCCGATCCGATCTGGAGACATCCCATGCAGACTCTGGTTACAGCCAGATGCTCAGGTTGCCGAGTGACTACCACATGGTGGGTAGAGGCATAGGAGCGAGCACGAGTTACCCAGCACCCCCGGCAAGACAGGCCGAGCCTGATTCTATCTAAGCTGATTTGCATCTCCAGATGACAACATACTGAACAAAGTGAGGAGCTCTGAGCCATTAATACGGCTGCCCAGCCGAGGTACCAAACTGATTGAACAATCACTTGGAAGTCTGAGGCTGGGGAGGCCAGTGGAGCTGGGTGGCCCTGCAACCACGTGGCTGCCTGTCATCTTCCTTCAACTGCTGGAGGATCTAAACAATGTTCTTCAGATGAGGTGCTAGTGCTCACGGACAGGGGCTGCCCTAGGCGAGGAGGTAAATGACCAGATTTCTGCCTCAGTGGCCTCCCCACCCACCATGAAGGAACCAGGGTATTCACAGATGGGAGACTGAGGCCCCAGGATGCACAAGGGCAGAGCCAGCTGCCTCCCTGGAAGAATCATTCTCTGGCTGCTGTTTGTGCCTCTTGGGCAGGTGTGAACAGGGCAGGCCTGAAACAGGCCCAGCCCCACCATGAGAGGCCCTTAGGAGGGTCAGGGGAACCTGGCAGCAACACCCCTGAGATAGGACACGCTGGGTGGACACCAGATAGAGGCTTGTCACCATCGCCTGCTGCTAGGAGGGAGCAGGCCCCAGGCCACCCTCACCTCATCTGCTGGGCCGCAGACTCCCATGTATAGGGAGGGCAGGGCTATGGGATGGCTTTTCTTTCCGGAATGAAAGGAGCCCACCTAGGACAGCCACTCCACCTCTCACTGTGCTGGCCACTCTGGCCTTAGCTTCAGGGATTAGGGCCAGGCGGCCTCTTATTTTAGGTTAAGAGGCATTAGGAAGGGATGAGGAGCTAAGCCCAGGCAGGAATCTTCCAGGGACCTGCATACACTTCCTGGTTCTGGGGGGTGGAGGGTCAAGGTGAGTGGAGGCGGCCTGGGTTTCCTGCCATGGGTGGGGACTAGCTCCCTCCCTTGCTGCCCAGGAACAGTGAGGGGTCTCCTGCAGCCAAGGACAGGGGCTTAGGGAATCCTCAGGCATGTTTAGCCAAGACCTCGCACCAGAGTTCCCCAGCTTACAGGTGGCACCTTTCTCCAACCTACTCAAGTTCCTCAATTCTTCCCTTCATTCCCTGGCTTCCAAACGACCCCCAGAGCACACGGCTTCTGCCTCCTGTTCTCCCCATTCAAACCTTCTTACAAGGGCAGACAGAATGACAGACCACACAATTCAAGGCCTTTCTGTGCTTAAAACCTAGCAGGGACTCCTCCTGCACACAGAACACAACCCGAGTGCCTGGCCCACGAGGTCCTGTGACCCACCAGGCTGACCCCACTCCTCCCCTGCTTCCCTTGGCCTCACAGTAAAGGGGTCTGAGGTTCCCCACTCCAGGTCGTGCTCACGGCAGCACCTGACTCCACGAGGAGGCCTCTGTCTCTTCGGGGGCTGTCTCCTCTAATGGTCTGTGCCCCATCTGCGCAGAGTAGCCTGGGAAGTTACCGGAAAAGCACCTACTGAATCACCCAGCTACAGCAGCGGAGCAAGGGAGCAGGTGTGCGCCATCACCCCGGGTGTCTCAGATGTAGGCTCCGTGAGTGCAGGAGCAAGAACTGAGGCCCAGCACCCGGGTGAGAAAAGCTTTCACCTAGAAAGGCAGGCCCTGAGCCGAGGCCTGGGGAGGGAGCCGCCCTGCAGGCCAGCGGGGCCACAGCTGGGCCGGGCCAGCAGCCGTCTCACTGAGCCTTAGTCACTATGGGTGAGATGGGGCTGTGGAGATTCAACTCAGGTCAAGAACAGGCCCTTGGCTGGGACTCGGCACCCACAGGGTCCCTAGGGGAGCGGAATCAGTGAGAGGCGCCGGGAGTGAAGGTGGGAAGCGGTGGAGCAAGCATCACTGGCGGCGAGAAGGGGGCGGTAGGTTTTTGCTTTAACCAGCTAAGTCTCCTTCACCTTCCAATCTAAGGACCAGCTGAGACGATGAAGTGGGAGGGTGCCAGAACCGCCCCTCCTGCTCCCTGTGCTGTGAGGCAGTCCCTTTCCATCACAGGCCTCTGCTTCCCCCTACCCCTTACCCTGCCGGGGGCCGCTCTGCAGACCCAACTGGGTGCTGCTGGTCAGGGAGCCAGAGTCCAGGCCTCCCCCGACTCACCATTACTGTGGTTTCCTGTTTGGAGGGAGGCAGGGGGCTGCAGGTTGCTGCTCAAGGCCCCGTACCCGCGGTAACTGTAGTTGAGGCCGCCGTTGGCGTACACAGGGTCCTGGGAGTAGGAGGAGGCTGGCAGTGAGTAGGTGGAGTGGGTGATGGCTGTGGAGTCCCGCGAGTGCTGCTTGTCCAGGGCTATGGGCTCATCCTGCAGAGGGGAGAGGGGGGCGCTGGGGAAACCAAGGGGCAGCTGGCACCAACTACCATCCCTGGATACAAGGTGGATAAATGCTGCGGCCCCAGGACTCCTGGGACCCAATGCTGTGGTTTGACCTGTGGGATTCTGTCTGTCCCTCCCCCGGCCACCTTCCCCGCTGGGGGCTTTTCCCGACTCTGCTCATCTCCCTGTCAGCATATTTGATCTGGGCCCTCTGGTCTCGGTATGAAGTCCAGGCTTCCGTATGAGGTCTGAAGACCTCTGAGAACAACACGCCTGACCTCTACCCCCCTCCTCTCCTTGTCTTTGCCCTCCTGTTCCCCCTCTGCCCCTCCCCGACTGCACCCATCACAGCTCCCTCACCTGCTCTCCCTGGCTGCCCGGGAGGCCTGCCCTCCCTGCATCTGCTCTCCCTGGCTGCCCGGGAGTGGCCCCTGTAGTGGCTGCTGTGGCAGGTACCTGTGAGGACTGGTAGATCTCCAGACGCATCCGCTTGGCTGCCTTTCTCGTCTCGCTCTCACAGGCGGCTGCCAGGATGTTTTCTGCCATGGCCGAGGTCAGGTGGGGTGGCGTGGGTCTGGTCTGCAGGCAGAACGGGGATGGAGCTAGCATGGGGCTCGTGGGGGCCCTGGGCTTGTGCAGAGACCCTGCCCCAGGGGTGGGTGGCCCAGCGTGGGGTTTGGGCTCCAGCGCCTCAGTCTGCAGAGCTATATGACCTTTCTGGGCCTTAGTTCCCTCATTTGCAAACCAGGGATTATGGTACTTGCTTCCAGGGCTCCCGGGAAGACCCTGGGTGAAAGGGCCCGGGCGTCCTGGGAGTGTGGCAGGAGGTCAGTGGTGGCGCCGAGGGGAAGTGGGGGCCAGGGAGGAGGGACTCACCATCTCCATGCCGTTCTTCTTCATGCGCCGGCAGGACTTGAGGTACGTGCGGATGCGCTTGCGGGCCCGCTCCTGGAACTCGGGGAACTGCCGGCTGCAGGACTCGATGATGGCCTGGATCTTCTCCTTGGGCTGCTTGGAGATGGGCACCATGCGGTCCAGGTTCTCGTCCACAAAGAGACGCACAAACATCTGCAGAGACACGGGCCATGGGAAGGGCCGACCCTGGCATTGCTCCCATCCCCATCCCACCTGTTTCCGGCCAGTGCTCACGTTGAAGGCCTTAAGACGCTCAGGGTCCATGCCTTCAGAGTCGTTCATCTTGTCATTGTCCTCATGGTCATCATGGTCATCATCGTCGTCATCTGCCGTCGGGGCCCGGCCCACTGTCAGGTCCTCAGGGCAGCCGCTGACCTCAGTCTTAATGGAATCGTAGCTCCCAGAGCTGTAGGGGGGGGACTAAAAAGAGGGCAAGAGGCAGACGGTTGGGCCAAGCAGCTGCTCATGCCCTTGCTGGGTCTCCTACAGGTGGTGGGCTTGGGGACCAGGGTGGCACGCACGCCCTGCTGCCACGAGAGCCACAGCTGCGAGGCCCTGAGCAAGTCACTCCTCTCTTCTGCTCTCTTCATCTGTGCAATGGGGACAGCAATGCTACCACCTCCTGCCTCCCTGGGCTGCCGCAGGGAGGACCGACTGCAACAGTGTGTGCAGAGACCTGGCTCCTGGGGCTGCCGAGCACTTAGGAGGGTGTCACCTGTTTCCTCAGCAGAGGTCCACACCAGGACCTGCCACATGTACAGGGGAAAGGCAGACACGGAAAGGACTCCCACCACCCGCCAGCCTCCTCTTGTGCCAAGATATGTTTTGGCTTCAGGGTTTTCCTCTCTGATCCCCAAGGGGCTACAACCCCAAGCTGACAACCGAGCTGTCACCAAAGCAGCGAGCATGCTGTCTGTCAGGAGGAGGAACAGATGGGCTGGGCGAGGTGGCCAGCCAAGGCGACAGGTCCATTAAGCAGGATGTGTTCCCGCAGCTCCTGGCCTGGACTTCTCCTGTCTGCACCCCCACCAGGACAACACAGTGGCCCCTTGAGAATATGTGGGTAGAAAGGGAAAGGGAACCAGATCCAGCTTCCACCAGCAGTCTCCTGTCGTCCAGCAGAGAAGGGCTCCAGCCCTCTGCTCCCACCACGAGTTCCTCCCTGGACAAGCCCCCTTGCCCCTCTCTCCTTAGAGGCAGCTTCCTCTTTTCCTCTGTGCTTCCCCCCTCTTCTCATCCTTCATGGCTCAGCTCCCACACCACCTGTCTCCTGCCCCTGCCTCGGGGCACTGCTCTGGGACGGCTGAGGACCACTGTTGCCTTTTGGAAAGTTTGTGCCTTCGATGTGTCCCAACTACTCATTCAGATCCTGACTGGCAGTAGCCTGGGGACACTGTCCCTGCCCTCAAGGAGGCTGGCATCTAGCAGGTAAGGCAGGCTCAAGGAACAGGTGGCTGCATGGTCAGACCTTGTGATGTGGCAGCATGGCCATGGCACAGCCCAGAGGGGAACAGCACTCACTGAGGAGCAAATCCAGGAAGAAGTGTACTGCCTGGCACCTGGTCCCACAGCACGGCCCCTACCAGGCCTCTCTCCCTGGGACTAGGCCCACGGGGGTCGGTCCCCTAGGGTCACTGGCCTGGTGCCTGTCACTTCGTCCACATACAGACTTGGATAGGGGCAGGATGCCAGGGAGGGAGAAGAGTCTGTCCAGAGGTGCAGGCTCCAGGAAGGCACCTCTGGCCCCCAGGCCCGGGTTGGAGAAGAGGCACTACTGCAGGAAACCTTAGTAGCCCGGAGGCAGCTTGTGGAAGTGTGAGGGAGGCCCCAGGAAGCAGGGGGGATGCCCACTGGTAGGGGTACCTGCTGTGCCCACCCTCCATCAGCCTGGTCAAGGGAGGAGTTCCACTGCCCACGTGCCTGGGCCCTTGCCCTTTTTTTGCACCACCTATAAAATGGGGACAGGCACGCAGAGAAACCAGGCAGTGGGAGGCCTCGTACCTGGCTGTGCCGAAAGTGGCCACTTGCTGTTATCCACAGCAGATGCTGTTCTGGGGGAGGGGACGGGTCGTGGGGATGCATATCCATCTACCGTCTCTACCAAGGCAGGGACCATCAGCTCCACTTCACAGATGGGGAACCAGACTTGGAGAAGGGGGCCTGGCTTGAGGGCACACTCCAAGCCATCTCCCATCCCACAGCTTCACCAGGAACCCGATGGCATACCAGCCACAGCCACCACCCTGGCTTGGTGTCACACACATGGGCTGGCTCCAGCTAAGTTCTGGGTGTATACAATTGCATTCTCGCCTCATGACAGCCCTCTACAGAAAGAAATAGACTGAGCCCCCAGCCCCACACACCTCAGGGGTGGTCTTCACCCCGTATTTGACTCGGCTCCGCAGCCCGTCGGCACCACAGCCATCGGAGGGGTAGGAGGGTGTGCCAAGTGCCGTGGCCGGCGGGAGCTTGTCACACAGGTTGATGGGCTGATCCTCAGCGGCCGTGGTGAAGTCCATGGGGGCCACGGCGCCGTTGCCATTCATCTCGGGGAAGGCAGGGTCGCCCTGCGTGCTGCTCGATGTGGAAGGGTTCAGGGTGGAGGAGCCATTGCCGCTGCCACTCTCAGAGGAGGAGTCATCTGGAATGAGAGGCCTGGGTGTGAGGCCCCATCCCACGCACTGTGGCCACTGCAGCCACCTCAGAGTATCCCACCCTGTGTCTTCCTCATGAGGATCCCTGGGTGGGGATGAGTGCTGCTACCCCACCTCAGAGGCAACTTGCCCCAGCCCACAGCCTTAGCTGATGCAGCCACAGGGTCCCCTCTGCCAGAACAGAGGGGCCATCAGGAGGGGAGTGGCCAGGCAGGGCTGTGCAGGGCATGGAGGGTCTTCCTGCACCCCAAACTTGCAAGCGTTATGTCCAGGCCTAAGGAGGCCCAGCTCCAGGGGTTTAGGAGTGAGTGGCCTGCCAGAGGGCCCTGGAGGCCCTCAAAGCCCGGCCAGGCTCTCCCTTCTCCCCAGCTCCCAGGACCGCACCTCCCACCCCACCCTGCTGCTGCTGCCTGGCACTGCCTTGCAGCTTCGAGCTCTCAGAGCCCCTCCCCACAGTGGGCCCTCAAATGTCTCCTTCCTCTGCCCAAGGCAGGAAGGATGGCTCTGTTGTGACCTCCAGCCATCCACTCCCTCCTGCAAGCAAGCCCAGCTCAGCCTTGGCAGCCTAGGCACAGGCACGGTGGCCCCCGGATCCGTGCTCCGTGCAGGCCCCGTGGCCTGGGACATGCCAAGCCGGGGCTGCAGGATCTGGGGTCTGCACGCGGCCCCGGAGTGGGCCTGCCCGGCGTCTCAGGGTGGGCAGCCTCGGCAAAGCACTGCGAGGGCGCCCCCTGCCGCGAAGAGTGCGGCACCGCCAGCCTGCGGACGCCGGGGAGGAAACTTGAACCGGGAGACCAGACAGTTCCAGATACATTCCAGGCCTCTCTGCCCACCCAGCCCCAGCTCCAGCCCCGGCCTCCTGCTTGCTCAGCTGAGACGGCAGAGGCTGAAGCTGCACGGAAACTCCCGGGGTCACTGTCAGGTGAGCACCCGCGAGGGTCCCAGGGACGCACGGGTGACCCTGGCGGCTCCGCACCTGCACCCAGCGTGGATGGGGGAGGGGTGGTCACAGCGAACCCTGCCACCCCTTCCCCCAGGCCAGGGTCACGCTGGACCCCACCCCCACCCTCCCAGCCGGCAGATTATGAAGATTTAGTCCCCGGTGCAGGGCACTGGGCACGCGCGCCTCCAGAGCGTCCCCATGGCGACCGAGCGGCTCCAGCGCCCCAACCAATTGCTGGCTTCCCGGCTGCCCAGGGGCGGGTCCAGGCTGCCCATCAAGCAGCCGGGCCGGGCAGAGGGCGATGGGAGACCACGGCGGAGCAGTGCACCCCTCCCCCTCGGCTGCCGCAGGTCCCCTGGGCCAGGCGTCTTGTCCTCCTCCGGGCAGCCTAGCTCCACCACTCCCTCCATCCTCCCGCAGGGCAGCTCCGGGCTCTGCTCAAAGCCCGCCCATAGCTGCCCCTCACTGGCTGCATCCTCGGAGTCCCGGCCCGCGCTGGCAGTCCCCAGGACCCCACTGACTACTCGTGCCCAGTCTGGAGTGAACACATTGCCCAGCATCTTTACTGAGCACCTACTGAATGCTGGCCTGGAAACAAAGTAATGACTGCAACCAAGGTGCCAGACCTCCTGCAGGGACAGATGTGCCTTACTGAGCCTTGTGGGTAACAGGGAAGGTGAATTGTGAAAATGGGGGTGCCCACTGTCCTCCACCCGGGAACCAGACCAGCTCCCCATGCAGCCCCTGCTGGCTGCTCTCCAGCGCCCAGGCCACCCACATCCCGCCTGTGAGAGCCAGGCCTAATCCTCACTCCCCTGTCCCATGCTTTCCTGCAGCTGAATAAAAGTCCGGCCCATGGCCACTGGCACTCTCAGTCCTGTGACCTCTGCAGTCCCCCAGCCCAGCCTCACTATCCTGTGCTGGGGCTCTACAATCTGCCTGCCATGATACCTCCAGCTGAGCAGATGGCAGCCAGCCTTCAAGGTCTGGTTCCACGCTGCCACCTCAGGCTGGCACTTTTCTCCACTGTCCCTAGGAAGGAGCCATTCACGCCTCCAACCCCAGCTTGCTGTCCAGCCCTGCCAGGGATCCTCGTGCTTCCTTCACCTGGCCCAGGGTCATCATGAGGGCTATCTGCCCCACCAGGACAGACCCTGTCACCGGAGAAGCCCCTGCACCTGAGGTCCAGGAGCCTCCGTGGGGGACAGGGATGACACCCATGCTGGCTGGTTACTCCCGCTCCCATGAGCTGTGGGGCCCATCCTTCACCCACCTTGTAGGTGTGACTTCACATACCGACACCACCCTCACAGACCACTTGCTTGACCTTGGAGGGCCTTAGATTCCCCCTCTGGAAGGAGGGGCTGCTCCTCAGTGGGCATCGTGCCTGGCACACAGCAAGCCAGTGGTCACTGCATTCATCACAGGCACCAGGCCCAAGGCTGGCTGTAGTGCCACACCCTGCACGGGGCCAGAGGTAACATCCCGTCATCCCATCACCCACCTCCCGATCAGGTTTTCCCGAGAAGATGGACTTGCCCTCCCCGGGTGTGAGCTCCTGAGACTCACACGCTGCTCAGGGTGCTCCTGGAGCCTCCACCAGGTCGGATGCCTGACACTGGGGCCCAGACTCTCCAGCTACCAAGACCTTTGCCTCAGGGCTGTGCCCCCGGCTGCCTGGCTGGGGATCGACATGCGTAGGGCAGAACCTCCCCTAACCGTACTTAGACGCCACCCCAGTCTGGCCAGGGAAGTGGTTGGACAGGTAAGACCCGTAAGGCACCAGGTGCTAGGACCTCGTATTGGCCACGTGTTCCAAGCTGTTAGAAGAAACTGGAAATCTGCACCATTATGTAAACTGATTTTAAAATACTGGCGACTGATTTACATGGCTTATTTTCTTTTTTAGGGTCTTGCTCTGTTGCCCAGGCTAGAGTGCAGCGGTGCCATTAGGGCTCACTGCAACTGCTGCCTCCTGGGCTGAAGCGATCTCCCCACCAGTGCACACCACGATGCTTCGATGCTTGGCTAATTTTTCTTCTTTTTGAGACGGATTTTTGTTCTTGTTGCCCAGGCTGGAGTACAATGGGGCAATCTTGGCTCACTGCAACCTCCATCTCCCAGGTTCAAGCAATTCACCTATCTCAGCCTTCCAAATTGCTGGGATTATAGGCACCAGCCACCATGCTCAGCTACTTTTGTGTATTTTTAGTAGAGACAGGGTTTCACTATGTTGGCCAGGCTGGTCTCGAACTCCTGACCTCAGGCAGTCTGCCTGCCTTGGCCTCCCAAAGTGCTGGGATTACAGGTGTGAGCCACCATGCCCGGCCTTGGCTAATTTTTAAAGTTTTTTTTTTTTTTTTTTTTTTTTTTGTAGAGATGAGGTCTCACTATATTGCCCAGGCTGGTCTCGATCTACCAAGGCTCAAGCCATCCTCCCACCTTGGCCTCTCCATGTGTTGGGATGACAGGCGTGAGCCACTGTGCCCAACCCATTATTTGTATTTTTAAAAACCCCGACAAGTAAATGAGTACACAAATGTGGTCTATTCATATGATGGAATAGTATCCAGCCATGAAAAGGAACAAAGTTTGGAAAAGTGCTGCAATGTGGATGACAAAAACATGAGGCTGTGGGAAACAGGCCAGACGGACAAAGATGGCAAGTGCTTCTGCTTCTGCACAGCATCTGGAGCAGGCAAATTCACAGAGACAGAAGGCACAGTGAGGCTCCACGGGCTGGGGGAACGGGCAGTTATTACTGAATGGGTGCCGAGTTTCTGTTGGGGGGGATGAACAAGCTATGGAAATAATGGTGCTTCTGGAGTGTACACTTAAAAATAGTTAAAATGGCAAATTTTATGTCACACATTTTACCACACACACAAAAACCCAGAACAAAAACAGCCCTGTAGCCCTAGTTTATAGACTCTATCTGCCATTATCTTATTTTCTCACGCCACACACACAGAGCCCACTCAGAGGCACAACATGGATCGCAAAAGCCTGCCTTCCCCAGTGACACCAGGGTCTCGCCTACCCCCAAGCTCCGCTCAGGCAGCCGCCACCCCACACAGCTGCCCTGGCACGACACGCTCTGGGGAGCTGCCTACAACCTGAAGCCCATGTTTTGCTGACTGGGGAGGACACAGGTTTGAGCTGTGGAGTGGCTGGAAGAGGCTACTCCACCTTCTGGAGCCTCCGTTTCCTTTCAGAGCGGGTCCCACGGCCATAAAACACGGTTCTAAGGTGCGGATGATGCCCGGGATGGGGCAGGAGCTCAAAAGGAAACCCTGGTTCCCTGCACCCCACCTTTTCTCACATCGTGACTCACCCACTGCCGACGCACAAGGCTCTCCCAGACTGCAACGGGGGCTTCTGGGGATCCTGGAGCCCAGCGTGTGGCAGTCTGAGGCGGGCCCAGTGAGGGACTCCTGTGGGGAAGGGGCGACTCTGCTGCCCTCGGGGCGCGTGCTCCAGCAGTGACAAATCAAACATGACGGCTCCAGAGCAGACAGGGCTCCAAAGGGGTGTCACCAGCTTTCTGGCCCCTGAGCCATGGTCTCTCCCTACTCCCGGTGACTGCTGCTTACCCTTCCGTGCTAACCCGAGCACCACCACCTCAGGGAAGCCCTCCCTGCCTGCCCCAATCTCCACTGTGGCACTGGCTCTGGGCCATGGCTCTGCAGAAGCCATCCCAGGGATGGTGGGGCAAGGGCTGACGCCTCCTGAACCAGCAGGGGCAGAGGTGCTGCTTGGGGTGGGGTTGGTCCAGCCTGTCCCTTGGCCCCACAAGCAGTGGATTTGATCCCAGCTGTAGCCACACAGGCTGAGTTTACTCCAACTGGAAGCCAGGTCCCTCCTTTGGGCCCACCAGGCCCTTCCAGTGAGCCCCTACAGCTCACCCACCTGCCCCAGCTATGACCCAGCCTTGGCACTTGCTGTTCCCTCTTCCTGCTCCACTCTGTCCTGGGTGTCCCCTTGGCACAGTCCCTCACTTCCAGGGCTCTGCGTAAAGGTCACCTTCTCGGTAAGCCCAGCTCCCGCCCCACTCTGGCACACTGACCCCTCTACCTACTTTTTTTTTTTTTTTTTTTTTGAGACAGAGTCTCACTCTGTTGCCCAGGCTGGAGTACGGTGGCGCGATCTTGGCTCACTGCAAGCTCTGCCTCCCGGGTTCACGTCATTCTCTTGCCTCAGCCTCCCGAGTAGTTGGGGCTACAGGCGCCCGCCACCATGCCCAGCTAATTTTTTGCATTTTTAGTAGAGACGGGGTTTCACCGTGTTAGCCAGGATGGTCTTGATCTCCTGACCTCGTGATCTGCCTGCCTCAGCCTCCCAAAGTGCTGGGATTACAGGCGTGAGCCACCGCGCCCGGCCCCCTCTAACACAGTAGTATTGCAAGAAGAGGATAAGTGCTTGGAAGAAATACTACTGTGTTTATTGTGTCTCTGGCCTGTGCCCAGCCTTCACAGAAGCGGCCCCAGCCCTGGAGACCCAGAGTTGGTGCAGCTGTATTGGGTGGGCCTGGATGGCTCCTGCTGCCCCCTAGATCACACCCCTCCCGCTGGTGAGGGCAACTGAGTCTTCCTGGGCTCCCCAGGGTGAATGTATGCCCCAGGCCTGGCCAGTCAGCCCATCACAGCAACTGGTGAGAGCATGTGACCAAGCTGGACCCGAGGACGTCACGCGGGGGCTCTTGCTGCGATGGCTGGGAAGGCACTCTCTACCTGGGGTTGCTGGGCCCATGGCGCAGGGAGGCCCACGCTGGGGAAAGCAGGGCTGACGGGGGCACAGATGATCCCCTGGAATCCATCTGTGCCTGCCACCTAGGAAGGCCCTAGAGGTTTTGGTGAGGGAACTGACAATTTCCTTATTGCTTAGGCTGGCTAGGGGCAGGCTCACACCAATGGCTTGGTCTCTGAGTAGTCCAGGGTCTTCTCCCTGGCAGAGGCCAAGGGATGGGACCTGGGGGCTGGGATCGCTCCGCACGGGGACCTCACCATGATGCCCAGCTCAGTCTTGAGGAGGCTGGTACCCACAGAAGGAGGTGGTGCCCACGGAAGGGCTGATGCCCACGGGAGGGACTGGCTGCAATCCTCACACCCACCCCGTACTGCACCTGGCCAGGAGAACGTGCCTGTCACTGGGGAAAGAAGGAATAGAGAGACTGGGGGCAGCTGGGTTTTGATCCGATTGGAATTCTGCCTCCCACAACCCTTAAAAAAATGTGATTTAGGCCAGGTGCAGTGGCTCACGCCTGTAATCCCAGCACTTTGGGAGGCAGAGGCAGGCGGATCACGAGGTCAAGAGATTGAGACCATCCTGGCCAACATGGTGAAACCCCGTCTCTACTAAAAATACAAAAATTAGCTGGGCGTGGTGGCACATGCCTGTAATCCCAGTTACTCAGGAGGCTGAGGCAGGAGAATCGCTTGAACCCGGGAAGTGGAGGTTGCAGTGAGACGAGATTGCGCCATTGGACTCCAGTCTGGCGACACAGTGAGACTCTCTCAAACACAAACAAACAAACAAACAAAAAACTGATTTAAAAGAGACACAGACAGGCACACAAACCCATGCTGGGATGGAATGCAGTGGGGTCTGGGCAGGGATGGCACGGGTAAAGGGTCCTGCAGTCTAGGCGACCTTGCGCACTGCCACCTCCTGGGCCTCCTCTTATCTACAATCCTGGGAGTTGCCGCTGACGCCCTCCTGGGCTCTGGCACTTTATGACTCTGTGAAGAAACCCAGCTGGCTCCATGGGCACCGAAGCCCCAGCACACAGGCCTCACGGGGTGCAGGCCTCCAGCTGGGAGGCTCAGTGGGAAGCTGGGAGTTCTGGATGGACCCTCCACACCTGGAGCTGGAAGTGGAATCTAAGGCTGCCCAGGTGACCTCTTGTTCCCACCTGGCCCCCATCTTGCTGTTGTCAGGAGGCCTCTCCAGGAGGGTCACCCCTGAGGCCAGCCTGCTGGGGCCCAGCGTGATGGCAGCAGGGTGGGCCTGCCCCCAGCCTGTGGCTGCGTGGGCAGCAGAGAGGTGTCCTGAGGGGCCTTGGGGAAGCAGCCGGGGATGCACCCCCTCTGAGCATTTCTACAAAACTAGGCCTTCCTCACTGTGGCAAAGGGTGACTACTTCATCTGGGCAGGACCCGGAGCCCACCACCTGTGCCCAGAATGCCTACGGGCAGGGAAGGACTGCCGTGCCCATCTATTTGAACATGGGGCAATGTGCTGCTATTCAAATGGAGGAATTAGTGATGAATGGGGGAAATTGTTCCTCCCTCTGTCCCGTCTCCAGAAGGAGACAAAAACCCCTTTTACCTCAGCAAACAATGCCCTTATGTGGGCGCCAGTGCCCCACAGCCCGCACAAGCCCAGCTCTGTGTGAACCACCAATCGCCACACCGCGCTCTGGGGCCCAAAGCCAGTGGCACCCTCTCCCGGTGGGCGACTCCCGCCAGCTCCCAGGCTAGGCTCGGAGAATGGGAAGGCCCACCATCCCTGGGACCATAGGCCAGGTACACAGCCACTGGAGGCCAGCAGGCCCTGCGTGCAGATTGCCTTCTGTGTCCAGAGGTGTGGCTGCTGGAGGTAGTGCCGCCTCCACGAGACTCTGTCACAGCAGCAGCCAGGCAGGGGACGGGAGGGGCATCAATAATTCACACACAGCAAGGCGACGGGGGAGGGGGGGTGGGAGACTGCTGGAGCCAAGGCCCACCATGGCCATGGAGGGCTCTGGGCTGTGGTCTGGGGGTGAGGGCCAGAGCAGGGCTCTGGTCTGTGGTCTGGGGGTGCTGACTCCACTCTGAATTTGAGGCGCACACCTCCCCAGGGCTGGCCCCCTGCCTGCTTTGACAAAGGCCAGCGCCCAGGCCGTGTTTACATGATGCATAGTTCCAAGGAGCACCAGGCTCAGGGCGGGCTGCCCAGCTCTTCCTCCGGAAAGGCACGAGGGGCGCAGAGGTCAAATGGGGGACCACTAGGACCCTACCATCCTGGGTGATGAGGCCACACAGGGCACCTACATTCTCCACGTGGCCCTCAGGCCCCGGCTGCCTGCAAAGCTGCTCTCCTGAGTACC
This sequence comes from Colobus angolensis palliatus, assembly GCF_000951035.1. NCBI lineage: Eukaryota > Metazoa > Chordata > Mammalia > Primates > Cercopithecidae > Colobus > Colobus angolensis. Next base: position 2,285,006 of record NW_012112475.1, on the reverse strand, counting down.
CTGCTCTGTCCCTGTGGTTCACACAGCCTGATCCAGTCCCAGCCACGGGGCAGGAAGCCCATGCCACCCATCTGAGTGCCACACTTGCCCCTGATTTGCAGCCCCGGAGCTCCAGTGCCTCTACCCCCACAGCACATGCCTCCTCTGTGTGTGCCCCTCAGTGCCCGGGCAGCAGGATTCCTGCTGAAACTCTGGTCACTCTTTCGTTAGGCAGGTGCCAATCTAGTCCCTCACAGTCAGGAGCAGCGCTGTCCGACAGAAACAGAGAGTGAGCTACATGAGGGATTTTAGTGCCCTAGTACCCACATTTTAAAAAGTAATAAAGAAACAGGTGAAATCAATTTTAATAATCTACTTTATTTAACCCAATATATCCAAAATGTTACCATTTCAATAGTCGACACCGTGTTATCAGAGCTGAGGTATTTCACCTTCTTCTTTCCTATGGAGCCACCAAGACGCAGCACGTATTGCATACCTGTCTGCACTAGCCTTTTCCAAGGCTCGGTAGCCGTCCTTGGCTACTGAATTAGACGTCGCACACCTAGATTTTCCCCTAAAACTGAAATCATTTCTCTCTGCAGAGACCCTGGGGGTCCTCGCCCCTAGACAGGTGTCCAAGCTGCAGATGATATTCAGGCCTTGGGACAGGTGGCTCAAGCGGTGGGGCCCTGGAGACAGACACCACCTTCAGTGGAGGGGAAGGCGGACACCTATGATGCGTCAGGTCCCAAGTGTCAGGCGGTGGGTAACTCATCATGCCTGATTTGCACCACCACCCTCTGCAGCAGACATCAGGGAGGAACCACAGGCTCCAGGGGGAAGTCACTGGCCCATCACCCGGGATGAGTGGCGGCACCCAGACAGCCCCAAAGCACGACCTAGGCCACCCAGTGCTCTCAGGCATTCTGGGAACCTCCAAGGCCAGCCTTGATTTGCCCATCTGTACTGTGGGACAATTCCCTACCCCTGCTACCGGACTGCCCCATTTCCTAGAGCCCCTCCCCCAACACCTACTGGCCCCTGATGCCCCGGGGAGGCGCTCCCAGGATGAACTGCCTGGGTGTGGGTGCCTTCCCTGGCCCCGTCCTCCAGGCCAAGCACAGGTGGTGAGAAATAAACACTAATTCAGTGTGCAAAGATCGAGCTGGGACACACACAGCCCGCTCCCCGTGTTCTCAGAGCAAACACAGCCACTCCAGGCCACCATGGGTGAATGATTCATGGGGCAGGGCCCTGGCCCCAAAGCCCCTGCAGGCCTCCTCCAGCCCTCCCGGGAGCCAGTCTGGGTTTGGTGCATTGCAGTCCTTAGGTCGGGGTGATGACGCCAACGTGGCCTGGTCACTTCCTGGTTCCTGGGAAAGTCACCCTTGAACAGGCTCCCGGTGGAGGTGCCTCAGGAGGGCCTGGCCTGACAGAGGAGCCTGCTGGACAAGAGCTCTGTATGTATCCTGGGCTAAGGGGCGGCCACGAGGGCCAAGGGCACTGATCCCCACATGGCCCCACTGGTCCAGGCTCACCTTCACCTCCATTTTTCTTTTTTTTTTTGAGATGGAGTCACTCTGTCACCCAGGCTGGAGTTCAGTGGCGTGATCTTGGCTCACTGCAACCTCCACCTCCTGGGTTCAAGCGATTCTCCTGCCTCAGCCTCCTGAGTAGCTGGGATTACGGGCGCCTGTCACCGCGCCTGGCTAATTTTTTTGTATTTTTAGTAGAAGTGGGGTTTTGCCATGTTGGCCAGGCTGGTCTCAAAATCCTGACCCCATGTGATCTGCCCGCCTTAGCCTCCCAAAGTGCTGGGATTACGGGTGTGAGCCACCATGCCTGGCTCACCTCCCCGCTGTATCAGTAGGTGAACCTCTCAGCTCCTGAGGCGCCAGAGCTTGTCCTCTGGAGACCCAAGGCCCCAGCACCCCGGACAAGGCCAGGGCTGTGTAGGCCCTGCTCGCTCCTGGATAAAGGGATCTCTCGGTGCTGTCTCCCGGCGTCTCTCACCCCTTGGCGAGCCAGGGCCCAGCACAGCCCAGCATTGTCTGTGCCGCCCGCGGCCCAGCTGATGATGGACACTTTCCTGTGACCGAGGACTGCCAGTGTGGCCTACAGCCAATCCCTGGAAGGCCTGGGCCCCAGCTCTCTGCTCCTGGGGGAGGGGAGGCCAGGAGGCCGCCGCCTGCTCATCTGTTGTGGGTGTTTGGAGCCTTGAGGAGTAACAAATAGCTCTTGCTCCTGGGGTGGGGGTGGGTGGGACCTGCACCCGCAGAATGGGGCCCAGTCCTGGTTTCTGGCCTCAGCTGTGAGAATTAGGGTGAGGGCAATGGACACGGCCATAATGAGCAGGTGTTAGGGAGAAGGCTTGGCTTAAAAGCCCACTGCAAGAGAGGCCTTTCAGAAGCCAACCCAGGGAGACTGGTGCAAGGGCCACACCTCCTGCCATGCAATAGTGACCAGGGCAGATGTCTGGCAATGCGTGTTGGGTCCAGGGGGAGTCAGCAGCAGGCCAGAGTTCTGTGCCCCTTGGTAGGAAAGGGCTGCTATGACCCAGGGATGGGCCCAGGGGAGGGGGGGCATCACCTGAGGAGGGCACTAGAAGGAGCCATGGCACAGGGGTAATGTGGGTGATGGTCTCTGAGCCCTGGTGGCCTGGCCGTTACTCCCACCAGCTCCTTCCCCACCAGCCGTATGGCCTCCTGCCTGATCCCTCACTCAAACAGCTTCACCCCTTGCTGGGGACACCCCATGGCACCCTGAGTACCAGAAGCTGGAGGCACACTTCTGCCTAGTACCTTCTCCTTGGATGGCAGCACTGACTCCTCACTGCCCGCTTAGCTGACCATCAGTGTGGGCACCTGGGATGGGTCTGGCGTTTGCCAGATTGAGAAGCAGCGTCTTGGGAACTCAGGGTCCCTGGACAGGGCCTGGCTCATGTGGGTGGGGAGGGAGGGACAGGGACTCAGGAGTGCCTGAGTCTCGTTGACACCAAGGACCCCCTAGCCCGGCTCCCTTTCCAAAGAAGCATGACCTGGACGGTGGTTGGGGGCTGAGAGTAGGGACGGGGACGCCGCTGAGGGTGGCTGTGAGGTAAGCTGCGGTCAGGGTCCCACAGGCCTCCATGGCGGAGGGGACCAAGGGAGATCAGGCTGGCTGAGGAGGCAGGACTGGACCAAGGGGGTGGCATGCAGGGCTCAGAGAATCTGGGGGAGGTGACGAAGATTGCCCACATCCAGTCCCAGCCTGGCCCCCGGCGGGCCTCTGTGCTGTCCACATCTGGTCCTCAGCCACCTGGCAAGGTGGGCCAAGATGATCACCCCTGCCTGTCAAGGGGACGGCACCCACCCAAGGCTGCCTGGCAAGGAGGGAGCTGAGCAAGATCTGAGCTCTGTGTGCCCCCACGCTTCCCTGCAGACCCCTTGGAGGCCAGGGAGGAGGCACCCAGGGGAGGGGCCAAGCCAAGGAAGAGAGGCCAGCAGTGCTGCCACTGTAAATTCCGAGCCCTGGGCGCTCGAGCAACACACCTGCTCCCCAGAGGCCCGCCCTGCTGCCCAGTTTGCATTTCTAGGCGGCAGAGGGCCGCACCCGAGGGCAGCAGGGGCCACAAGGTAGGAAGCCTTGGTCTTCTCACTAAGAGCTCCTGGGGGCATGCCAGGGTGAGGGGCTGCAGCCCGCAGGCCATGTCACAGAGAGAAGCTGCGGCCCGAGTTGGGGGGTCAGCTAGCTCAGGACCATACTTTGGGGAAGGGCTGGCCAGATCCATGGCACAGAACCCAGGACCTGCCTACAGGACGCCACATATTGGGCCCGACCACTCCATCCTCCCAGAACCCTTCCATGCCAGACCCTCCCCAGATGGCCTGGTTGTGGCCCCCCTGCCCTTCTCTCCTGGTTGGAGCTTCTCTCCTGGGTCACAGGGAGCTTTTGGAAACATGTGACCCAAGAAACCCTGGCATCGGGCACCTCCTCCCTTCCCAGCCCCCTGCTGCCACGCCTCTGCCCGGCCTCCCAGGCCACCTCGTCCCAGGCCCTTTCTCTGATCCCCCATCTATTCCAAGAGTGACTCAGTGGCCGTTGGTTGAGCACCTACTCAGTGCCAGGGCCTCGGAATAAAGCCCAGGACAGAAGACTCAGGTCACATGGGGTCAGCCCTGAAAGGCACCCTGTGGCACCTGCTTCCAGCAATGAAAAACAGGGACTTGGCCAGGCGCGGTGGCTCACACCTGTAATCCCTGCACTTTGGGAGGCTGAGGCGGGCAGATCATGAGGTCAGGAGTTTGAGACCAGCCTGACCAACATGGTGAAACACTGTCTCTACTAAAAATACAAAAATTAGCCAGGCATGGTGGCGCACGCCTGTAATCCCAGCTACTAGGGAAGCTGAGGCAGGAGAATCGCTTGAACCTGGAAGGTGGAGTTTGCAGTGAGCCGAGATTGTGCCATTTGTACTCCAGCCTGGGCAACAGAGTGGGTGGGACTCCATCTCAAAAAAAAGAAAGACAAACAGGAACTCAAATGTCCTTCCACAGGAGTGGCCAAAACGGTGGCTCTGGAGAGACCCAGTCCCCGTGGTCTGGGCAAGTTACTTCCCCTCGGAGACGACATTTCCTGCCCTGTGGAACAGCGACATGTAAAGCTCTGGGCTCACAGGGTCAGGTTGGGCACACAGTGGGCTCAGGAATGGGCCCCCAGTCACTGGGCTGACTGGACAACCTTCGAACTGTGGCTGGCCCACATCAGTGTCAGGGAGGCCAATGACTATGTGAGAGAAAAGGTGGTGCCAATACTGCCTCATTGAAAAGAAAACGAGGCTCTGGTTACTTAGATAATATAAAAGTCTGAGAAAAATAGGCCCCCCAGACATCATTATTTTTCTTTTTCTTTTTTTCTCCTTTATTTTTCTTTCTTTTTTTTTTTATTGAGACAGAGTTTTGCTCTTGTTACTCAGGCTGGAGTGCAATGGTGCGATCTCGGCTCACGGCAACCTCTGCCTCCCAGGTTCAAGAGATTCTCCTGCCTCAGCCTCCTGAGTAGCTGGGATTACAGGCATGCGCCACCCCACCCAGCTAATTTTGTATTTTTAGTAGAGACAGGGTTTCTCCATGTTGGTCAGGCTGGTCTCAAACTCCTGACCTCAGGTGATTCACCTGCCTCGGCCTCCCAAAGTGCTGGGCTTACAGACATGAGCCACCGTGCCTGGCCTTCTCCTTTATTTTTCTACAACCATTGTAATACTTCTGGAATAAGGAGAGAAATAAGGGACATTTCTACAAAGACGTGGCTCCTGCCCTCAGCAAGCTGACAACCCACAGGGGTCCCGCACTGGTGCCTGTTTGGCCTCAACCAAACTCCAGACTCCTCCAGGGAGGTGGAGACAGGGCACATCACCCCTGAGTGTCACAAGGCCAACGCTGGTGTGACAAAAGTGGCCAAGAAACTGGGTAGTCAAAGGGCCCTCAGTGCCTTCGTCCAGCCCCAGGCCTGCACGGTGCGGGAGCCCCAGTGTGTCCCGAGGCCAGGGCTGGAGGAGCAGCCTCATCTGAGAGGCGCACACACCAGGCCCTGACCTGCCCCAGCCAGGGCTCCACACCACTCTTGCTCAGCAACCCCCTGACTGCCCACCCTGCGGAAGGCGGAAGCAGGCCCAGCGAGCAGACCCCCGCTCTCCCCTGGCGCTGGCTTCCTGTCTGCCCAGGAGGTGAGTAATGTCCGCTCCCTGCCCCCATGCATCCCTTCTGGAGGCCAGGCGGGCCTCACATTTTCCGCTCAGGAAGGGGCAGAGTGAGAGGCCTGCTGAAGCACATCCAGGGGAAACGGAAGGAGCACCCCGCCTGCCCGGTCAGGAACCCAGGCCAGCCCCGGCCTGCAGGAGGCGCACTGGCTCACCTGCCTCTGCGCATGCCTTCATTCGTTTTCGTCCACTCATTCACTCAACAAACAGTACCCCAGCACCTGCGCGGTGCCAGGCCCTGTGCTGGGTGCTGGAGTCCTGGCTCTCAGGGTGCTTATGGTACTTGGGGAGCAGACTGCATCAAACAGATCATCCCACCAGTGGGGGCGTAATTACAGACGGACGTGCTGTTCAGCCCCAAGACAACGCCAGACCACGGCGCCTCTGGACAAAGTCTCAGACATCCCTCCTCCACGCCCTGTGATGTGCACAGAGCCCTGTTCAGACCCAAAAGCAAGCCCAAGCCCAAGCCTCGGCCAGGACTTAGCTGAGGGTCTTTAGGGGACCTGGCCCACGCCTGGGCAGGAAACTATGGCAGGAGCTGGCCCGCATGGCCCTGGGCCCCAAGGAGGGAGTGCCCCAAGTGTGTGGAGAGGGCCTTCTTTGGTTCCCTAGCTCCCCTGCCCATCTTCTGGGGACCCTCACACATGGCCCCTACACCTGCCAAAGGGGAGAGAGGAGAAGCGCTGGCCCTCCCCAACTCTGGCTGAGTTGCCCCAAGTCTCTCCCTGATTCTAAGTTTCCTCCCCATGAGATGAGGGCACTGTGATGGTGCTCCCTGCCAAGCGCCAGCGGCTATGATCGCAGGGACCCAGGAGCATCCCAGGACTTCAGAGTGTGGGGAGCTGGTGTAAAGAGGTCTGGGAGACCAAGACTCGCAGACAGTGGCAGGGCTGGGGGCAGAAACCTAACTGTGTTTCAGGACAAGCAGACACTCACCCCGGTGGAACCTCAGAGACAAGCTTCCCGGGGAGTGAGAGCTGGCATCTGCACAACTCACTCTTGGGCTCAGTGGTTCCGCCATGGGATTTGCTCTGCCACTCAGCCTTCATCTGCCTTTGTTAAAATCTTTAAAGAAGGGCCCCAACAAATCCACAGCTGTAGATCTGTGCTAACTGCCCGGCTCCCTGAAATCACTCCCAGCTGGATTACTCGTCAGCAGGGAGGGCATGCTGATACGGTTGGCATCTGGGTCCCCTCCAAATCTCATGGTGAGATGTGTCCTCCAGGGTTGGAGGTGGGCCTGGTGGGAGGTGTGTGGGTCATGAGGGGCTTGGTGCTGTACGGAGTGAGTTCTCACTATGAGTTCGCGCGAGAGCTGGCTGTTTAAAAGAGCCTGGTACCTCTTCCCTCTCTCTTGCTCCCTCTCTCACCACAAGACATACCTGCTCCCCCTTCACCTTCTGCCATGTCTGTAAGCTTCCTGAGGCCTCACCAGAAGCCAAGCAGATGCTAGTGCCATGCCTGTACAGCCTGTGGAACTGTGGACCAAATACACTCTTCTCTTTATAAATTACCCAGCCTCAGGTATTCCTTTGTAGCAACACCAAAAGGACCAACACAGGTGTGTCATCGGCACAGCCTTGGGAGTCCCCACACTCCTGGCAAAGAGAGAAGGCCCAGGTGCTCAGATGGGAAGGATGTCCCTAGAAACAAACAACCCAACTTATCGCCATCAGAGGCGGAGTTCCACCTGCTCCGCAGTGGTGCGCTTGGACAGGGCTCAGTAAACGTTTGTTCATTTGTTCCTTCCTGGATAACAGACATTCAGCAGGCACCAACAATGGGCCAGGTTCACAACCGAGTCGCGGGGGCAGGGCAGAGACCAAGACTGACCTTACAGCAGGCCTCAGACTTCCACGGAGGCCTGAGGGCCACAGCCCGCACACCAAGCTCACCTGGGCATCAGTGGGGTTGGGGGGCTTCTGCGATGGAGACCCTCAGGCGGGGAGTGGAGCACACAGAGGGCTAAGGTGGGTGCATCTGCTTGGGCTGTCCCTACCTAGTCCTGCATCAATAACAGGGGCCCGAGAGTGCTCTGATGGGAGCCCCTTGACTCACTCACGGGAGCTGGACCTCACATGTCTGCACCGCGAGCGCCTTCAAGAGGGGCTGGTTGTGTGTCTCCATGGGGGCCGGAAGATGGCCCAGGACTCCAGGCTGGAAACCCACTGTTCTGGACAGACGCCAACAGGCCCACAGGCCCAGAAGGGGCAGTAGAGGCCAGGCCAGCTGCCTGGGCCTTCCCAAGGCCTGTGCCCTGCCCGGGGTCTCAGCCGGCCAGCGGGGTGGCCCACAACTCTATGAGTGCCTCGGAGCGGATGGTGAGGCCTACGGCCCCGCGGTCAGCAGCATCCTCACTGTCCCAGCTCCGGTGTCCACCAGGAGGGGAAGGCAGTGTGTGACTACCCCAGGCTGGCCCCGCACTGGGCTCTTGGGGACCTACGGATCCCCCAGCCTCCCTGCATCTCTCAGCCTCATCCTCATGGCCAGCCAGCGTCTGAGCAGCAGGTGCTGAGGGAGCTCCACGGACACCACAGAAATGCCACTGTCAGTCACCTGATCCTGACGGCCCCCAAATCACCAGACCTCCCCAGGACGTGTCTCCAAGAGAGATCCCACTCTCAAATGGTGGTCATGAGGAATAACAGCAAGGGATCTGCTCGGGAATGAGCAGGGGGACCATGGCCCCTTCAGCCCAACTGCTCTGGGTTTCTGAACAACTGTCCCAGACCCTTCTTGCAGGGACCAGAGCCTGCGGCCCCAGCTGAGCTCTGCAGGCACAGCCCTCAGTGTTCTTTGGGTGTGGCCTCAGTCAGCTCAGTTGAGGCAGTAGGTCAGCTGCTGAGCTTGTCCCAGTCCCAGAGCCCCCCAGAGCACGTGGCTGCCCCCACGGGGTCCCCACCACCGTGGGAACGCTGGAAGGCAGCACTGGCCTGGGAGGCTGGCAGCACGAGGGGGTCGCGCCGACCTCACGAGGCATCAGGCACAAAAGCCTTTTCTTTGCCGGCAGCCACGCACCCCACTCCTCCTGCAGCCACTCCCTGTGCTCCCTAGCCCCTGGCCCAGACACCTCCAGCTGCCTCCAGGCTGGGTCTCCTCCCAAACAAAGCCGGATTCAGGCCTGAGAAGGCTGTCGGGAGGCAGGCGCACAGGTTCTGCCATGGAGATGAACTTTGACCCAAACAGCAAGGCTCCTACCCCTTATTTACTCTTTAAGGCTGACCCGTTTCACAGAGTTAACATTACACCCCTTTTTAACCCGTACCTCCCTCCCACATTCCAGGCCTCGACCTTCAACCCCTCCTAATTGCTGGCTCCGGCTCCTACACCCCAGTTCTCTGGGGCCCAGCTTACTCATCCCCTGCCCCCAACCATCTCCTCCGCGGAAACAAAGGCGATGCCGGGCTGCTGTGCTCACAGAGCCACCTCACAACCCTGGCACACCAAGGTAGATGCCAGGGCCCCAGAGCCCAACCACTTGGGGGAGTCCACATGGAGGCCAGGGTGGATCTTTGGGGTCTGATTCCTGACCCTAACTCTCCAACCCCTGAGAAGGAAGCCTCTATTCCAAGGGAGGCCGGAGTAGGCTGTCTGGTAGGCCCTGTGCAGGGGGGCCAGGACTAGGGAAGAATCCAGACAGCTCCCCAGCCAGCCGCATCGCATCCCAAGGGGCTAGGACACATGTGGACAGCTGCACTGCCTGGTCACTCACCAGGTGACCCGGGCTATAGCCTCACATGTGGCTACAGAAACACAGGTCGTTTCCCTTGCTGGGCAGCAGAACTGCTCTGGGTTAGGTACACAGTGAACCTTCCCAGGCCTGCCCCGGTAACTCTGAAACCCACATTGCAGAAGCCCATGGCATCTCAGCTACCAGGCAGACCCCTGGCCTCACAGGCTGCCAGTCCCATGGGCTCCCTCCCTCATCTTTGGGAGGAAGGAGCCAGGGGCTAGGGCAGTGGGGCCCGTGGAGATGCTGAGAATGCTGGAGGCAGTGCAAGCTTGGGTCTGGGCCACCCGAAAGCCTTGGCCCAGATTCCGCCACCCTGGAGTACGTCCACACCTCTCACCTGAGGACAACTGGGAGCAGGGGGCCGGGCACAGCCCCTCCTCAACCGCCACCAACGGGCACTCACCGTCCTCTTGACTGTGGAGGTTCTGTGGGCTCCGCATCCTCTCGTCCTGGCTGGGGCTCAGGCTGGAGGCCAGGTGCGGGTCAGCTGACATCCATGTGGAGTCGCTCATATCAAAATCCTCGCTGCTCACAGAAGTCTCATCCTGAGCAGGGACAAAGAAGGTGGGCATTCAGCAGGGATGGGCTCTCATCGGCCCGAGGCAGCCTTGTGAGTGGACCCCAGGGCCAGTGGGCATTTGCGAGTACCCCGAAGGCCTCAGGGAGCCCTCAAACCTTGAAGTGAGGGCTGGGTAGTGCTCCCCCTTGCCCAGTGGAAGTGGCCCCAGCTCTGGTTCCTATCAGAAGCCACGGCTAAGGGCCAGTGCTGTCTGTAATTGAAGACAATTATGAGGTCTCGCATCCTGCAGGGGCGGATGGCAGGGCCTGGCTCTTACCCTTGTGAGCCAAGGTTGAAACAAGCGCTGTAAACAAGGGCTGCCGCTCCCTGCTCCCAGCCCAGGGACCAGGGCTCACTCTGCACAGGACCCGGCGGCAAGAAGCGGGCAGCAGGACATGCCGGCCACCGGGCACTGAGGCTGAGCTGAGTGCCCCCAGCAGGCCCGGCGCCCTGACTCCCATGAAGCATGCATGGAATTCCTTTCTCCCACTCCCCCAGCCCAGAGGACATTTCTGTCTTCCTCCTTCCTAACCTTTGCTGTGCTTCAAAGATACGCTCTTGGGCAGCTTCCAGGGCTGAAAGGGCCAGCCCCAGAAGTGCAGAGAAGGAAGGGGGCGGGGCAGGCCAGGGTTCGGACCAGACCGCAAAGGGGGTTCAGCTCAAGGGCCTGGGGGGCCGCCAGGGCGTTCCAAACAGCCGGATGGCCTGCTAGAGAGGACCACGCCTGCCTCCTCTCCCCTCGCTGCTGGCTTCGGAGGCCCTTGGCCAGTCATCCGGGAACCCCCGGGGCGGGGCCCCTTCAACCCAGCCCTCCAGCGGGAAGGGCCCCCACCTCCTCCGGCCCAGCCTTTCAGGAGCAGCAAGCAACTGTGCCTGGGAGCTGGCTGTAAAACCAAGAAAGATGACCCAGCAGCTCCCACACCCGGAGTTCTGGCCTCCCCCCAGCAAGACACAATGGCCTCTGTGGGCCCCCAGTGAGGACCTCTGGCAGAGCACCCCCAAGCCTCCCCTCTGGGGCCCCCTCACAGACGCCTCTTTTATAGTGAGCAAACACACTTTGGTTGGAACTTTCTTAGGCTGCTGTCCCTGAGGCAGACACATCTGCTCCAAGTGCTAGGGAACCAGTGTGGATTCGCCTCCACTCCCTCCCCCACCCGCTGGGCTGGTAGGGAGTTTCCTGGAATTTATAGCTTCTGTGCAGTGTGGACCCTCTGCTGAATCCAGAGGACAGGAGCTGGGCTGTGACGACTGCAGTCCCCACGCGGCACACCCAGGGCCTCGGGGAATGGATAGAGCCCATATGTCCTCTGGTGTCCTCTCCCCACACACAGGCACACGCACTCACTCTGCCTCCCTCCCACGGGCTGCCTGCTCCACAAACACAAGCACCTCCACCCACAGCCCTCCTTCATGAAAACTCACTCACACACCCAGACACACACACACACACACACACACACACACACACACGTTCAAAAGGCTCTCTGCACAAAGGGTACAAAGGGACAACAAAACTCTCCCCTGTGCTAACTGGATGGAGGGAGACGAGGGGGAGGGGGAAGAGAGACTGGCAGGTGGGGGAAGGTTCCTTGGAACCTTGAGCAAGGCTGCAAGGGGCAGGCGGCTCCCCATCTTCCCAGCTGGTCCTGCCATGTTGGCTCCAGGAACCAGGAACAGAGCATCTCGCGTGGGCCCCTTGCTACTTCCTGGCTGCCCAGGGGGTGCCATGCTCAGGGTTTGACCTGAAGTCACAGCTGAAGGAGAAAGACTCTGGGTATTGTTCAAATGCTCATGACTTAAAAGACAGAGCATTCTAGTAACAGTTGAAAGCGCCACCTACTCCAAACTCCCCATCCATCCATTCGACAGGTATTTACTGAGCACCTACTATGGGCCAAGCTCCCCTCTAGGCGCTGGGAAACTCAGCTGTGGACCAGACACACTCCTGGCCTGCCTGGCACCCCTCATCCGCGAGGGAGATGGACAATGAGCAGAAAAGCATTGATGAGGGCCGCAAAGCACACAGAAGCGGGGTGAGAGGGCAGAGGGACCTGTTTGCCAGGGCAGCCCAGGAAAACCCCACGGGTCAGAAACACTGGAGCAGAAGCCTGCAAGAAGTGAGAAGGGGAGCCCGTGAGAAGAGGTCTGTGTGGCTCCACGCACTTTTCAGGCACAGGCAGCAGCAAGTGGGGCACAAGCTGCTGGGTTTGAGGAGAGGCAAGGAGGCCACTGTGGGCAGGCGTGGGCGGGCCCAGAGGAGCCACACGAAAAGGTCCCCTCCACAGTGCACGCAACCCTGGCAGGGCCGTACCTGCCATCTCTAGCTTGGAGAAAGGCTCTTGAACTCCACTCAATACACGGGGGGTGGAGCAGCAGGGACGGCTTGCACACTCTGGCCTCACTCAGCCAAGTTCAAAACCATAACAACAGAAGGCAAACTTCTCAGGGGCCCAGCGCTCCCCTGGGCTTGTGGCATTTCACCCTCACTACAGGCCCACCAGACAGGTACAGTTGTCAGCCCCGCTCCACAGATGAGGAAACCGAGGCTCCAGGAGGTTAAGGGGCTTGCCCAAGTTCACGGGCTAACATGAGGCACAGCCAGATCTGTGCAGTCGCCAAGGACTGGACACGCCCTCCTAACTGAGTTGGCCCTTGCCTAGAACCCACACGGCTGCTGTGAGCCACAATCCCAACTCCAAGCTGTATCCAGCTGTCGCTGTCTTGTGGATCTCTGCCCTGTCTTTCCCCGGAAAACCTTAGGTCCTTCTAACAGTGGGGACCAGACTGTACGTCCTCTGAATCCTGCACAAGGCAATGAGACTTGTTGAATCAACTGAATTGCCCGGCATGGTGTTGGTGTTTAATGAGGACGCGGCATTAATTTGACAATTAAGGACTCTGGTCCCATTGCGCATAGTTCTTGAATGGAGGGCATGTGAAGCCCAGGATGCAGGCTGGTGGGCTGGTGGTAGCCGGGTGCCCTGTAATGCCTCCCTCCTGCTGCTGCCAGCCACGCCACACACAGCCAGGGTTTCTCTGGCTCACATCACTGAACTGTTCACCCAAACGCCCCTCCACCCCTCACTTCCTTGATGGGTCCCACTGAGAAAAGATGGGCTACACCTAACCTGGCATCAAAATTACCTGATTAGGAGGAGCACCCAGTGCCCACAGGCACAGGGCTTCAGGCTAAGGGTTTTATGAGATTTCCTCCCATGACCCCATAACACAGGCACCCATGTCAGGCCTAGCTCCAGCTCTGACAATTGCCCCTGTGAGGCCCGCCCCGCCTCCCCCAACTGCCCAGGGACACGGAGCCAGCAGCACAGCTGGTGTGTAAACCCAGGCGGTCTGTGCCCAGAGCCTGCATCACAGTGTCACTGCACCATGGGCCACCTCACCACATCTCCTCCCTTCAATGGGAGGAACCAGATTCCTTAATGACCAAGTGTCTCAAGATGAGGCCCAGAGGGAACTCATGGGTGATGAGGCTATATTTACACACACACACACACACACACACACACACAAACACACACACACATTCATGCATGCTCACTTTCTTCAATGAGTTGATGTACATTTATTGAGCATCAACTATGTGCTGGCATTGTGGTAGGGACATAGATAACCAAGGCAGGGTTCCTTCACACCAGGCCTTGTTAGCTAGGAAAAGGGACCAGCAAAAATTCTGACCCATCTGTAGGTGCAGTGGGGAGAAACTGTGGACACACTGCTTCGTTACCTAACAATGATTGTTCTCTCCCCAGCTCCCAAGGAGTTTTCCCACAGCCTCCAGGGTTCTGCCAGGTGAACCCCAGTTTTGTGAAAGAGGTTCTAAGATTCTGATATCTTGACTGCTATGGCTTTTTTTTTTAAGATAGGATCTTACTGTCACATAGGCTGGAGCACAGTGGTGCAATCATGGCTAACTGCAGCCTTGAGCCCCCAGGCTCCTGCCTCAGCCTCCCAAGGAGCTGGCACTACAGGCATATACCACCACGCCTGGCTAACTTTTAATTTTTTGTAGAGACAAGGGCTCACTATATTGCCCAGGCTGGTCTCAAACCCCTGGGCTCAAGTGCCTCGGCCTCCCAAAGTGCTGGGAGTACAGGTGTGAGCTGGCACACCTGGCTGCTACAGCAACTTTTTTTTTAAGTGAGAAATCAAGTCTATTAAGTCTAACTTTTCAAAAACACACAATACAAAAATAAGTTTTGGTCAGACTTACACAAACCCTTCAACACCCACACTTTCAAGGGCTGAGCTGTAGAAGAAGACTTCCCAAGACCCTCTGCAACCTGTCTGGCGCAGCACAGTCCAGTTCATGGATACAAGCCCCCCAGTCACAGATGGGCAGACTGTAGCTCTAGTCCCTCACTCACACCCTAAGCCAAGGCTGGAGAAGCAGGCTAATCACAAGGCAGTTACAGGTACACACAGATCAGAATCTGTCAACGACGACTGTGCAGAGGGGGAAAATACACCCAAGTCCAGAGGGCCATGCTGGAGGCAATGGTGCAGGTTTGAGAGTGACCAAGGCCTCAGGCCTGCTCAGAGACCCAAGGTGCTCACTGACTCACCCAGAGGTCACAGGGTGCTTCTTACTTCTCCCTTCTGGAATGTCAGATGAAGTGGGGCTAATTTCTCCCTTTCTGTTAACAAACTTCAACAAAACTTAGAGAATAAAACTGTGGGCTGGGTGCGATGGCTCACACCTGTAATGCCAACATTTTGGGAGGCTGAGGTGAATGAATTGCTTAAGGCCAGAAGTTCAAGACCCATCTGGGCAACACAGTGAGACCCTGTCTCTATTTACAAAAGAAAAGTGTGTGCAGTCCCATTACTTCTGGGTTCCCTCTCCTTAGTCCCCATGTGACTGTCCAGTCAGCTACCCCCTGGTTTCTCTAGCCTCTGCCCTTTGGAAACCCTGAAGCCCATGGCCTTGCCCACCCAGCAATCATTTATTCTAGCACCAAAGCCATCATGGGTCACAGGGTAAATAGAGCCAAAGCCAAATGCTCTTCTGAAAAGGGAACTTAAGAGTTAGGCAGGCAGATGGGTAGCACCCAGTCAGCCTCTGGGACACACCCCAACCTGGGAGCCCAGCCTCTGGGGCAGAGGGAGAGGAGCTGACCAGACCCTCCCTGTTCTTATCTTCAGTCCAAAATTCATGGGCAGGTTCAGTTTCTCTCCACCCAGCTTCTGAGGCCCTTCCTCTTCTGCAGGGTAACTAGCACAACCACTGCCCAGCCCAGGAGGAGGAGAAAACGGGAGACCAGAGGGGAAATGGTGGAAACGGGACTGTATCCATGGCTTGTAACTACGGGCAGGTGCTATCAGTAACCTGATTATTTTACAACTGGGGTCAATTTCTCTGCAACTGGGTTCCTGGTGCCTCTGAAGTTGAGCCATTTGCATCCTCCAGGACCCGGGATCCTGGGGCGTGCCTCACACAGTATTTTCCAGACCCTTCCCGAGAGCTGTAATTCTATCTCTACGGCTTGCTTGAGAAAGAAAAGGAGGAGGATTTGCTGAGAATTTAGTGCAATTGTAAGCCATAAGCCCTGACCAGGAGCCCTGGGTGTGTGTTTCGGAGGAAGGCGGGGGCAGGGATGTGCAGGGGATGTTTCTGGGCCGAGCAGGAAAGAGACCCCTCTCTATAAAGCCCCCAGGCTTGTTCGACAGGAGGCTAAAGCTCCCATTGGGAAGAACACCAGCCTCAGGCGGTTGCCCCAGCACCAGCTCTATCCCAAAGTGGAGTCTCTTCTCAACCCACTGGTAGGCACCACCTTCTGGGCACCTGCAGGCCCCTTCCAGGCCCTGGACATTCTTCTGCAAGAGGCGACTCTCCCCCTTGTCTCCATGTCAGCGAGCACTACACACACAGCCTTCTGAGCATGCCAAGAAGGTACTGAACCGCATGTGACCCCAACTTAACCACTTCAGTTCATCAGATGGCTTATTAATGGAAGACGAAAAACCCCCAGGATCTAAAGCATCAGGAGTTCAAATCCTTGTTGTGAAGGGGCCGCACACATGAAATGTGAGGGTGGTCTGAGCCACAGATATATGAAATATGAGGGTGGTCTGAGCTCCTGGGTGTGTGGGGTCCTAAAGCTGTTGCTTCATAGCTACAACCCAAGCCCACCTAGCCACCAGGGAAGGAGGCCAGCCTTCCAGCACTCCCTGCACAATTCCACTCCTTCCTGTGAACATGCCTCCTCTGCTTACAAGCCATGCAAGCACCAGCTCTTCTGGGAAATATGAGGCAGGGAGAGCTGAGACACAGCCAATCACCTACCATACTGGAGTCATTTTCGCTGTCTCTCCCTCACACTCACTCACAGGCACACGGTGTCTGTCAGAAGCGTATTCCCATCTACATGTGGTCCTGTTGTCCCTGCTGTCATGGACGCCTGGATGCTGGAAGTGAGCATTTCCCACATTTTCCCACTGTATATCGAGTGGAAAACAGGCTTTTGTTCCTAAGCAAAGGCACCTGGCTGCTCCCCATCAGCGTTCCTCACCACGAGGGCCTCGCTGGTACCCCAGACCCTGCCATTAACAGGGGTTTCTTTAAAAGTGAGGTTGGAGAGGAGCTTCAGCAGACAGGGATCTTCCAGCCAAAAGGAAGGCTGGAAGGGAGCCGCTGTGAGCTAATCCCCTGCAGGGCTGTCCTTCCAAGAAAGGAACCCAGACAACACAGAAAAAGTTCTTGAGCAACTCCCAGGCGGTCCAGCTCCACAGAGCCCCAGGGTAGCGGCCACAGGAAAAGTTCCCCAAAGGCGTCTTCTCAGCTGGGAGGAAGGCCGCAGTGATCTCTGTTCCCACTGCGCTGCACGAAGGTGCTGAACAGGGTGGTGTCGCCCAGCTCTAGAGGTGCTGTCTTAAAACCCTGCTCTATTAAGCAAGCCTCAGCCTGAGCCTGGATTAGACAGGAGCTTGATATTATTCAAGGACACATTGTGGCCCTAATGGCTTTCCAATGAAGGAGTAATTTACTACCTGGGGGGCTAAACTACCACGGGGCCTGGGCCATAAATGGGCCTTTTCCCCAGACCAATTCAGTCCAGAATCTGGCCTGTGTCAAGGGTCAAGAAAGGGCCCTGGTCCCATCACACAGATGGCTCTCCCCAGAAGAGTCATGAGGTCCCCCAAACACCTCTCCGCACACCCCCTTTTTGGTGTGTGTGAGTTGGTGTGGGGGCAGGCTGGGGTTGCCAGCTGATTCTGGGATAAGTAGGGCTTTATCTCAAGGGACAATCTATTTCAAGCCACAATCCTTCTCAGAAAGAGGAGGAAATCACAGAGTCCAAACACCATTTCAGGTGAAATCAGGAGGTTATTCATCTCCCCTCAGAGCAGACAGAAAGGAAAATCAATGTTTTAGAGGGGGAAAAAAGGTTCCATTTGAATTAATGGGTTTGTGGCTTCTCCATTGATCTGAGCCTCTTCACACTTTCTTTCTGTGCTTTTGTGCTCTTGGGGAGAGGGGAGGGAGTAGGGAATGGGGAGGAGGGGGTGGGCCTCCCATAAGGAAAAGGACGGTCTAACCTTAACCTTTCTACAGGAATAATGCTAATTAGCGAGGCTTAATGAGAACTTCCCCCAGAAAGCGCAGCCCGGTAGGGGCGGCCGGACTCGGGCAAACGCAGCTCTGGGTGGAAGCAGGGTCACTTCTGCTCCCGAGTGGCTGGAATAAATATGCGGATTGCACTCCCTCCTCCTCCCCACCCAAAGTGTCCAGCCTTGAGGACTAGGTGGAGGGAGGAGAGAGCGGGCGGAGGTGTAAATCCAACTTAACCCCTGCGCGCGCCCTCGAGCCGGCCGGCTGCCCCCGCCCCGCCGTGTCCCCTTATTAAGGAAGGCCCCTTCGCCAGGGGCCGCCGACGCCCGCGGCTTCCGGTCAGACGGTGCACCTGAGAGGGACACCCCGTCCCTTCCCGGGAAGGACCCGGGCCTGCCGAAGTGGGTTCAACTCTGCAAACCGCGTCTCAACTCCCCGCGCCGCGCCGGGGAACCCCTCCCTGCCACTCAACGCTTCCCGTCCTCACATCCCCAAACACAGTCCACTTCCCTTCTCGTGGCGGCCGCGGCAACCCGAGCCCGGTCCCCACCCCGCCGCCAGCGAACGCCTCCCTCC
>NW_012112475.1:2265266-2265856 GCF_000951035.1 Colobus angolensis palliatus | reverse complement strand
AAGAAGGCGCTGGGATCTATGCCTACCCATCGCTCCCGGAGGCCGCGGTCTCTGGGTCCGGTGGGGGCTGGGGGGCGCGGGCACCCGGCGGGCTGTCTGCGGTCAGGCCAGGAGAGGGAGACTTGGCCCAAAGAAAGTGACTCAGGCACCCTCAGGAACTCTCGGCGTCCGGGGCCCCTTCGGGCAGCCCTCGACCCCAGTGCGTCTCTTGGGTCCCCAGGGACGCGGGTACTTGTGGGGCGTGGCTGCCGGGCCTCGGGGTTCGGCTCCCCCGGGCGGCCGGAGCAAGACCCCGGGCTGGGAAAGCCAGGCACGTGGCCAGCTCTAGGCCGTGCCCCCGCCCCACCCCCACGGCAGGGCCCCCGGTGCTTGATCAAGTTCAAGCTCGAGCTCCTCGGCGCGCTGCCCACCGGCTGCCCCTCCGCGCCCCTCCCCCTCCCCCATCCGTATCGTCTCGCTCTTCACTCTTCCTTTGTCTCTTTCCCACCACTTAGTTTACTCCCCCTCCGCCCTCCTCCCTGCCCCCCGTGGGCGCCCGAGAGTCCGGGAGGCGCTCACCTGTTCGACCCAAACATCTAAGCGACCCCGAG
>NW_012112475.1:2257578-2265079 GCF_000951035.1 Colobus angolensis palliatus | reverse complement strand
CGCGCGAGCCACAGTTGTAAAGTAATAGGATAATCTCGGGGACGCCGCTCCAGCCCAGACCCGGGCACGCACTGTCCGCGGAGACTGCACTGCCGGGGAGGGGGACCACGCGGAGCCCAAATGCGGTCCCCCCCGACGGACAGACCCCTGCCCGGGGCGGAGGAGGCGGGACGGGCGTCGCGGGGTGGGGGCCCTGAACCTCCGAGCAACCTCGGACTCGGCCCGAAAAGCAACACGCTTATCACCAAACCGCAGAATTAGACCCCGATGGAGAAAATGGGTCAGGGGACCCATTCCCACCCCACCCCTACAAATCCAGACCCTCCGCTACCATAGATCAGCCTCGAAAAAAGCTTGTGCTTCATCAAGGATGGGAGGCTGCCCTCGTGGAATTCTGTGGGGAAACTGCCAAAAAAAAAAAAAAAAAAAAAACACACACACACTAAAAAAACCCCGATAAGGATCCCACCTCCTGATTCCTCTGGTCGCATCCGAAGAGGAAGGGCAATTTCTACTGACTCTTTACGCTACCATTCATTCACGGTGGAACCAGCAGAGAAGAGAAAACGAGACAGCCACCGCAATTGTTTGCAATTTTGAAACAGACTGCCTTTAACCCTCCAACTTTTTTTCTGTAAAAAGCCTTTTTCTTTCTTCCTCTGAAAGCTTTGCATTGTGAACAATCCGTGGTAAACAAGGCTCCCTCTACAGCCGCGAGTGGAAAGTACAACCCCACAGGTTCAGAGCCCAGCGTTTACCCGTCAGAAAAATAAAACGATGACAAGACATCACATTAGCGCCACGCAGGCTTCCTTCCGCACATGCTCAAGACTCTGCTGTCAATAGAAAACTCACACTTTCTTTTTAAAAGAGGGTTTAGGCACATTTACTCATTAGCACCTTTTATTCCTGAAATCAAATGTGTTTTCAAACCAATTCACTCTCCCTAGTTTACTAGATCTTCTCATCCTCAGTGGTGTGGGGCAGGTAGGAGGCTTTATTTATCCACACATGCTGGTGCCCAATAATGATTTTTAGAATGAACTGGTGGCCACAGCTCTTAAGTTCATCCAGGAAATGTGAGTGTTTCCAACGTGGGAACTGTCCATCCTCACTCTGAAAATGAGATAATTCAGGCTCAGGATTTCCCTCTTTCCCCACCACATTTCCAGAGACCTTTGACTTCTCCTGGCCTGAATTACTATTTCACAGCAGTGGTGTACATCTGAGCTTGAAACACAAAGCCAAATCCAACTGAAGTTCAAAGGTGGAATTGAACCCAGATAACCCACCTCTTCTCTGACTAATAAAAGAGAGCTAGTATTGCCCAGGAGGGCAGAGCAGTGATTTTCTGTAGGCATGAAATGTGAACTCATTTACTATCCCTGAGATAAAACAGCCCAGCCCTGCTCAACCCACAGAAATCAGTTGAGAGCCCTGCAGAAACCTGGCTGTTGAGCAGCACTGCAAATTAGGCGAGTTTTCATGTGTGCGTGCTGAAGCTCTGGGAAATCTCCCAGATCCTTATTCCTGCAGGAGCTGCCACTCCTGGAGTAACCTTGTGTACGTTGTTTTCAGTGTCCTTGTGCCACTCCCCCCCTCCTTAAAGTGGCCACAGCATGAGTCCCAACGAGGAATCAGGTGACCTAGTTTCTTGACTACTAATTCTTCCAGTGATGTGCCCCTTCTTCTGGCCCCAGCCTGGTAGGAGAACATGGCAAAGAAAGCTGCTCCCATCTGCTTCGGAGGGGAGGGAGGGGGCAATGCTGCCCCAGGTCCCCTCCAGCCTCTGAAGACACTGGGTGCTTTTGTAAACAGATGATTGGGGTATGCTCTGATGGGGCTTTTTAAACAGCAAACCGCTTTCATGCAGCTTCCCATACGAAGTGAACATGTCCCACAGGTAGGGACCTGGCCATGGGACTCCGGTTTGCCACTATTAGGACAAATAGGATCTTAGTGTGACCACAGCAGACACTGTTCAAGCATGTCAAAGCATTAAAAAAAAATTTATCCCCACAAATGACGTATTAATGACAGAGGAGAAAATGTACCTGCACAATGGAGCGATCTAGCAGACACTTCCCAATCAAGTGATCAAATTCAGCAGCCTCCAAAGTGGGGCCACCAGACATGAAGTCCTCGGCTCCTGAAGGGAGGCAGTGAAAGACACAGCATCACTTGAGCCATGTGCTTCCCCAACATGCTTCATCTGAATCTGCTCCTCAAGAGACAATCAGACAAGAAATCCAGAAAAACTCCACAACACAATAGTCCTGGACTCTACAAAACATTCATTGTCACTAATTGACTTTCTAAATGATGAGATGAAAGAGAAATTACAGGTGGCTCACACCTGTAATTCCAGCACTTTGGGAGGCCGAGGCGGATGGATCACCAGAGGTCAGGGGTTCGAGACCAGCCTGGCCAACATGGTGAAACCTGGTCTCTACAAAAATACAAAATTGGATGGGCGTGGTGGGGCATGCCTATAATCCCAGCTACTCAGGAGGCTGGGGTAGGAGAATTGCTTGAACCCGGGAGGTAGAGGGTGCAGCGAGCCAAGATCATGCCCTTGCGCTCCAGCCTGGGCAACAGGAGTGCAACTCCATCTCCAAAGAATTAAAGAGAGAGAAATAACAACTAAACTTAATGTGTGACTCTTCTTAGATCCTGTAGAGAAGGAGTGAGGTGCAGACAACAGGTAGGGGAGAGGCAGAGGATGGGGGTGGAGTGAGGGTGGAGGCCAGGTGGGCTCTGGGCTGAGTGGTCAGGGAAGAGCTCTCCCAGGAGGACGCCACTGGGTGTCCTAATCCCCAGAAGGCAGAAGTTCACATCTGGGTGAAGACCTGGGGGCACTGGAACAGCTGGTGCAAAGCTGCTGAGGAAGGGAACAGTGGCCAGAGTAGCTAGAGCAATGTGGGCCAGGGGGAGGACGGGAGGGATGAGCATCGGGGGGCAAACAGGGCCAAGTATCCAACATCCTGAACACCCCCCCCCGGTGAGGTGTGTGGGCTTTACACTGGGAGTGAGGAGAGGATGCAATCTGAATTACGTTTTAGATCGGGGAGATGAGATTATAAAGGAGCAGAAGTGGTGACAGGGAGGCCAGCAAGGAGGTCCAATGGAAAGAGTGTCATCAGATGGGACTAGTTCAAATTCCGGCTCTGACACTAGATGGATGACTTTGGGCACCATACCTAAACCTCTCTAAGCATCCGTTTCCTCATCTACACATGATCCACAATGTTTTTGTTTGTTTGTTTTGTTTTATTTTTGATCAAGTCTTGCTGTGTCACCCAGGCTGGAGTGCAGTGGCATGATCTGGGCTCACTGCATCCTCCGCCTCCCTGACTTGATCAAGCCATTCTTGTGTCTCAGCCTCCCAAGTAGCTAGGATTACAGGTGTGTGCCACCATGCCTGGCTAATTTTTGTATTTTTAGTAGAGGTGGAGTTTTACCATGTTGTCCAGGCTTGTCTCAAGCTCCTGGACTCAAGTGATCTACCCGCCTTGGCCTTCCAAAGATCTGCTATGTTTAACATGTGTTTAATGTAGCATTTGGCACCGAATTTTTCCCTTTGAGATTACAAACTGTGGTAGACAGTCTCCAGGATGGCCCATGATGACCCTCACCGCCCAGTTTCATACCCTGGTACCATCACAATGCACAGGGCTGTGGAACCAATAGTGTACTGTGCAAATGAGGGTGTGTGACTGCCAAGGTTAGATCTTAAAAGACATCGTGATCTTTTCTCCAGAGGGAGTGCTTGGTAGATGGTCGCTTTTATCATCATCAGTATCAGGATTGTACATTTCATAATTGCACAGTCAGGATCACATCCTTCTCTCTAAATGCTACACCAGTTCACTCTGCCACTAGCAATATCTAGCAGCATTCATTTCGCGGCATACTTGTCACTGCTTACTATTAGCAATTTCTTTTATCTCTGTCAATCTGAGGGGCAAAGAATGGTGTCTCTTATTTTCCTTTGCTCCTCTTCACTTGGGAATGTAAGTAGATGTTTCTGTGCACTGTGTTTGTGAGGCACTTGTATTTCTTTTTCTTTCTTTTTTTTTTCTTTTGAGAATGACCTGTTCATATCCTTTGCCAATTTCTCTATTTGAATTGTTGGTCTTTTTTTTTTTTTTGGTAAGAACTTTTTGGAAATAAGTAAAATTAATCTTTTGTCATGTATTTTGCAAATATGTTTTCCTTTTGTTGTCTTTTTATTTAGTTTATGACAAGCTTTTTTAGCCATATGGAAATTTTACATTTTTATATCATCTGATTTTTTGTTTGTTTGTTTTTTCCTTTAGGGCTTTAGGGCTCCAGGTTAAAACAAAAGTTTTTTTTCCACTCTAAGATTACAAAAGTAATTCGCCCATATTTTCTTCTGGAAACTTTATATCTTCATTACATTTAAATCTTTATTCCATCTCTTATTATCTCGACGTAAGTAGCAAAGTGGGGAATCTAGCTTATTTTTTTCTAAATGGCTTTCTAAGTGGTGTTAATTCCATCTTTTATTTTTTATTTTTGAGACAGGGTCTCACTCTGCTACCCAGACTGAAGTGCAGTGGCACGATCTTGGCTCACTTCAGGCTCAATCTCCTGGGCTCAAGTGATCCTCCTGCCTTAGCCTCCCAAAGTGCTGGAATTACAGGCAGGAGTCACTGCACCCGGCCTACATATCATTTTTGAAATAACTCATCTTTACCCACTAATTGGAAATGTCATCTTATACTAATTTTCTATTATGTGTGGATTTCTATTATATTCTGTTGATCTACCTATTCCTGTCTCAGTATTATGGCTTTAAAATATGTTTTCTGGGCCGGGCGCAGTGGCTCACGCCTGTAATCCCAGCACTTTGGGAGGCCGAGGTGGGCGGATCACGAGGTCAGGAGACTGAGACCCTTGTGGCTAACACGGTGAAACCCCGTCTCTACTAAAAAATACAAAGAAACTAGCCGGGTGTCGTAGCGGGCGCCTGTAGTCCCAACTACTTGGGAGGCTGAGGCAGGAGAATGGTGTGAACCTGGGAGGCAGAGCTTGCAGTGAGCCGAGATCATGCCACTGCACTCCAGCCTGGGCGACAGAGTGAGACTCTGTCTCAAATAAATAAATAAATAAATAAAATATGTTTTCTGGCCTGGCATGGTGGCTCATGCCTGTAATCCCAGCACTTTGCAAAGCTGAGGCGGGCAGATCACTTCAGGTCATGAGTTTGAGACCAGCCTGGCCAACATAGTAAAACCCCGTCTCTACTGAAAATACAAAATTAGCTGGGTGTGGTGGTACGTGTCTGTAGTCCTAGCTACTGGGGAGGCTGAGGCAGGAGAATCACTTGAACCCGGGAAGGGGAGGTTGCAATAAGCTGAGATCATGCCACTGCACTCCAGCCTGGGCGACAGAGACTCCATCTCAAAATATATATATATATATATGTGTGTGTGTGTGTGTGTGTGTGTGTGTTTTCCTACTAGGTAGGGCTAGCATCCATCTCTACCCCATAAACTGTCCCTGCCCACACCATAACAAAAATAATTAAAGCCGTATCACAGCTAAGAGGTGCTCTAGGTGCAGCATATGTATGGAGAAAGGAGAGATGTTTCTCCTGGGGGACTGGGGGTGAGAGGGAAGGTTCCTGGAAGAGATGACATTTACTGTGAATCAAAGAAGGTGGGAGGCTTGCAACAGGTGGAAAGTAGGGAAGGCATCCAGCTGGAAGAAGAGGACGTGGAGAACACCAGGGTTTCACATGTGCCTAGATTCAAAACACCTGACCTGCGGGCTGGGCCGTAGCGCAGACTATCCATTTGTTCTTTATATTAACTGATTTTTGCATAGCAGCCTGCAACCTCACAGTCAGTTTGACACCTTTGCTGAAATCTAGGAGAAGCAGTCCAATACTATTTCCTCATTCTTCTCCATTTAGATAAATTTTCCATTACAAATACAACTAACTGAGCCTGACTTGTTAAAATACATTCTCCTGAAAACCACGATAAAAGGTAAAAATTACAATTTCATTATTCTCCTTTTCAAAAAGTCTTGCTTTAAAATGTCATCAGTTAATTCTGGTCATGTCACTCACCTATTCCAAAACCTTCAATAGCTCCCAGTCACCGGTGGAATTGAATTATAGCTCTCCCTGGTCTGGTGTTGGGAGGCCCCACTGCCCTGCTGGCCTTATTTCCTTCTGTTCCTCTCTGGGAACTCTGTTGCAGATGGACGCGCCATCTTTTGTCCCCCAGTCACCCATGTGCGACTCCTCCATGCTTTGACCACACATGTTTTTAGGCCTGTGTACCTTCCAAAAATATGTACAGAGGCCCTACCATGCACCAGGCACCATGACAAGTGCAGGTGACATGGCAATGAACAATACGGACTCAGGGTTGACCACAGGGAGCCTCCAGGCCAGCAGGGGAGATAGAAATTAAACAAGTGACGTCATGGGACCCTGACCTGCATGTGGGTCACGGGCAGTATATTCCAATTTGTACTGGATAGTCCTGAAACGTTCTAGGAAGGAAGTGCCCAGGGTGTGAGAAGGATGTAGCAGATCTGGGAGAGCTCCACTGAGGAGGTGACATTTAAGTTGGGCACTGAAGGATGCATGGGTGTTCCTGAGGTGGAAAGGTGCCTGGGGTGTCAACAAAGACAACTTCCACCCCAGGCAAATCAACATCCCTCCACAGACTGCCGCCCAGCTGGCTCTGAACTGATGCATTTGTGGTACTTCCTGTTTCCTGCATTAAACTTCATTTTCCCAACTGGGCCATTTGCTCTGAGGGCTGGGACAGGTTCTTAGAAGAGTTACCCTGCACACAGTAGGGATGCATCACTGCCTCACTCAGGCCCCGTTCTGCCCACCACCAACATAGCTCTGAAGTCTTCGACAGAGCTCAGAATGCAGTGGGCCACTCCGGACACAGGCCACACTTTGTAACTCTCATGGGTAATGCACATGCCTCTTTTCCCTCCCTTCTTTTCTAGTGCCCTTGGAGAGGCTCAGAGAAAACACCAAGGCCAACCACAACCCTGCATTTCCACTTGCAGGTGTGTACACAATAAAATGAACACAGATGTTCCCTAAAGAACACATAGTAGGCTGGGCATGGTGGCTCACATCCATAATCCCAGCACTTTGGGAGGATCACTTGAAGTCAGGAGTTCAAGATAAGCCTGGGCAATATAGCAAGACCCTGTCTCTGCAAAAAGAATTTAGCTGTGCATGGTGGCATGCACCCATAGTCCTAGCTACTGTGGAGGCTGAGGTGGGAGGATTGCTTGAGCCTGGCAGATCAAGGCTGCAGTGAGCTGTGATTGTGCCACTGCACTCCAGCCTGGGCCACAGAGCATGACCCTGTCTTGAAAGACAGAAAGAAAAGAAAGAAGAAAAACACATAGCAGACTGGTAGGCTAGCCATAGCAGCACTATTCACAACAGCTCCCAAATGTCCACCAATGAAGGACGGATACATTGTCGGTG
>NW_012112475.1:2215293-2256798 GCF_000951035.1 Colobus angolensis palliatus | reverse complement strand
TAGAGACAGGGTTTCACCGTGTTAGCCAGGATGGTCTCGATCTCCTGACCTCGTGATCCGCCCGTCTCGGCCTCCCAAAGTGCTGGGATTACAGGTTTGAGCCACTGCACCCAGCCGATGTTTTGTTTCTTGATCTGATGTGGGTCACAGGAGGTGGGGTCAGTTTGTGAACTTGGCTGAGCTGTGAAACTGAGTGATGGGTGCTCTTTTCTGAATGTGCATTATGCTTCAGTAGAAGTTTCAAAAGGGGAAGCAGCAAGCCAGGCCAGGTTCCATGGCTGAGCAGCCTGGAGCTCGTTGTAGTCAATTACTGCAACCCAATGGACACCAGGTACCTGTGCTGGGCAGTGTGTATGTGTTATCTTATTTAATCCACCAAATAACAAGGTTGATATTCATTGCCATTGTGCACATGAAGTCTAAGGGCTTCTGGGAGGAAGATTAAGTGACTTACTCAGTCACCCAAGAGTGGGGAAACTGGCACTCAGAGAGCAGAGGACACATCCATAGTCATGGAGCTAGAATCCAGTGGCTGTGCTGGACTAAGATGTGTGGGTCTCCAGGGTGTGTGGTAGGCCCTGCAAAGGTGAGACCACTGAGCCAGGCCACGTGGTGCTGCGCTTCACCGACCTCCAGCAGAGCAGAAGGAGGAACCCACTAGAGCGAATCGGATGCAGCCAGAGATTTCCCTTGGGCCAGGACCTGGGAATGGGCTGGGGCTGCTCTGAGGCCCTGCCCCGGGATGGACCCCAGGGCTTCTCCATACAAGCCTTGGAAGGAGGCTGGCCTTGGAAGCCTAAGGGATGAAACTCTAGCTGGCTCTCCAGCAGGTGAGCAGAGGTAAGGACCCTCCATGGGCTGTGGAGCTGTGAGACTAACTTATGTTCACTCGGTCCAAGGAAGCCATGCAGGGCAACAGGAGCAGGTTACCAAGAGAAAGGGGCAGGTAGCACCTCCTGCCAGAGCCCTCAGTCGCTTCATGACAGAGCCCACAGGTCCGGTGTGGATGATGGCCCAAGGCTCTGGGGCCTAGGATGCTGCATGGGGACCTTTCTGGGGCTGAATCTGGTGTGAGGGGTCATGTTCAGGTGTGGAGAGGAGTGGGCGGCTGTGGACACGCTCTGTTTGCACTCAGGCCCTTCGTCGGTGTGAACTCAGGCAGGTGACTTGACTCTCCAAGCCCTGGTCTCCTCATCTCTAAAATGAGGGAGCAACAGCAGGGACTTGCTTTTAAAGGTTGCCGTCATAGCTGAAGAGGGCTGGACTGGTACCGCCCGAATCTTAGTTATAGATAGTGATGGTACTATGAAAACTAAGTAATAACTCAGTCATTAGTCCACACGCATTTACTGAGCCCCTACTATATTCCAAGGCCCAGTCCAGGTGCAGGGACTGCGGTGGTGAGATAAGCAGGCCTGGGTCTGTCCACGTGGAGCCGATAGTGCTAGCGCTGCTGCGGCCTCAGCTTGTCCCTACCCTGACTGTTGCTTTCTTTTTCCTTTCTCTTCCCCCACCCCTTCCCTTGAGAAATAACAGCATTAAGGTTGGAGAGACTAGGGCTCTCTTTCTTACTAATTCTATGACTTCAGACAAATTACTGGCCAGGCACGGTGGTTCATGCCTATAATCCCAGCACTTTGGGAGGCCAAGGCAGGTGGATCACCTGAGGTCAGGAGTTCAAGACAGTCTGACCAACATGGTGAAACCTGGTCTCTACTAAAAACACAAAAATTAGCTGGATGTGGTGCATGCCTGTAATCCTAGCTACTTGGGAGGCTGAGGCAGGAGAATCACTGGAACCCAAGAGGTGGAGGTTGCAGTGAGCAGAGATCACACCGCTGCACTCCAGCCTGGGCCACAGAGTGAGATTCCATCTCAAAAAAAAAAAAAAAAAACCACACACACACAAAAACAAATTACTTAAGCTCTCTAAAGCTGAGCCTCAGTGTCCCTGTGTGCTGAGGAACTGAATTCTGTGTCTGGGGGGTACCTGGCAAACAGAAGGCCCCCAACAATTGCTGTTCCTGCTCCCCTGCCTGCCTCCCTCTCCTCTCTTTTCCTTCCTCCCCACTTCCCCCGTTTCCTTTCCTTACCATTCTTTTTCTCTGCCCAAGCCTTTGGCATCTTAACACCCAAAGCGATTGTCAAAGTTTAGTTGATGGTGCCCAGGCTGTGGCAGAGACTGTGAACTAGTTTTCTTGATATTATATCCTGAATCAACATTCTCCCTTATCTTTTTCAGCCAGAGGGTAGAAACATGAAATTCTTTCTTTCCCAGCCTCCCTTACAATTGGGAACCACGTGACCCTCTTGCAGCAATGAGACAACACAATGCCTTGAACGTGGACAAGGTTAGAGCAATAGCAGGCAACTTGCAACCATGAGGAAAAGACTCAACAACATCACAGAGACACCAACCCAACGTTAAAAATGGCACCAGCGGGGGCTCCTCCATTCTTCTAGTTTTAGGGTAAAATAACTTCATGTTTTGCTATAGTCAGCTGGGTTTGGGGGCCTGTAGTCAAAAGCATTCCTGACTCATTCACATGGCTCCTGTCCGCGGGTGGACTAGATGGCAAGGATCCCCCACTCCCATGTGGCCTTTTCTCTTTCAAGAGGACACAGGAGCCTCTTGACTCTTTGAAGAGGACACAGGGGTGCTACGTCCAGGCACCTGCTGTGCGTACTGTGATGCCTGGGGAGCAGACAAGCATTTAGTTCCCTCACTTGTGGACTCTGCAGGAGGGAAAACTGTCACGGCTGCTGCACAAATGTGCCTGGGCACTTCCTCAGCCACAGGAGTATCCCAGTTAAAGGACATCTTCTGTTTCTATCTTATCTCTTCTTGAGGTATTTAGAGCCATTCTAAATGCCACAGCCTTAGAATGACCATGGGGCTAGCAGGGCATGGGCTCTGTGACTCATCTCCGTCGAGGAGGCTGCTTATGCTTGCGCTGGACCGAGCCCCTCTCCCCGACTGTCTTCAGCACCGCAGGCCAAAGCTCAGGGCTGCCCAGGCCTGTTCCTGGAGTGGTGCAGAAGGAAGCAGATGGGCTGCTCGGGACGAAAGGGGCAGGTGGGCAGGCTCTGGGCCCTGTGTCCAGCATTGCCAGCAACATGCCTGTCTGCTGCTGACCCCTGACCCACTGAACTTCCTCCCCAGAAGACAGTCCCTTGAAGAAAGGGGTTCCTCCATCAAAATGCAAAATTTGAAAGCCACAGATGTCTGACCCAAACCCGCTGATCTAGTAAGAGGGAAGCTGCAGCATGAAGAAGTTAGATGGCTGGGGCACAGTGGCTCATGTCCCAGCGCTTTGGGGAGGCTGAGGCAGGTGGATTGCTTAAGCCCAGGAGTTCAAGACCAGTCTGGGCAACATGGTGAGACTCCATCCCTACAAAAAATACAAACATTAGCTGGGCGCAGTGTTGCACACCTGTGGTCCCAGCTACTCGGGAGGCTGAGGTGGGAGAATCGCTTGAGCTCAGGAGGTCAAGGCTGCAGTGAGCTGTGATCACATCACTGCACCCCAATAAAAGAAGTTAGATGACTCGTGGGGCAGAGGCACACCTAGAACCAGAGTTGCTGGACTCCCTCTCAGGTGCTCATCTCCACTTTCGACCTGAGACAGGCCCAGGTCCCTGCCCTGCTCCCCTCTGGCAGAGAAAGATCACCTCTAGGCTTCATATCACAACACATGTGCACCCGGATGGCAGGCCCTGGGAGCGCTGCCTCTGAAGACAGCTCCCAGGCATAGCTCCCCCTCACTCCTCTATTCGAGCCCCACTGCTGTTCCTACCCCAGGGTCTTTGCACATGCTGTCTCCTGTGCCTGGAAAGCCATCCCACTTCATCTCTGCAAGGCAGTCTCTGCACCATTCAGGCCTTGGTTCGGATGCCACCTCTTCAGAGAGGCCTTCTCGCCCTGAGGCACAGTTTGTCATCTTACTCTATTTTAATTATCTACCCCAAATTTCTTCTTTTTGCATATTTTTTTTATATTGCCTTGTTTATCATCTCCAGACCTGTGAGCTCCTAGGGATGGGTGCCTCATCTGTCTCATTCACTGCGGTATCCTCCATGCTTGGAATACATCCAGCATGTAGTAGGAACCTCAGAAATGATTTTTTGAGTGAACGAAGGAAGAAATTTCTTTCTTTCCTCTTTTTTTTTTTTTTGAGACAGAGTTTCACTCTTGTTGCCCAGGCTGCAGTACAGTGGCATGATCTCAGCTCACTGCAACCTCTGCCTCCCGGTTCAAGCGATTCTCCTGTCTCAGCCTCCCGAGTAGCTGGGACTATAGGTGCCTACCACCACAGCCAGCTAATTTTTTGTATTTTTAGTAGAGACAGGGCTTCATCATGTTGGCCGGGCTGGTCTCGAACTGACCTCAGATGATCCACCCGCCTCAGCCTCCCAAAGTGCTGGGATTATAGGCGTGAACCACCATACTCGGCCTAGGAAATTTCTTTAAAACTACACGATGCTGTGTTGCAGGGAGGACAAGGGTCTGGTGGGCCGTGAGTGGAAGCTGTGCTGTGTGCCTCTCAGTCTGAATAGGGGTGGGGGAGCTACCCACCCTCTGGGATCCACCCAGTCACCCCGAGCAAAACAAAGCAGCCAGCACAAATTCACAAAGCAACACTACCCCCTCCCGCCCTCAAAAAAAAAAAAAAAAAAAAAAAGGCCGATAATGAGGTAAACACAATCATGACCAGGAAAAAGCTTGGCCATGCTTCTTCCAGTCCACCCAAAGCCATTATCTCTAATTGATCTCCAGACATCAGCTGCTGAAGCGTCTGAAACCCTCCTGCACCCTCCAGGTCTGGTTACAAAGCCCTGGCCCACCCACCCGCCCCACGGAGTCAGGTCTGCTGGAGCTGCTCTTTGCTGGGGGTGATGGGGCCTATCTGGGCCCCACATGAAAAGGACCCATCAGGCTGACAAGAGTCAGGGTGAGTCAAGAACCTGTGGAAAAGCCACAGCCACTAAATGCTCAGCTGCCGGGGGCTGAGCTGCCTGAGTTTCAGTGCCTTAAGTAGAAGGCTTGACAAAGCCATCAGGGGTCCTGCATTCAAAACAAAAAGCAAAGAAAACCAGGGAGGGCTGCAGAAAGCACCCTGCTCAAAATATCCCACTAGTTCTGGGTGAAAGAGGCTCCCGAAAGCTGGAGTGAGGAGTTTAGTTGTAAAATGGAACAGCACTTAGCCACAAGATCACGAATCCCTTCTGGACCTTGATCAGGCTGTGGCGGTTACAAGGCGGCCACTGGTACAGGGACCATCTGGATGTTTTGAGCTGCTCCTTCCTGGCCCAGCCCAGGAAAGACGTCTCCTTTCCTGTTAGGTCTCTCTTGTCCTTAGAAACAGAGCTGGAGTCAGCTCCCTGGGCTGCCTGGCAGGGGTGTTTTACTGCCAGAGCTCTGACCGGACAGAGCCACTGCCTCCCCTCATTCATGGACGCCCAGGTAGCAGCTCCTGACCTCTGCAAGCTTTTCCCTTGACACACACAAAGCATCCCCAGGTCAGCCCTGCATGCAGGGCTGCTGCTTGTGGCACCAGGCAGCTCTCCTGCTCGCACCAGTAAATTACGAGTGCTTCGTGCATTTTTTTCCCCAGATAATAAATTTGAAAGGCCACCTCAGCATCCTCGCATTTGTGGGGGTGGAGGTCTGCAGCCCGGAAGGGGCTCCAGCCTCAAGGAACTGCTGGGGACAATGAGCCGTTCAGGTTTGGGGTATCTGCCAACCCCATCAGACACTGGCTTTCCAAACAGGGTGGTGGCTGTTTTCCACTTTCCCACACAGCTTCAGGGAAGCGGGAGGAAAGAAAAGACACAGACCTCTCCCAGCCCAGGTTGCCCTCACAAAACAGAAGAAATGCTCATTTTCTGTGAGCATTTGGAAACTGTAGTAAGTTTCTAGAAAGCACCTCAGGATGTTCAAGAACATATACTGATTGCAAAAATAATGCCCCATAACAAAAGATGTTTGACAATGAGCTTTTCACACCTCTCTCTGCGCTCTTAAAAAAAAAAAAAAAAAAAGAAAGGTTTCTGAGATAACATTCCCTCAAGTTTAGAAATGCCCTATTTTCACAGGACACAGTGGCTCATGCCTGTCATTCTAGCACTTTAGGAAGCCAAAGTGGGAGGATTGCTTGAGCCCAGGAGTTCAAGACCAGCCTGGGCAACACGTGAAGCCCCATCTCTACAAAAAATGCAAAAAATTAGCCAGGTGTGGTGGTATGTGCCTGTGTTCCCAGCTACTCGGGAGGCTGAGGTGAGAGGATCACTAGAGCCTGGGAAGTCGAGGCTGCACTGAGCTGTGATTGCAACACTGCACTCCACCCTGGGCAATGGGAGTGAGACCCTGTCTCAAAAAAAAGAAAAAAAGAAATGCACTATTTTCTTTGGGAGGCGCAGATGTTCAAGATTAGCCTGGGCAACAAAGTGAGGCAGTGTTTCTACTTTAAAAAATTGTTGTTTGTTTGTTTGTTTGTTTTTGAGACAGAGTCTTGCTCTGTTGCCCAGGCTAGAGTGCAGTGGTGCGATCTCAGCTCACTGCAACCTCCACCTCCCAGGTTCAAGTGATTCTCCTGCCTCAACCTCCTGAGTAGATGGGGTTACAGGCTCCTGCCACCACCCCTGACTAATTTTTGTATTTTTAGTAGAGATGAGGCTTCACCATGTTGGTCAGGCTGGTCTCAAACTCCTGACCTTGTGATCTGCCCACCTTGGACTCCCAGAGTGCTGGGATTACAGGCATGAGCTACTGATCCCCGCCAAAACAAAATTTTTTTTTATCCTATTTTGCGTGATACCATTTTAGGAGGATGGAGAATGCTGTGGTGTCCATGTTCAGAGCCCCCCGATTCTGACACTGGGCTCATGGTGCTCCTGGCTCACAGTCCACCTCTGTTTGTCAGTGAACAAAGAAGCCCGGGATAAAGTATCTTCACTTAATGCTCATGTGGGCAGATCAGTGGTGCTGCTGCAGTATTTTTCCTCCACCAAAAAGGGGATACACACATTTTCAGGCATTAAAGAAACAATTTTTGGCCGGGTGCAGTGGCTTATGCCTGTAATCCCAGCACTTTGGGAGGCTGAGGCAGGCAGATCACTTGAGGCCAGGAGTTTGAGACCAGCTTGGCCAACATGGTGAAACCCCATCTCTACTAAAAATGCAAAAATTAGCCGGGCATGGTGGCGGGCATCTGTAGTCCCAGCTACTTAGTCGGCTGAGGCAGGAGAATTGCTTGAACCTGGGTGGCAGAGGTCGTAGTGAGTCAAGATTTTGCCACTGCACTCTAGCCTGGGCAACAGAGGGAGACCTTATCTCGAAAAAAAAAAAAAAAGGAAAAATTATGTTTTTCAAAGTAACGCCTTTTTTCAAGCCAGCAAAACTTTTAAAAAGAAAGCCAACAAAGGAGAAATCATTCCTACTAGATATCAAAACATGTGATAAAGTTTTCACACTTAAAACTGGTGCTGCTACATGAATAGTCAAGGAGCCCAGTGGACCAAACAGAAGTAGATGCTGTTTTGGATGGAAACTTAGTAAGTTTTAAAGGTGTCATCTCAAATCAGGGGGGGAAGTGGAGTATTTAACAAACAATGCTGAGACAAAAGGGTTAACCAGAATCTGTATCTCAGAATACGTCAGCATAAGCTCCAAATGGATCAAAGATTAAATATAAAAAATGAAAATAAAACCATGTATGCTTTTTTCTCTGTTGGCCGGAAGGGCCTGCAAGAAAGCTCACTTCGGCCAGGCACAGTGGCTCATGCCTGTAATCCCAGTACTTTGGGAGGCCGAGGAGGGTAGATCACGAGGTCAGGAGATCGAGACCATCCTGGTTAACACGGCGAAGCCCTGTCTCTACTAAAAATACAAAAAATTAGCCGGACGTGGTGGCAGGTGCCTGTAGTCCCAACTACTCGGGAGGCTGAGGCAGGAGAATGGCGTTAACCTGGGAGGCAGAGCTTACAGTGAGCTGAGATCGCACCACTGCACTCCAGCCTGGGAGGCAGAGCTAGACTCTGTCTTAAAAAAAAAAAAAAAAGAAAGAAAGGTCACTTCAGTACCAATGAGTACACACAGTACCCAGATCTTGTTGTTTTGTTTTGTTTTATATAAAATGTATAGAGATGAGGTTTCGGTATGTTGCCCAGGCTGGTTTTGAACTACTGAACTCAAGAGACCCTTCTGCCTCGCCTCCCAAAGTGTTGTCATAATGGGTGTAAGCCACTATGCCCAGTCAGATATTTTGGTTTTTAATATGGTTTTCCAATAAAAGGAATCAGAGCTCCTTGGAGAAATGACTGATTCTAGGATTGGGGCAGGAAATATGCAAGATGAGCCTGGAGTTTTACACAGTGTCAGAAAGCAAGGAAGCACTAAAAAACAAGAAACGAACGAACAAAAACCCCAAACACCAATGAAGTATGGCAAAAGAGCACAGGAAACAACTGAAAAAGCTCCCGATGGCTAAAGCTAGAACAATTTGTACAACAAAATGAAGAAGTATTGAATGATTACCAAAGCATAAAATAAACAGCTATGAGTCCTGACTTCTATAAATGGCTGAATAAATGAACAAGTGGGGGAGGAGAAACAAATCTCCTATGCATGAGCAATCTAAATAATTTACGTCGATAATTCACCCTAAAAAAGGCAGAGCATGACTCCCCACTCTTCAGGTGTGGGTTGCACATGGTGCCTTCCTTCCCAAGTGCACAGTGTGGAAAGAAGGAAAGTCACTTAACAGCAGAGAAACCTGACAAGCATTATCTCAACCAGGTGTGATCAAGGCCAATGGCAACAGTCATAAATCACGTTGACATTATGGACCCTTAACAGGATGTGATGAAAATGACGCCCCATGTCTGTGGTCTTCCTCCTAATAACCCATAACCCCAGTTTTATATAGAGAAAAACATCAAATTTCTAAATCCTACAAAATACATCACTAGTACTCTTCAAAACTGTCAAGGTTATCAAAAACAAGGAAAGTCTGAGAAACTGTCAAAGCCCAAAGAAGACTAAAGGGACATGACAATTAAATGTAATTAAATGTTACAATGAAAATTAAATGTTGTATCCTGGATGAAATCTTGGAACAGAAAAGGAAATTAAGTAAAAGCTAAGGGAATCTAAATAAACTATAGACTTTAGTTACAATAATGTATCAATGTGGTTCATTAATGGTAACAAATGTATCACCTTAATGTAAGACATTGATGATAGGGAAACTGTGTGTGTCTGGGAGTGGGCAATGTGGATTCTCTGTACTATCTTCCCAATTTTTCTGTAAAGTTAAAACTGTTCTCAAAAATAGTCTATCAAAAAAATGAAAACATAAAACTACTAAAAGAAAACATGGGGGTGGAATGGAGTTAGCCTTTTTAAGACTCAAATGCAGAAGTGATCTGAAGAAAAAATTGATACATTTGAGTACATAAAAATAAAAATGACAACACACACAGCATAGGCAAGATCAAAAGAGAGAGCTACGGATGGGGAAAAGGAGGCAGTGACTAACTCTGGGGAATCCAAAGAAAGGAAATGTAAGGAAATGTAATCATAGCATGCTAATTGGGTCAGCTATGAGTAATATGCACACAGTCATAATAATATAAACAATGAATAGCAATTTATCTAAAGAGAGAGGTATAGCTATGTTGCGGGATGGAAGAAGGAGAAATAATAAGTGTATTTATGAGAGGGTGTAAGAGTGCAAATACTTATTTCCTACAGCAAGAAATTAACAACAATAAAAGCCCCAATAGAAAAATCAAGAACTAATAGTACAAGCAGGTTATTTCGAAATAGGAGTTAAATACCAGAAGAGACAGCTAAAAGATAAGAAAGAAAAGAGGCTGTCCCTAGGGAGTAGATATTGAAGTGAGGAGGCTGGGGCAGGGTCTGCTACTTTTCTATATGATTTTTTTAAATGTATTCTAGGCCAGGTGTGGTGGCTCACGCCTGTAATCCCGGCACTTTGGGAGGCCAAGGCAGGCAGATCACCTGAGGTCAGGAGTTCAAGACCAGTCTGGCCAACATGGTAAAACCCCGTCTCTACTAAAAGTACAAAAACTAGCTGGGTTTGGTGGTGGGCGCCTGTAATCCCAGCTACTCAGGAGGCTGAGGCAGGAGAAACGCCTGAACCAGGGAGGCAGAGGTTGCAGTGAGGATCACGCCACTACACTCCAGCCTAGGTGACTCAAAAAAAAAAAAAGTATTCTATCTATTAAAATAAAAATAAATGCAGGCTGGGTGTGGTGGCTTAAACCTGTAATCCCAGCACTTTGGGAAGACGAGGCGGGCAGATTATCTGAGGTCAGGAGTTCGAGACCAGGCTGGCCAACATGATGAAACTCCATCTCTACTAAAAATACAAAAATTAGCCAGGCATGGTGGCAGGCACCTGTAATCCCAGCTACTCGGTAGGCTGAGGCAGGAGAATCTCTTGAACTTAAGAGCAGAGGTTAAAACGAGCTGAGATCACATCATTGCACACCAGCCTAGGCAACAAGAGTGAAACTCCATCTCAAAATAAAAAATAAACATTAAAAAAAAACAAATGCAAATAAATGAAAACCATTTAAAAAGGGATAAAGGGCCATCCAGAAGTGATTTCTGTAGGTGAGCTGCCCTAGGATTGTGGTGGATGGTCTAGGGGCACAAGGTAGAGACTCACAGCAGCTTCTCCACCTGCATGTCCTCTCACAGCAGAAATGTGCCAAGGATCGTCCTTTGCCTAGGGAAATCACAACAGCAGGCTTGGTCAAGGACAGGATTTCAGTTGCTTTTGTTTTCTTGCTGTAGCATAAACCTTCCACAGGGCCAGGAATTTACTGAGACAGGACAAAGGTCTGGGCTATAGATTCTCAGATCCTGAAAATGTTGCCGATGGCATTTCAGGCCTTTCCCGCGATCTCATGGTGGCAAGTTAGGCCCCTGCAGCTCAGCTACACAACAAGAGGAGGTAATAGATAGAGCAAAGGGAAGAAGCCAGAAGCGGACCAGCAAGGCTGGGAGTAAGGAAGACAGGTGGTGGGACGGGTAGGAGCCTGGGAGGCTGTGAACTGAGAGGAAAGTGGTCACCTCAGTGGGAGAGTCCCGTGGGAAAAGAATGAGGCAGACTAAAATCTAGGCAGCCGAAGCAGCAGACCCCATATCCTCACAAATGCTACAGGGTCTACCACACTTATTGCTCCATGCACATTTTCAGGAGCAGACACAGATGCTCAAAGTTTGAACTGTCTAGAGAAATGGCTATTCCAAGACAGTAGCAAAATCTGCAAATGGTGGAAAGAGAGTGGAGATGGCAAAGATATGCTGAGAGCTAGAAAGAAAGATTCTGCCTCTTACAGCAAAGCTTAACAGACCTCCTCACCTCCTGCAAGGGCTGACCTCCAAGTTCTGGAGTGTCACTGGGGAACTGTCTTTGAGCATCATAAAATATCACACTTTTCCTTACTTAATGCTTTTTTTGCCTTGAACATTTATTTAACATTATCACTACTCCCTCTTTTTTGTTTTAATTTTCCTTTTTGTGTCATTTTGATAAATGTCTTTTGTAAACACCAAATGCCATTTAAGAAGGCCCATCTGAGCCTTTTATGATACTGTGTAATGAAATTTAACCCATTCACATTTTTTATATTTAGTAGTTTGGTCTTGTTTGTGTTATGTTATTTTATGTAATTTATTTATTTATTCATTCATTCATTGAGATGGAGTCTCACTCTGTCGCCCAGGCTGGAGTGCAGTGGCCTGATCTCGGCTCACCGCAAGTTCCGCCTCCTGGGTTTCCGCCATTCTCCTGCCTCAGCCTCCCGAGTAGCTGGGACTACAGGTGCCTGCCACCTCGCCTGGCTAGTTTTTTTGTATTTTTTTAGTAGAGACGGGGTTTCACCGTGTTTGCCAGGATGGTCTCAATCTCCTGACCTCGTGATCCACCCGTCTCGGCCTCCCAAAGTGTTGGGATTACAGGCTTGAGCCACTGTGCCTGGCCTACTTTATGTAATTTATTATATACATTTATTTATCATATTCATTTATACTTATTTTATATGTATACATAAATCTCCTTTTTGTGGTTTCTTCATTTATTCCCCATTTAATCACTCTTGCTGGACTGATTAAGTTTTCTGTGTTTCTTTTATTCACTCTACTGGTTTAGAAGTTTTACACTCTATTTCTATTCCATGGAGATAACTCTTTAACTTTACAGAAACATCTCAGAACCTCTGCTGCTTCCTTTTTTTTTTTGTTTTTTGAGACGGAGTCTTGCTCTGTCGTCAGAGGGGAGTGCAGTAGCACGATCTTAGCTCACTGCAACCTCTGCCTCCCAGGTTCAAGCAACAATTCTCCTGCCTCAGTCTCCGAGTAGCTGGGACTACAAGCACGTGCCACCATGCCCAGCTAATTTTTGTATTTTTAGAAATGGGGTTTCATCATGTTGGCCAGGATGGTCTCAATCTCTTGACCTTGTGATCCACTCGCCTTGGCCTCCCAAAGTGCTGGGATTACAGGCGTCAGCCACTGCACTGGCCACCTCTGCGTCTTTAAGAGACCATCAAAGGTCACATACATTGAGCCACAGCAGGAGATGAGGCCATGTTTCCATTCTGCTATTACTCCTCTGAACTCCTACCTCACCTCAGGGCAGCCTGAGGAAGGAAAGAAGGGAGTCATCACTGCTATCAGGCTCCTAAACATGGTTGTCTAAGTCAGTACTCTTGGGTTCTCCATGGTAAGAACCCCACGAGTCAGCACTGTTTGAGTAAATGACAGTCTCTCACAGTAACCCATTAACACTCCTTCTCCTTTGTGTCTGCCCATATTTTGGGGTCTTTCTGGGCAGGGGAGAGATTGAGAGGGTTCATAAGAAAAGAAAGAGAAAAGATAATGATTAAAAAGTAAATGTAGTTAGCCAAAAAAGGTGGAAACAACCCAAATGTCCATGAACAGATAAACGTAATAAACAAAATGTGGTCTAACCAAACAATGAAATATTATTGTCATAAAAAGGAATAAAGTTGGTCAGGTACAATAGCACACATGCCTGTAATCCCAGCACTTTGGGGGGCTGAAATGGGCAGATCGCTTGAGCCCAGGAGTTCCAGACCAGCCCAGACAACATGGCTAAACCACATCACTACAAAAAAGAAAAAATACAAAAATTAGCTAGGTGTGGTAGTGCTCACCTGTGGTCCCAGATACTCAGGAGGCTGAGGTGGGCGGATTGAGCCCAGGAGGGCAAGGCTGCAGCGAACTGTGATCGTGTCGTTGCACTCCAGCCTGCGTGACAGAGTGAGATCCTGTCTCAAAAAACTAACAAAAAGGAATAAAGTTCTGACACACGCTACCACATGGATGAACCTTGGAGACATGATGCAAAAAAGGACAAAAGGATAAATATTGTCTGATTCCATGACATGAGGTGCCTGGAAGAGCCAACTGCATAGAGAGAAAGCAGAATAGAGGTTACCAGGGCTAGGGGAGGGGAGGAAGGGGAATTATTGCTTAATGGGTACAGAGTTTCTGTTTTGGGTGATGAAAAAAATTTTGGAAATAGATAGTTCGTGATGGTTGTGCAACCTTGTGAATATACTCAATGCCACTCAATTATATACTTAAACGTGGTTAAAATGGCACATTTTAGGTTTTATATATTTATTACAGTTTCCTTAAAAAAATGAATGTGGAGAGTTTTTCAGGGTGGCTAGTTCGTGATGGTTGTGCAACCTTGTGAATATACTCAATGCCACTCAATTATATACTTAAACATGGTTAAAATGGCACATTTTAGGTTTTATATATTTATTACAGTTTTCTTAAAAAAAATGAATGTGGAGAGTTTTTCAGGGTGGCCTTGTTTCCTTCTCCATTTAGGAGGATGGAAGCCTGAGAAAGTTCCTGCTCAAAATCCGAACCTCGCTCCCCAGTGCTGACTGAGGAAGGACTCTCTCCTGGGCCTGGTTTCCAAGGAAGGGGCTTCCTCTGAGTCCTGGCCTCCTTCTCCTCCATTCCCCAAACTGGCTGCAGCCTCCCCTGGCCCCAGGTCCTGCTCCAGCTGTTACCTCTCAGCTTCCCTCATCCAGGCCCTCTCTCCTTGCCCAAATACCATTTTAAAAATAAGCCAGACCCGGTGCAGTGGCTCACACCTGTAATCCCAGCACTTTGGCAAGGCGGATGGATCACCTGAGGTCAGGAGTTCAAGACCAGCCTGACCAACATGGAGAAACCCTGTCTCTACTAAAAATACAAAATTAGCCGGGCATGGTGGTGTGCGCCTGTAGTCCCAGCTACTCAAGAGGCTGAGGCAGGAGAATCGCTTGAACCCTGGAAGCAGAGGTTGCAGCGAGCTGAGATTGTACCATTGTACTCCAGCCTGGGCAACAAGAGCAAAACTCCATCTCAAAATAAATAAATAAATAAGCAAGCCAGTGTCCCTGAACTGCCTGGCACTAGCCCCGTCTGTTTTCTGTCCCAGGTGACAGCTCTGTGGCTGCTGTTTTGTCCCCTCTACTAAGAAGAGCTCACTGTCTGTGAAGGGGTCTGCTCCTCCTCTCCTGCCCTCCAGGACCCAAGGAAAATTCTGGGCCAGGACAGAACGGTAGAGGAGAGGGAGGCAGAGGTTAATAGGGGCAAGCTAGAACCTCCATCACATGGGCTCAGACAATGGAGCCACACCACTTCACACACTGCTGACAGGACCATTAAAAACCATTAGCGGGACATTAGCTCTGCTCCAGGAACTGCAGAGAGGGAGGCAAGGGAGGTGCCCACAGTCCTTCCCTCCAGACAGAGCCCAGAGCTGAGCCCTGAGCCTCTTTGGGCCTCGGCTTCCTCTGGCATGGAGAAGGAGCACAGCTGTCTCTGCTTTCACAGCTAATTTCTACAAGGGGGCCTCAGTACCAATACTGTCATCTCAGGAAGGATCATGTAGACATCAAATTGCCCCTGCAGACAACATAGCATTCACAAGGCAGGTGGGGGTGATGCCCTGTCACAGTCCTCTCCCAATATGCCCTTATTTTCCTTATATTTAAGGTGGCTCCCAGGTCCCAGGCCAAACACAGCCCTCGACCTGTGCTTGCCGCCCTCTGGCACACAAGCCACCAGCATCTCTGCCAAGGGTGTCCCTCTACGAAGCCCATGGGCAATGGGTGGTCCTCGCAGACAGCTTGCATTTGCAGTCAGCACTCTGCTTCTAGAAAGCACATCCTTATTCAGGTCAGTGTGGGGAGAAACAGGGTTTGGTACAGGTTTGGGGCTGGGGAGATCTGGGCTCCAATTCATATTAGAGACTGTGTGGCCTTGAGCAAGGGCTGGGCCTTTCTGAGCCTCAGTTGTCAAATCTGTAGAATGAAGACAGTAACTCAACCTAGTGAGGGATAAAGCATGTAGCGTGCTAGACACCGAAGAATCGCCTAATTAATTACCATCTGCCTGAAACAGCACCCACGCCTTCACTCCCGTGTCCCCACTCCGTTGCTCCTCTGAGCACTTCGTGCAGATCCCAGAGTGTTGATTTGTTTTTTTTCTTGTCTCTCTCATTGAACTGGGAGAGCCTAGTGGGCAGAGACTTGGACCTGTTCACCGCTGTCTCCTTGGCAGCTGGAGCAGTGCCTGGCTCAGAGTACACAAAAGGATGTGTGGACAGCTATGTGAATGAATGACAGGAAAATCATAGAAGCAGCTCCTTCGATAGTGGAAACAGCAGAGGGCAAAGAGACTCAGAATAATGTGGGTCAACAAAGCAGATTATACATATAGGATACTCCCCTCTTTCTTCAACAGTCTGGAAGGGTGCACACCAAAATATTCCATTGCCATGCTTTTGCTTTTTGGTGACTGATTTTTCTGCTGAGTCTGTGTGTTACTTGTGTAATTAATTTTTTTTTGTATTTTTTTTAGTAGAGACGGGGTTTCACCATCTTGGCCAGGTTGGTATTGAACTCCTGAGCTCGTGATCCACCTGCCTTGGCCTCCCAAAGTGCTAGGATTGCAGGAGTGAGCCACTGCGCCAGGCCTACTTGTGTAATTAAAAAAAAAAAAAAAAAAGGAGGCCGGGTGTGGTGACTCGCACCTGTAATCCCAGCACTTTGGGAAGCCAAGGTGGGCGAATCACTTGAGGCCGGGAGTTCGAGACCAGCCTGGCCAACATGGTAAAACCCCATTTCTACTAAAAATACACACACACACAAAATTAGCCAGGTGCCTGTAATCCCAGCTACTCTGGAGGCTGAGGCAGGAGAATCACTTGAACCCGGGTTTCAGTGAGCCGAGACTGCACCACTGTACCCCAGCCTGGGTGACAGAGCGAGACTCTGTCTTTAAATAAATAAATAAATAAATAATAAAAATAATAAGGGCCGGGCGCGGTGGCTCATGCCTGTAATCCCAGCACTTTGGGAGGCCGAGGTGGGCGGATCACGAGGTCAGGAGATAGAGACCATCCTGGCTAACACGGTGAAACCCCACCTCTACTAAAAAATACAAAAAATTAGCCAGGCGCAGTGTCAGGCGCCTGTAGTCCCAGCTACTCAGGAGGCTAAGGCAGGAGAATGGCGTGAACCCGGGGGGCGGAGCTTGCAGTGAGCCAAGATCGTGCCACTGCACTCCCGACTGGGCCACAGAGCCAGACTCCGTCTCAAAAAAAAAAAAAATAATAATAAGAAGAAGAATCAAAGAAAACTAAATGAGACAGAAAACGAAATCAGTGGCTGTGTGAAGAGACCCCAGCAGGCCTCATGACATCTTGCTCGCACCCTTGAGAGCAAACCTGAAGGATCAGCAGCTCAGAATGGCACTTGCTGGCTGGACCTGGCCCTAAGAGTATGGTCTGCACCCCTTTCTGGAGCCTCACTTCATCAGAGAATGTTAATGGCTATTGTCTGAGATAGTCTACATTTCATGAAATCTTCCTTCCCTGCCCCTTCCAAGAAGACGGCTCCTTCCTCTGTACAACTAAATACAATTTCCATTTTATATCTTTGTAAGAGTATTCCCAAATAAAAAAGTCTTTAATCAGGCCACACTCCACTATTTTCTGCTCAGTGTGGTCACTTTGATGACAGCTCCTGTGGTCTGTGTCTTAGGCTGGAGGTCCCGAGAGGGTGGAGTCGAACCCCCATAGCGGTACCTTGTACACTGAGGACACTATAAATATTGGGTGCATTGAACCAGACTTTAAGAAGAATCTTTCTTCTTTCTATGAATCTTGTTATTGAATTTTCATATTATCTAACACCCTCTGCAGAGAAGGACTCATTTTCTAGCACATTAATCTGATACAACTGGCCTACAAATAACATGATTCTGTCCAGCCCTCAAGAAAATCCCACCACCTGCACATTGATCAGAGCCAAGTGAGGGAAAATGTTCTCCTTGCCTTACCATTTGTCTCTTGGATACGTGATGTTGGAAATAAACAGATTATTGAGATTTTTTCTTACCCAAAGTTTGCAGACATAGAGCTTTGTTCAGCATTAATAAAATATTTATCCTGGCCGGGCACAGTGGCTCACACCTGTAATCCCAGCACTTTGGGAGGCTCAGGCAGACGGATCATGAGGTCAAGAATTCGAGATCGCCTGGCCAACAGAGTGAACCATGTCTCTACTAAAAATACAAAAAAAATTAGCCGGGCCTAGTGGCAGCCTCCTATAATCCCAGTTACTCGGGAGGTGGAGGCAGGAGAATTGCTTGAACCTGGGAAGTGGAGGTTGCAGTGAACTGAGATCACGCCAATGCACTCCAGCCAGGGCGACAGTGTGAGACTCCATCTCAAAATAAAGAAATTAATTAATTAAATAAAACAAAATATCCTGGTTACCGGTTACTTTAGTATTGGGCTTATTTTCCATGTAACCTGCATTAGAGTTTTGCAAACACTACAGATGTCCTCTTTTGGCATTTTGTGGTCAGAGTGATGAAATGAAACCACTCTCAAAGCCTTGTCTTGGGACATCAGATTTGACAGCAGCTGAACCTGTCCTGCGGCTGTGTTTGGATGGTGGGGAGTCATTCAGCCACCCTGGCCTGCCTTTGCTGCACAAGAAATAAGCTAGTAATTCAAGTATAGGTATTTTTAGTTCTAACTCAAGCTGAAGAATCAAAGACTGCTGGGTCCTTGGCCCTTCCTTGCTGCTGCAGATAAATAATCTTGTGAGCCATGTGATTTCATGTTGCGCCACGTGCCCAGCCATAAAACAGGGATAACGGTGCTGCCTAAGAGGCGGAGGCCTTGAGAGCTCATTGCTTTGCGCGGAGTGCTGAAGGCTGACAAATGAAGGGCTCTAGGCACGAGGCGGTAGGCTGCTTCACTTGCC
This sequence comes from Colobus angolensis palliatus, assembly GCF_000951035.1. NCBI lineage: Eukaryota > Metazoa > Chordata > Mammalia > Primates > Cercopithecidae > Colobus > Colobus angolensis. The sequence goes on along the minus strand of NW_012112475.1, from coordinate 2,238,453 downwards.
AGGTGGTGAAAGGCAGGCCTGAACTTCCATCTCCTGCAGCACTCAGAAGAAGCTGGCTACATTCAGAGGCCCCCACCTGAAAACTACTAACGAAGCTGAGGAAGTCACATCCAGCCCCACTGTAAGCAGAGGCCACCTCGATCTTGGCCCTGCCCCAACTGGACTCCCAGAGCACCCTGGAGACAAACGCCCTCCACAGTCCTTTCTTCCTTTAGAAGCTGCCAGAGCCTCACCAGGGCAATTTCTGCATCTCATGTCATGAACTTCGGTTCATCCCCAGATACTCACCAGGTGCTTATGCACCCAACACTGTGCTTTCCCCCTTTTGCTTCAGCAACAGAACTCCTCACATTCTCTGCTGCAGCCGCTGCAGCCACACCAGTCCCTCAAATCTCTTGCAGTCTTAGTCTTGGTCCTCCCTTGAGACACAAGGCCTTTGCATAAGCTGTTCACTCGGCCTGGGACTCTCTTCCCTTCAGATTCCACTCTCAGCTGAAGCACCCCTTTCTGAGGCACAGCTTCCCTGATCCCTGCCTCAGTCCACCCTCCAGCCCACCCTAAGTACCCCCAGTGCCACAAGTCCTTCTGCACCATCGCAATGCCCCGTTGATCACTTCCTCCATTGTTTATCACCGCCTGCTGTGAGCTGGGCATTTGTGTGCGATCCTCTGGCTGGTGTCTGTCTCCCCTAGATCAGAAGAAAATACAGGGATGCCAGCCGGAATCTCAGCACTTTGGGAGGCCTAGGAGGGCAGATTGCTTGAGCCCAGGAGTTCGAGACCAGCCTGGCCAACATGAGGAAACCCCGTCTCTACAAAAAATACAAAAAATTAGCCAGGCATGGTGGCAGGGGCCTGTGATCCCATCTACTTGGGAGGCTGAGGCGGGAGAATCACTTGAATCCAGGAGGCGGAGGTTACAGTAAGCTGAGATTGCGCCACTGCACTCCAGCCTGGGTGGCAGAGTGAGACCCTGCCTCAAAAAGAAAAAGAAAGAAAGAAGGAAAGAAAATCTAGGGGTACTGCTGTTTCTGCTAATCCTGTTTCTGTGAGCCTGGCTCACAGAACAGAGCTCCATAAATATTTGTGGAATGACTGAATCCTCGTTAAAGCACCTAACCCATAGTCTTAACTCCCCTCCTTCCATTGACGCAAGTGAAGATACAGTAAGGATTTTTAACCAGATCAAATATCTGATTCTTTAGTGAGAGATCACAACTTGCATGACACTGACCACTACTGGTTCTAGCGGTGACCTGGATTTAGTGCCATTCTGTAGGAAACAAAACCCGGGGGCTGGGCGCCCCGCTGTTTGTGCGGTGCTGTGCTTCATTCTTCATGAGCACAGATGAGCACGGTGATAACTGTGTTTATGAAGCCAGGTGCCAGTGACAGTGAGGATGGCTACAGGAAAGAAAGGCCACAGACTGCTCTTCGGTAGCAGTCAGAGGAGACCTAACACAGAGGCCGCACAGTGGTGCTGGGATTCTATAACCAACAACAAAAGTGACACCCTCATTACCGACACTCCTGCAGCCCAAACTACTTTGCCTTTGTGCACTGGAAACCCAACCCAAGTCCATTTTCCCCACTGGAATTATTTGTTATGATATGAAGTTTCTTGGAGATGCAACCATCCCAGAACAGGCACACTCAGATGAGAAGACACGGGAGACACAGTTCTAGCAAATGGTTCTACCGCCCAGAGCAAAGCCTATGTCACACAGCCTCTAGGGTCTGGGCACAGTGTAGGGACAGGAGGGCTGGCCGCCCCGCCTCTCGAAAGGAATACGCAGCTCTGCAGGTTCAAGCCACCCAGCTGAAGTCCTCAAACTGGGTATCACACCAGAGATGCCACCTGCACGTGTCCTGCTACATCACCACGGATCTGACCGAGGAGCCACCACCCCCTCAGAGCACGCACGCTGGGGCTGTCAAGGAGACCAGTGCACAGGACAGCTGCTCCCAGGGCTGGAAGTCAGCCTCGAGTTCTGACCCATCTTTCAATGGGAGAGAAAGAATCCAATCCCCTGCTAGGGCCACAAGGACATGATGGGTTTGGATGTCACAAGAGATGAGAACACTCCAAGCCGAAGGCAAGAAGTGATTACCCTGGTTTTAGGCAGTGGCGGGGGAGTGGAGGCGGAGAGGAACTCACCTAGTCCTTCTTTGAAAGACAGTCAGGCTACTTGCTTTGCAAAGGGTTAGGAGGTGGACTGTGTGGGAAGGCAGGCGAGAGGGAGTTTCTTCTCATAGCCTGTTTCCATCGTGTCTTATGGCCCTTGGCAAACCCCAGCTGGGGAGGCTTGGACGGCCAGGAGGCCCCAGGGCCACCCTCCAAGGACTATCCTCCTAGTCCATCTGGGCCCCAAGAGTGACAGAGGCCACAGGCAGGCAGCCACTCTCTCTTGCCTCCCTGGGGGAAGGTGGCCAGAGGCCAGTGATAAAGGGCAGAGCAGAGAGAAAACAACTCCAGGGGCCAGGGCTGTGGCTCCCTCCCTTCCACGTCCCCTCCTCTCCCTCCTCCAGCGAGCCCACCCAAGGGGAAAGTTTTCTCTCTGAAGACCCGCAGGGCTGTCTGCACAGGAGACCCTCTCACGAGAAACACATTCTTGCCTGGACAGCCCAGATAACCAGATAAGGGCCTCTTTGATTTCCCATGTGTTTACACAAGCTGTGGCCCCAAGTCTTGGAAAGAATCAACCACCGCCAGGCAAGTCAGGACGCCTCCAGGTGTGGTGAGGGGACCCAGGGGCTGACACCTCCAGGTGGGGTGAGGGGACCCGGCCGCTGACACCTCCAGGTGGGGTGAGGGGACCCGGCCGCTGACACCTCCAGGTGGGGAGAGGGGGCACAGCCGCTGACACCTCCAGGTGGGGTGAGGGGGCTGACACCTTACCTGCTCCTGGGAATTCATCACTCGAAGCTTCATCTGCTTCAGGTAGGTGGAGGTGAGGGGCATGTTGTAATCAATAATCCCAGAGACCAGTGGAGATGGAGGCTCGTTTTCTGGCAGAAAGAACAAAAGGAAAGCCCTTTCAGTCTGTCAGTCTGTGCTGCAGGCCTGTCACCCACATGGAGCATTTAACAGAGCCCGTGGAAGAGGAAGCCACCTTGGAGGAGAAGGGATAGGTCAGAGGTTGCAGACTCTGTGGCTCACCCGCATCTGGCCCAGAGATGTGGACTGCGTGGTGTCAAAACTATTTTTTTTATTAGATGCTAGTGTTTTAGAGATTTCATATGTTAAAAAACAATGAGGCCAGGCACGGTGGCTCATGCCTGTAATTCTAGCACTTTGGGAGGTCGAGGTAGGAGGATCACTTGAGCCCCAGGAGGGGCCACAGGCCCCAGGAGTTCAAGACCAGCCTGGGAGCACAGGGAGATCTCATCTCTACAGTAATAAAACAAATTAGCCAGATGGGTGGTGTGTGCCTGTAGTCCTAGCGACCTAGGAGGCTGAGGTGGGAGGATCGCTTGAGGCCAGGTAGTCAAGGCTGCAGTCTGCAGTGAGCTGTGATGGCACCACTGCACTCCAGCCTCAGTGACAGAGTGAGACTCTGTCTCTAAAACACAAACAAAAAAACCCCAACAAACCCAACCCCTCAACACACACACTTATATTTATAAGAATTTTTGGCTTCTTTGAAGAGCATAAGGTCTGGGAACATGAGGCCCCCACTCCTGAAGGCAAGCAACCACTGCCGCTTCAGCAGCCACTTCTTTTAGGCAGGGTGTGTGGCTCCCATTTTGCCACAGTCCCCACCACTCCTTATCGTATTGCACAGCTTTGCTCATTTGCAAGTATCAATTATGATACTTGCCAGACCCTTGAAGGCATCTGTGTTTCCAACCATTGTCTAAGTCAGTTTTCTTCCAGGTGAACACAGGCCACTCTCACCCCACCCAATCCTGCCACCCCACAGCATCCCCCAAAAACATCCTCAGGTGCCATATGGCTCCCAGGTCTGAGTCAGGCCTTCAGTCGCCCCCAAATTCTGGTTCCTCCTTCGTCAAATGCAGAGGAACAGTCTCCTCCCATTTATTCCTTTGTTGTCCTGAAGATCAAAGTGATGCATGTTCTTTTTGCAGAGAATTTGCAAAGTGCAGAGAGATGTAAAGAAAAAATTTAAAAACCTTAATTGCACCATGCAGCTTGGAATATGCTTCTGTTTATTTTTTCCCTGTGATTTTTCTTTTTTACACATGATCTCATAACGCATACAGAGAATTCCAGTCTGCTTTTAAAAAGTTTCTTTTTTTTTTCTTAACATTTTGTCATAGGTATTTTCCCCAACATCAAGAATCTTATTTTGCTTTGTAAGTAGAATTTTTATGGCCATGTAATAGTTTACCATAATCTGCTTAAGTCACTATGTAATGATTGGCTTCTTAGGTTTGTGCATAAATATTGCTCCGTATTTCTGATCTTATTTCTTGCCTTTTTGGAACAGATTACAAGAAATTAAAAGGTAGGGACATAATTTGATAACCATTAAAATCTCTGGCCAAGCTGCTGTAGCAATTGTTTCAATTATTTGTTATCTGGCTTCCTCCTCCTTCTTCCAAGGACTTCAGGCCAGATTCATTTTGCCCCAGGCCTTTAATCAAAAGGTGCCCCTGGTGCCTAGTCCCACTGATGGGTTGGGATTTCCGTGGCGTGAGGAAAAGTGGGAGCAACTTCTAGACCAAGTGCCCTCTACCATCACAAGGAGGCCCAGGAGACAGGCTGCAGGTGACAGGGCGGAGGTCCGGGAGGTCCACAGGATATCCAGGGGTGACTTATACTACCTGCCCCTCCAGAGCCATAGCCCAAAAGGGTCCCTGCAACCTTGAAAATGCGATACCAAGGGCAAGAAGCCAGACATAAAACGACAACCACTGTATGATTCCACTTACACGAAATATCTAGAATAGGCAAATTCAAAGAGACAGAAAGTAACTCGAGGTTACTGGGGGCTGCAGGCTGAGGGAATGGGACGTTATTGCTTAATGGATACAGAGTTTCTGTTTGGGGTGATGAAAAGGTTTTGGAAATAGGTAGTGGTGATGATTGCTCAACAGTGTGAATATAATATCTTTAAAATGGAACAATTAAGCCGGGCACAGTGGCTCACGCATGTAATCCCAGCACTTTGGGAGGTAGAGGCAGGAGGAATGTTTGGCCCCAGGAGTTCAAGCCCAGCCTGGGCAACATAGTGAGTCCCTCGTCTCTACTAAAAGGTAAAAAAATGTTAGCTGGGTGTGGTGGTGCATGCCTGAAGTCCCAGCTACTTGGCAGGCTGAGGTGGGAGGATCACCTGAGCACAGGATGTTGAGGTACCACTGCACTCCAGCCTGGGTGAGAGAGACCCTGTCTCAAAAAAAAAAAAAAAAAAAAATATATATATATGAAAGGCAAGTTTTTATGCTGTAAGTATTTTACCATAATTTAAAAAGAAAAAAAGTCTGCAAACAAGGGGTGAAGCTACCCAAAGAAGACAAGGGAAGTTCCTGCTTGGCAAGGATAGGAACAGCCCTGCAGAAAAGGTGGGGACCCGGAATAGCTGGGGCCTAGAGGATGGGGGTCCGCTTTGACACTGTGTACTTCCGGTGACTTTACAGATTGAATAACATTTTGAATCAAGTTTTACAGAAATGCAGAACTTAGTTTTGCTCTTTAAAGCTACCCTGTCACACATAGAATGTTTCATTCTTGGTTGAGGAAGAAGTAGATGTTGGCTGGGTGTGGTGGCTCACACCTGTAATCCCAGCACTTAGGGAGGCTGAGGCAGGCGGATCACCTGAGGTCAGGAGTTTGAGACCAGCCTGACCAACATGGTAAAACCCCGCTCTATGGCCGGGCGCAGTGGCTCATGCCTGTAATCCCAGCACTTTGGGAGGCCGAGGCGGGCAGATCACCTGAGGTCGGGAGTTCGAGACCAGCCTGACCAACATGGAGAAACCCCATCTCTACTAAAACTACAAATAAAATTAGCCGGGTGTGGCAGCACATGCCTGTAATCCCAGCTACTCAGGAGGCTGAGTCAGCGGAAGCGCTTGAACCCAGGAGGCGGGGATTGCAGTGAGCCGAGATCGTCCCACCTTACTCCAGTCTAGGCGACAGAGCAAGACTCCATCTCAAAACAAAACAAAACAAAAACCACGCTCTACTAAAACTACAAAAATTAGCTGGGCATGGTGGTGCGTGCCTGTAATCCCAGCTACTTGGGAGGCTGAGGCAGGAGAATTGCTTGAACCTGGGAGTTGGAGGTTGCAGTGAGCCAAGATTGCGCCATTGCACTCCAGCCTGGCAACAGAGCGAGACTCCGTCCCAAGAAAAAAAAAGAAAAAGAAAAAGTAAATGTCACTAATGGAATAGCTAAGAAACTGGCATGACAGGGACCACCCCCTTCTCCTCCTTTTTTTTTTTTTTTTTTTTTTTTTTTTTTTGAGACGGAGTCTCGCTCTGTGGCCCAGGCTGGAGTGCAGTGGCTGGATCTCAGCTCACTGCAAGCTCCGCCTCCCGGGTTCACGCCATTCTCCTGCCTCAGCCTCCCGAGTAGCTGGGACTACAGGCGCCCGCCACCTCGCCCGGCTAGTTTTTTGTATTTTTTTAGTAGAGACAGGGTTTCACCGTGTTAGCCAGGATGGTCTCGATCTCCTGACCTCGTGATCCGTCCGTCTCGGCCTCCCAAAGTGCTGGGATTACAGGCTTGAGCCACCGCGCCCGGCTGTCTCCTCCCTTTTTTAAGACAGACTTCCGCTTGGTTGGGTGGCAGGGATCCTCCGCACTGGTCGACCCGGTGGCAAACTCAATGGGTTTCCACCCCACCATCAACCTAGATTTGACTTTCTTAACCTCAGTGGGGTTTTGAGCCCTAGCCCCATACATTGACCATGTCGGATGCGACATGTCAGGCAGATAGTCTAGTGATGACATTGAGACGGTATCACTCAGAAGAGCCGTGGGTCCTGTTTTCAAAGGTGGATGTTCGGACTGAGAATTCTGCCATTTCTGTTTCCTCTAAGAGGAGGCTGTCTGGTGAGAAGCTGTTAAGCATCACGGTGAATGTGAAGGGTGCCCATCACTCTCACGGCCCCGGTCGGCCCTTCGTTGGGTGTTGCAGGGATTCTCTAGGTTTGGGAGGCATGGAGGCGGGCAGCTGTGTTCTTTCATCGATGGTCGCCCCTGTCCTGACTGCAGTGTCATGACTGCTCATGAGAAAGTATCTTTAATAAAGCTAGTGACAGGGTAGCTTAGGAAAAACAAAACAGTGGCCAGGACAGCACCCTTGGGAGGCAGGACAAGAGGTCTTCCTTGGCCTGTACCTGCCCCAGCATCTCCAGAGATGAGAAACCACTTCTGGTGCCTGCAGGTGATCCAAGAGAGCTCAGAAGAGGAAGGCAGGATGCCCTGGTCTTGGGGAAGCTGGAACATCCCAAGCAGACCCCTAAACCCATCGGAGAACACCTTAGAGCAATGTAAGGTGAAATGCTTGATTTCGTAGTTCCAGAATGAGATTTCTGTGAGGGAGGTAGGACCTCGGCGGGGAGGGGACATTCTAGGTGAGGAAATGGGCCATGGAGCCACGGGTGGGAGGTCAGAGCTCAACCACACCACAGTGAGGAGAAAGGCAGGCAAGCTTTTCAGCAGTGAGGAGCCCCAGGTGTTCTGGACTCAGTAAGTGGGTGCACACTGAGAGAATGGGCTTAGCGGGAAAGAGAGATGGAGCAGGGGCCAGTGGGAACCGCAGAGTCAGATGCTCCCCAGGGAGAAAAATGCCAGGATGGGGGACGAGCTCAGGTGGAAAAGTGAACAAGGAAGAAGTGGGTTCCTTGGGCTCTGCTGAGACAGGCTGCCCACCTCTCCGCCCCATGATCACCACGGGGTGCCACACTCGAGCCTCCACAAATGACCTGACAGTGCGGCACTGCTGGACTCTGTTGCCATGGAGAAGAGTGAGCTAGGAGCTAGCAAGGGTCACAGAGCCTAAATCATCCAGCAGGTTGCTGGCAAGAGAAGCACAGGAAGTGCCCAGAGAGATGTTTCAAAATCTCTTTGCCAAGAAAAATGGAAACCAGCCCAGGCACTAGACCTAGTTTTATGCAATCTCAAGAATAATCAATGATGCGGGTGCTTGGGCCAAGCCAAGTTGTTCGCTGGCCTGTGCAGCTGGGCGCCAATGGCACTCATCAACCAATGCAAACTTCAACCGCAGGAGTGACTCTCGTTTCCTCGCAGGAACACCAGGTGGTGATTCTCACAAGCTTTCACCTACAGCATGAAGAACTCTCGGTCCACAGACAGGTATGAAAGATCTTCCAGGCAGGGGTGGGCATCGAAGGACGTGTGCACGATGGGGGCCTGGCACAGACAGGCTGTGAGACCAGCCAGCCTCAGGGGGTTCAAATTTGGAAACAGAGATCCCAGGCCTGAGGCCAGCTCAAAAGTCGGCAAAAAAATCTCCTTCCTGGGGAAGTAAATCAATGAATGGGCAAGTCTTCATGGAGGGCTGATGTGCATGCATTCGGGGTGGGGAACGTGAGGAAACTGTGTGCAGGGCAGTCCCCGGGCTCAGGAAACAAGGGTGAAGGATGAGCAGAGTGGGACGGATGTGAGGCCATTAGGGTCACTGGAGAAAGAGCTGAGAGGGCCCCGGAGTAGCTCAAGGAAGCTTCGTGGAGAGGATCTGAATGGGACTCATGATCTATTGCTCAGCTGACAGCTCCTGAGCACCTGCTTAGGGCTCCATACACACCCTCTGGTTAGAGGCTCCCAGGAACCTTGTGAGGTGGGTGCTCGTAGTAATACCCTGACTTTACAGATGAGGCAACAGCACATAGAGGAGTTATGCAACCTTCCCACAGTCCCACAGCAAGTGAGTGTGAGAGCTGGGAGAGGCCAGGCCAGCAAGGATGAGCCAGGCATGGAGGCCTTGGAAACCATGCAGAGGAGTCTGGGCCTGGTTGCGAAGGGGCGGAGACCCAAGTGGACAACCTGCCTGCTGAGGAAGAGTCAGCATTGCTGCCCATTGGCTACTCCCAGTTTGCAACCATGCAACAATATTTTCTCACATCAAAGAAAACAGAGACATGCCTCCAAAGGTCCCTTTCCCCAAGAGCTGGGCTGGTCTGAAGTCACACCCAGTTTGCATGCTCTGTCCTCAACTCCTCAGGGACTGGTGGAAGAGTAGTGTGGAGTCAGGAGGCCCTGGAATTTCCCGTCCTCAGACTTCCTGATCCTCTGCCACCTCCTTTGTTTATGCTCCTGGCACTGGGGGAGGGCACGGGGCTGTCCAGGCCCCCCCACTCTGCTGGGGAGAGACCGCTGAGTAAAGGAGGCCACTCTACTTCCTTTGTTTCTTTTTAACATGAGGCCAGGAAGCCAGGCATTCTCCCAGTAGCCCTCAAAGAGTCTCCATCCTGTCCCCTGTCCCACTCCCTCCCACCTTCCTGGGGCAGGAACACTGGGCCTGTCTCTGGGGCTGGTGCAGGCTCTGCTTTCCCAGCAGCTGGAGAGGGAGAAGGGAGGGCTGGTAATGTAGGGGTTCCTGGGAGACAGCAGGATATAGCTGCATCCAGAGGCCAGCATGGCGGGCAGAGATAGGACCTGCAGGCTTTCAGTGGGGGCAGGAGGAGGGGAACCTGGGGACGGTCCAGGAGGCGAGTGCCTCTGGCCACTTAGCAGACAGTGAAGCCTTTCAGACTCTAAACTCTCCACTGGCAGCTTCCAGAAACCAAGTCCTTCCCTTCTAACCCTGTTCAGGGTGTGGACCCAGCGTGCTTGCCTGGCAGGACTGGGGGCCACATCTGACCCCACCTGGGTAGAAGCAGACCTTGTGTCTCTGTAGGGCCACCTGGATGTTGGCAGCCTTGTGACTGGGCACCACAGGCCACAACATGGGCTGGAGGCAGGAGGCAGGGTGATATTCCCCAGGCACCCGCTGTATCCCAGGTGCCCGCCACAACAGGCTCACCCTCACCACCCTGAAAGGATGGCATTTCTTCCACTTTGCTGATGAGAAAATGCAGTTTCCTGCCTGCACTTCTATCTCCTGGGAGAGCCTGGATGAATGATTTCACCTCAACGCCTCTCTGTGTCTCAGTTTCCTCACCTGTAAGCCAGGACTAACACCTCATAGGATACTCGTAACTGTCATGATCAGGAGCCGCTCAGAGAAGTTCCCTGTCCTGCCAAGGGACACGCAGTGGGGAACAGGGCTGCACACCAGACCTGCCTGACTCTAAGGCCATGCCCTTCCACGCGCCACTTCCCTGGGCTCCTGCTCCCTCAGCGTCTTCTCCTCGCCCTGCGAAGGGAAGCTCCGCTACCTGGGACAGAGAGGTGGCATTGTGCCTGAGGATGGGGGAGGATGGGTGAGAATGGGCATGGTGCTCATCTTCTGTCCGGCCTGAAGCAAGCCCCAGGAAAGATGGGCTTTAGCAGCGAGCCCACAGTGCTGGTTTATATTCTAGATGGCTCCTGGCCTGTGTGCTCCCTCCCTCCCTGGCCTCTTTCTCCTCCCTGGGGGTGGGGCGTGGTGGTGGCAGCCAGTGAGGAGAGGAAGCAGGCCACTGCTGTGCTCTGCGTTGCCCTCCTGGCCACACAGAAGCCCGCAGATGAGGAGCGCAGCCTGCAGCATGGGGAGACCCAGCAGCCGTCAGTGAGGAGTGCAGGGGGAGCTGAGGAACGCCCCCCACACTGCAGTGGGATGCGTGGCAGGGGAGGGGAGCGGATGGCGCCTCAGACACCCCAGAGCAGTCCACAAACGGAGCCCCTCTTGGCTTCACCTCTGTTCCTCCAGGCAAGCAATTCTGTGTCTGACTCCGCCAGTTGCTATGGAAACAACGAGGACAGGAACGGGAGGGGACAGGCGGATGGGTGGGCAGGAACCAGGCAGCCACCACTAGGACACACACCCCCGGCCCCTGTGGCCTAGACCCCAGCAGGGTGGAGAGTGCAGCAGGGAAAGCCCTCCAGCCCATCTGCAGGTACCAAATGCTGTCTTGGCCCAGGGGTTGCAGCCGCTGCTTGGCCAGGGGCAGGCCACGTGGGTAGCAGCATTCAGGATCACTGGCTCAGGCATGCATCGCAGGAGTGTCCAGTGTTATCACAGGAACCGCAATAGCCACAGCTCTGTCTTCCTGTACCAATGCCAGGTACAGGGACTAACTCACATCTTGCTAGCCTTCTGATTAACCCCATTTCACAACTGAGGCTCAGAAAGATGAAGTCTCTTGCCCAGGACACGCAGCAGCTGAATGGTCATGTGGCCCTGCAGCCCTGTTCTTAACATGGGAACCAGCATTTATGAGGGATTAACTACATCCATTCTGCCCCTCGTGCTTTGAAGTTGGCCCATGTGCCTGATGAAACAGCCGTGGCCTGATGGCTCCCAAAGGCATGGGAGCCTCTGGATTTGGTGAGTCAGCTGCTGTCAGAAGCCATTCACGTGTGTCAGGGACAACGAACACGAGCAGAAAGCCCCGCTTGACGCCCATGCTCCTGATTCTTTGTTGTCTGTTCAGGCTTTGCTGTGGATTTTTCCTTCCCCAGATTCAATGGATGCTATTTGAGAGCCACCCGGATAAACAGCGCACCCTTCATTCCAGTCTGTCTCCATCCTCGGGCAAAACACCCACTGACTTCAGCAACTTCCAAAGGCCCAATGCCCAGGAGCTGGCACGATGCACCAGGCAGTCCTGAAAACCCTGATAAATCGCCCACCTGGGCACCATTCCTCAGGGCAGCGTTATAATTGTACCAGCCAAATGTGCTGGGCCGTCTCACAGTGCCAAAGCCACCTGCAAACAGATGGGCCCCCAGATTTACTGAAAGCCTCTGGGATGTTCAGTTTGAGGGGGTGTGGGGGTGCTGAAGCGAGGTCCTTGCTGGTCTCACTGGGCAGGACAGAGCTGGAGGGCATGGACGTCGGTCCAAGGGACCAACTTTGGTGGTCACGAGTGCTCTGGGCGTTTTATTGTATTTATTTTTTGAGATGGGGTCATCCAGGCTGGAGTGCAGTGGCATGATCATGGCTCACTGCAGCTTCCACCTCCCGGGCTCAAGCGATCACTCCACCTCAGCCTCCCAAACTGCTGAGATTACAAGCATGAGCCACTGTGCCCAGCCTGCCCTGGACATTTTAAATTCTCACCAGTTGGCCGGATGCCGTGGCTCACACCTGTAATCCCAGCGCTTTGGGAGGCCGAGGCACGCGGATCATGAGGTCAGGAGATTGAGACTATCCTGGCTAACACAGTGAAACCCTATTTCTACTAAAAATACAAAAAAAAAAATTAGCTGGGTGTGGTGGCGGGTGCCTGTAGTCCCAGCTACCTGGGAGGCTGAGGCAGGAGAATGGTGTGAACCTGGGAGGCGGAGCTTGCAGTGAGCCGAGATCGCGCCACTGCTCTCCAGCCCGGGTGACAGAGCGAGACTCTGTCTCAAAAAAAAAAAAAAAACAATTCTCATCAGTCCCCCATGGGTTTACTGATCAAAGGCCACATGGGTGTGCACAGGGTGGAAACAAGCACCAGGGAAGACGTATCATTAGCAGGTATGTGGGTGGGAGGACGCATGCGCACGTCTCAGGGAGTGTACAGGCCAGACCACGGCTTGTGCACAGAGAAGCAGTGGGACGCATGGATGGAACTTTGAGAACGGGGTAGGCTGGCCATTCCCAGCTGGAATCTGGCTATGAGGAGAGGGGCTGTCCTGGGCCTTGCGAGGCAGGGGAAACATGTTGTTCGCTTTTTTGTTTCGTATGGTTGGTTTTTAAGTGAAACTTGAGATTTAAAAAAAGTTAAACAAAACAAAACGAGGCTCTTTGGGCAGCACCACGGACCCATACTAGCCTCTGGGGCTAGCAACAACAGCTGCTGGACACTTTTCTGTGCCAGCAAAAGCTGGCATCTTCAGGGACAGTCTACTCTCAGCCGGCCCCCGCCCTAGCCCTCCAGCACGCCACCCCCACTACCTTTGGGTTCCAGGCCATTGGAGTTAAAGTGCATCCTCTTCTGACACTCTGTACAGCTCATCAGGAACCGGGTCACAGCCTCTCTCGGGAGGAAGGCATAGGTCTCTGCGATCTGGAGGAGACAAGAGCTTCGCTTGTTATATGGATCCGTGGGGAGGCGACTTGGCCATGAGGTCACCAAGGTCTGAGCTTTGGTGGCAAGTGCTTTGGCTCTTGCAGGATAGTCAGGGATTTGAGGAGCAAGGGGCAGGTGTCCTGGATTCTCAGCAGTGGAAATGAAACAGTACTTTTGTGGAAAACCATTTGTTTTAAAAATCTCAATAAAGGAGGTTAAAAATTGAAAAAGCAAAGCCTTTAAACATTATCCAGTCTTTAACCTATATCCTAATAAGTAACATTCCTCAGAACATTTTATTGCTGCTATGAAAAAAATGGGCTTATAAACATTGCTCTAGCATAGGGTGAGCTGTTCCCCTCTTAGAGATGGATAGACTGAGACCCACAGATAAATTCACTGCCCTGGACCCATATACAGAACCAAAGGTTCCGCAAACCATCTCCTGTGATCACTCACAGGTCAAGAACCTTCTTAGGGAGAGCTGTGAAGGGCTAGTACCAGGCATCAGACTTTTCAAACTAGATAGGCTCTGCGGGACCCCCATGTTCCAGGCAACTATGGCTCAGAGAAGTGAGCCGACTCCCCAAGGTCACATGGCACTTTCAAGGCAGTGCCAGACTAAACCCCATGCTCCAGGTGACACCACTCTACAGTTGTCTCCAGAGGGCCTTCCTTAGTTAAGGAGGAGGACAGGCACGCAGGGGGCTGGGGGAGAGACACACAGAAGGGAGAGAACATGAAAAAAGGGCTGGGTGGGGGAGTGGGGAAGAAGTGGCTGTGGGCCCAGGTGTCCAGCACTTTCCTTTTGCTCTGGGTTTTGGAAAAACCACTGACCCTGATTTAGCTGTCTGGTGGGGCCAAAGAGTCCCTTCAGTCCCAGGTTCCCTGGTTTTCCATGTGCTTCCTGAAGCCTGGGTCCTCCCGCTTCTCTCCACTAAGGGGCAGCATCACCCAAGCGTTCCGCTGTCCTCGCCGCAGCCCACAGCCCGGCTGGGAAAGTTGGCCAAGGGTGAGGGGCTGCTCTGGGCTGGGCTGAGCCCTGCCTTCCCCCAGCAACGGCAGGGGTTTGCTCCTTTGGAAATGCACGAATCTCCTTCTCCATCTCTGCGATGGCTGGAAGGTAGAGATGGGCTAGGGCAGGGCTGGGGAGTGGAGTTGTGGGGGATGCAGAAGGCCTGGGGTGCCCCAGGCTGTGGCTGGGCCGTTGGAGGACCAGCTCAGGCACGGCTTCCAGCTCAGCCCACTGGCAGAGTCCAGGGGCCACTCTTGCCAGCTGCAAAGGTGAAGTTAATTTTGGTGACACAATTGTTATTTCTCAGCTGATTTGATGCTCTGCGGAGCAGGCAGGCTCCTTGATGAGTTATCTCCCTTCCAAATTCCCTGTCTGATTGCCTTCCTCTGGAGGTCAGGGACAAGGGCAAACCCCAGTGTCTCTGACTGGAGCAGCGGATGGGAGAGCAACATCAGGGATGCAGCTGGTCCTTGTCAGGTGTCAAAGCCGAGGGATGGGGCTTTTCTGCCATGCACACAGAGAGCTTCATCCCCAGCCCAGGGCTGCCTGGAAGTCTGGGGGCATGTTCCTCTCAGGTCTGCTGGGTTGGAGGGAGATGCCTGGCTGAAGGGTGGCAGCTGCAGGAGCAAGCGTGCAGGAGGGAAGGGCGTGTGCTAGGCGTGAGCAGAGGGCTGTGGCTGACTTGGGCCGACAGATGCCCCTCGGCTACCCTGAGATGTGGCACCCTAGGTCAGGCCTCGGGAGAGCTCAGTAGAGGGCCCGGGAGAAGGGTTGCACAGTCAGCTAGGAGAAGAGGGCCAGGTCCCTACCATGAGGGCACCCCTACTGAGTTACCCGGAGCTTGCCTGCTCACCTGCCAATGGGCAGAGAAATATTTTTTAAAGGGCTCAGGGGGTCCTCCTGGCCTGGCTGCTCTGTTGAGCGCTGCACACAGGATGGGCAGGGCCCTTCTTGCTGTCTGGCCTGCTGAGGGCACAGGAATGGCTCCCTCTCCAGGGGTAGAGTGGTGGCCACATTTATCCTGGCCTTGGCAGGGACCCCAGCAGTGTGCAAAGGCTGGCTGGCGTGCCACAGGGAGGAGGACTGCTGAGCACACACCTCCTGGCCTTGGGTCCCACAGACGGGTGGAAGGGGAGGATAGAAGGCTGACAGGTGAGTAGTCCGTGGAACTGCCTGAGGGCCAGGGAGGGAAGACCTGCCCCGCAAGGCAAGGCGGGATTGTCTGCAAGCCTGGCTTAGAGCTCCCTGGGGAGTCCATAAAGCAGAGTCCAGCCCAGCTCTGCACAGCAGTAGGGACCCATATAGAGGATAACAAACCCTCCCCCTGCAACCTTCAGCAGGCATCTCCTCATTCATCTTCCTGGCTTGCCTGGGACCAGAAATGGGACCTCCATTTCTGATTGAATGCATGGATGCCCAAGGCCACAGGACCACAGAATGAGTCTAAACCAGAAGGACAATCCTAGCAGATGCTCTAGTTAATAGGATGGTGGTTTTCAGATGGTTTTAGAGCTGCAGACCCTGTTCTAGAAATAGACTCATACACTGAAGCCCAAAACATGAAACAGATAAAGACAGAGCTGCTGTGTCTAAGGAGGGAAAGTTCCAGGACCCTTGTCCCTGCCCAGCTGCCCTCCGCTGCCCTTGGCTGCCTGCTGCCTTGCTCCCCGGGCCTCCTGCCTAGACATTGAGTCCCGTATGTGAATTTGCCTTTTACATTTTTCCTGGTGGTAAAAAACAGGGACTTCACTGGCAGAGAGAGCAGGAGCTATTTGCAGAGTCGCTGACTTGCAAGGCCCCATTTCACTCCCCAACTCAGAGGCCGACAAAGACAGATGAGACCAATTGGGGGGATTTGCACCACTTTACAAGATCCTCCTTCTGCCCTGCGGGTGGATTAGCACGTGGTGGGCCCGGAGCAGCTGCTGACCACATCTGGCCCCAACTCCAAAGTGGCCTGGGCAGTTAGATCCGGACTGTGGAACCCGATCTGACCTACCAGCACCCTGGGAGGGAGAAAGGAAGCAAAAAGGCTTGTTCTGACCCAGATGGGTGCAGAAATCAGAAAAGCAGGAAGACCCCTTGGAAAAAGGACTAGCCCTCTGTGTGAGTCCAGGAAACTCTAGAACCAGCTGGAACCTTCCTCAAACCCTGGTGCTGGCGAGATCTCCGAGATCCTCTGGACCTCAGGTCACACGAGAAGCTAAGTGAGACAGGGACTTCCTGCTCGAAATGGGAATCCCTGTATTATCCATTGCACATGGACATCTAATTCCAGCTTGATTACTGCCAGTTTCAGAAAGCTCATTGGCTGCCCTCTCTGATCCATGGCTGGACAGCAGTAGATGCAAGAAAGCTCTTTTCCCCACCAAATAACGTGCCTCCTTTAGTGCACTGAACAAGCCTGCCGCCGCCCTGCCAATCCTGACTTCTATAGTATCCCAGGCCTAGAAAAATCCAGAGGGGCCCTGTGCCCTAGAGACTGTCAGGCAGTCCTAGGATTCAGCTTTGGCAAAACAGAGATAGAGCCAAAAAGTCCTTGGCCAGGGGCTTGATGTGTACCCCAGGATGTCAGGCTGTGCCCCTCTACAGCCATCAGCAGGGGTTTCCTTGGGGGCTCTTTCCACAGGCATGGATGGGTGGGGGCCTTGAGTTTGCAAAATGGGGCTGAAGAGCTAGGTTTGGGTCGAGGAAAATGGGAGCAGATGAAGAGGGGCACAAAGGCATCCAGGCACCACCTCCTGCCCCCAAAAAAGGAAAAGGGTGGCATGAGAAGGGTGACAGATGGGGAGGAGAAGGGGAAAAGGAGAGAAGGCACGCAGGGGAGGAGGGAGGTGTGCCAGCCCCCTCGGCCTCACACCCACTGCAGGAGGGCCCTGGCCTGCTCAGCTCAGCCTTGGCCCTGCTGCTGAAATTCCAGCTCTGTGCGCAGCCCAGCTGGCTCAGTGCCAGTCATGTGCCAGCTCCAGGCTGGGCAGCGGGAAGTGGGGCACGCGGCAGGCATATGGACGAGAAGCCAGGAAGTGCAGAGCAAAGGGCTGGATGTCCGCTTGGCCCAGGGATGCAAGTGCTGGCAGAACCAACCCAGCCCTGCCCTCCCCACAGCATGGAGGCTGCAGACCCCTTCCTTTCTAAACCGCCCAAAGAGTGCCTGTGGGTGAGGCTTGATGCTGGGCACCGAAGGGGCCAGGGAAATCACATGATCCAGCTGGCTCCAGCCCATCCGCCTGGACAACAGCAAGTCGTGTGGCTTACTAGCTGACCACAGGAGGGTTGCAGAGAGGCAGGATGTGTGGTGGTCAGGGCACAGACTCCGGGGTAGGTGGCCTGGCTCTGAATGTCAGCTGACCGACCTCAGGTAGGTTATGTGTTTCTCTGACCCTCAGTTTTCTCATCTTAAAATGGAGGTAACAACAGCACCTGCTTCATGCATGCAACCCTCATACACGTATAGGAAGTGCTGGTGTAGAGCACATGCTGACTGTTCAGCACAACGGTGAATTTTTTTAATTTAATTTTTTTTTTTTTTTCGAGACAGGGTCTTGCTCTGTCACCCAGGCTGGAGTGCAGTGGTGCAATCACAGCTCACTGCAGCCTCAAGCAATCCTCCTGCCTCAGCTTCCCAAGTAGCTAGGACTACAGGTACACACCACTAGGCCTGGATTTGTTAATGTATTTTTTATTGTTATGTTTGGAAATAGAGTCTCACTCTGTCACCCTAGCTGGAGTGCAGTGGCATGATCTCAGCTCACTGCAGCCTCTGTTTGCTGGGTTCAAATGATTCTCATGCCTCAGCCTCCTTGAGTAGCTGCCATTATAGGCATGCGCCACCATGCCCAGCTAATTTTTGTATTTTTATTGGAGGTAGGGTTTTGCTATGTTGGCCAGGCTGGTCTCACACTCCTGGCTTCAAGTTATCTGCCTATCTCAGCCTCCCAAAGTGCTAGGATTACAGGCATGAGCCACCGCGCCTAGCCCCAGTTTTTTTTGTTTTGTTTTGTTTTAGAAGAAGGGGTCTTGCTATGTTGCCCAGGTTGGTCTTGAACTTCCAGCCTCAAGCAATCCTCCCATCTCAACCTCCCAAACTGCTGGGATTATAGGTGTGAACCACCGTGCCCCACCCACAATGGTAAACTTAATGCTGAGAAAATGTGGTCTTGTCAGTGCCAAGGGGCCCATTCGGCCCCAGCCTGAGTGCCTCTTCTTTCTTCTATGGCCCTCTGGTGGAAATACCCTCAGAACTCCCTTCCCACAAGCCACTTCCCAGAGCACACAGACCGAGAAGCAGGAGGGGCGGGGAGACCATCACCACCTCCTGCTTCCCTGGGCGGGCAGACACCTCACCTCTGTGAGGCCCTTGGCACATGGGTCAATCCTTAAAATTCATTTAGGGCAAAAGCCATTTTCTGAGGACAAGGATTAACCGGATGGTTGCATTAAAACAAAAACAAAAACAAACAAACAAAAAAAGACCATAAGGGGAAATTATAGACTTATACAGCCACCTCCATGTAGTCCAAAGCTATTTATACAAAGAACTTGGGGTGGGGAGTTTCACATCTGCCTTGGGTGGGGAAGCCCAGACACAGAAGGGCACATTTCTAGAAGCTCCAGAGAAAGTCAGCATGGAGGACACCGGCTGATTACAACTCAGCTGCTATCTGACCTTGGACAGGTGACCCAATTCTCCAGGTCTCCGTTTCCTTAACTGTGAAATGGGTCCTCAGTGCCTCGGTCACAGGACTGCCACAAGGCTTGAATGAGCATGAAGGGCTTGGCTTTACTGGCCTCCCTGGGCACTGGACAAATGGTTCGGAGCTGTGCATGAGCCGTGGATAGGCTCACATGTGGGTCAGCAGGGGATGGATCAGAACACAGGCAGGCCCCTCTGCAGGGTGAGGAGGGGCCTCTGGTTTGGCCAGTCCCATCTATTTCCACCTCTCCTGCATTTGTGACGCTCCCTGCCCCTAGGTTGCCTTCTCTGCCCTTATGCCTCCCCAAAGCATAGAATGCCAGCACAGGTGTCACCTTCTCCACACAGCCCCCCAGGCTCATCTGCATCTGGCAGTGCCTTTGCTAAATGCCCCTGAGCCTGGGTTCTTGCTCTCTCAAAGCGAGCCTTGGAGACACTTCTGCTTCTCATGTATCTTGTTTTTGCTCTCAGCCTCCCCACCCCAAATCCAATTGTGATCTCCGGGAGGGTGGGGAGCAGGTCCTTCGACTTCCCCTGGGAAACTCCCAGTCCTGACTTCACAGGGTGAGCTCACACATAGGAAGAGCTCAGGACAGGCCTGGCATGCAGTAAATGCCATGCCATGGAGGCATTTGTTCCTCTGTTCATTATCTGCCCCCAGCACCCCAGCCCCAGAACAGGCTGCAGGGGGCTGTGGGGGCGGTGCCAGGTAGGAGCCAGTGAAGCAGAAATGGGGAAGAGGAGGGCACCTCCTGCCCTCATCCCTCTCTTTCCCTCCCTCTCACCCCCTTCAACCTGCTTTTCCTTTGTGCTCAGACCACAGATCCCCTACCTTCGCCCTGTGAGCCATCTCTGGCTGCCATGCCCTTGCCCTGTGCCCCCCTAGATCCCGAAAGGCCATTTCATCACGCCTCAGCTCCCTGCCCCGCCCCCCCAGCCCAACATGTGCGGAGCCCATGGCCTCCTGCCAAGGCCTGGGGCTGCTAGTGGAGGCAAAGAGACAGAAATCTCACCGCTCGGTAGGTTTTCTTCTGTCCAGCGTGCTTGGGGGCTTTGCCTGGCTCCGCTGAGCTCTCCACATGCATCGAGTAGATGATGTCAAAGAAATCTTCCACCACAGCGACCCGCTTCAGAGAGATGCCCTCCGGCTCCGACAGGCCATCTGCCCCCTGCGACAGGGTGGACAAGCTGTGTTAGTGTCAGGGATGATGGCGGGGTGAGAACTGGGCCCTGAGGCCGGGGCAACGGGTCAGGACTCAGGACGGGCAATGCCTCTGACAGTGGGTCTTGGGGTGGGGAGGGGAGGGAGCCTGCCGAGGGGGCTCCCTGGAGGGGGGACGCCAGAGTCAGGGTGGCTGCAGCTATGAAATCTACCAGCGACAATGGGCAGAGAATGGCGACAACGAAAACGCAAATTAAAAAACCAAGAGGCTCCATGTTCACAATTTCAGACAGATTGTGCCAGACTCGGGCGGGGAGCTCTTGAATCACATGCTGTGCCAAGACCATCCTGGAAGTCTCTGGGGAGGGGGGAGTGCTAAATAGATGCAGCCCCATCAGGAGCTCGCCAATTAGCAGTAACCTTTCACTGTGGGCCTGGGCTGGGGTCCCAGGGGAACGGCTCCGATCACCTGGGTGACTCCTGCCACCGCCCTGGCCTTTCTGAAAAGCTTTTCACGGCTGCCTGCCCTCCCTACTCCAGCAGCTGAGCGCCAGCAACTGCACCCGGGCTCTTTGTGTTTGGAGATGTACAGAATAACAGGCACGAGGCCACGAGGAGGTGGCAGGGCCGTGTGAACGGGGTGGCCACTGGCCCCGAGCCTCTTATCAGGCTAGCATGAGTGGTGTCAGCTGGCCCGACAAGGTGCACCAGGAGCAAGACGGGTCCTTCAATAGCAAACAGCTGCAGGGCTGACGCCTGTCCTCCCCTCCAGCAGGAAAGGGGCTGCAGGGAAACCACAGGGCAGGAGGCTGGGGGCGAGGCCAGGGCCCGGAAGGGAACAGACTGCTAGGGAACTGCTCCGCACAGGCAGTCCCCGCAAGTGAGGTACGCAGACCCAGGGACACTAGACTGTCAGCCACCAGCTCCTTAAGGGGAGTCTTTGGGGATGTTAGGGGGCTTTGAAGATCAAGAACAAGCCGTATGGAGGGAATCTGGGGGGAAAGGAAGCAGGCTTTTCTCCAAAAGTGCCCAAAGACACATCTCCAAGAGAATTCTTCCCCAAAGGACCCCAACTCAAGGATGTCAGCAGCAAGAGGATGTGGGCTTCGCCTGCTCCTTCTTAGCTGTCTCTCCAGCACTTAAATCAGTTCCTGACACATAGTAGGTAGTCAGTAAATAATGACTGGATGACTGAGTGGTTCTAAGTGGCAGCTGGGCAGGGTCACTTGGACACATTCTGCCCTGGTTTGAATACAGCCCCATCATGGAAGTGGCCCTGTGACCCCAAGCACTTACCATGCTTCGAGCCTCAGTCCCTTTATCTGCAAAATGGGGTAACAGACGCCCCTTTCCCATGAGCTACTGCGGGGAAGAACTGAGATGTGCATGCAGCACTTAGCACTGAGCCTGGCGTACAGGGATTGCTAGATAAATATTGCTATTAAGAAGTGCTTTGTAGTTCGCCATGTTTCCCCCAGGTATGAGAGAGCTGAACACCGGGGCAACACTGGGAGGTTGTTAGGGTCAGGACCTGCCTGAGGTGTGGTGGCTGGTGGGCGGCAGACATGGCTTCAGACCTCAGACTTTGTAGTCCAAGGAGAATATAGGCCACACTGGCAGAGGACGCTCGCTCACAACAGGTTCTGGCAAAGATAGGTCTTGGTTTCACCCAGTAGCTTTCCCGACACACCACGATGGGCGAACAGCGGTGTCTCTTCACCAACAGCCCATCCAAGAGCAGAAAGCAGATGGGGGGCAAAGGGCATCTGGGATGTGGGGTCCCGAGCCCCACAGCTAGTGGGCAGTGTCCCTAAGTGGTGACGCTGGGAGGTGACCTCACTGGCCCCAACCAGGCCCTCTTGCCAATGGCTTCCTTCCTGGTCAGAACCCATTTCAATGGGACGTCTCAGATAGTGCATATCTCTCTTTGCGTGTACAGGAGAAGCCACTTGCTGGTCCGGCTTCCTCGCTGTGAGATTGTGGGCAAACCCTTCAACCTCCCCAAGCTTCACTTATGAGATGAGTTGTAAAGTTCCATGACTTTTCTCTTCTTAACCTCTCTCAGGAATCCATTTTACCTCTTTTGGGGGATATCCCACCCCCTCGGACATCTCAGGCCACCCGTACGGGCTGAACAATGACTAACTTGCTCACTATTGACCCATAAATGCCCAGCATTATGGGGCCCTTCAAATACTGCCATGACAGGGTTGAAATGGGACAAATATTATGATAGGTCAGTTAGACTTTTTAAAAAATTTTACTCAGCAAAGATCTGGATTTGGGATGTACAGTTACAAGACACTTCTAACCAGAGGTTCACATTGGTGAAAATAAATAAAATGAACCTTAAGAATGAATATAGCTGAGTTTCTATTTGTTGATCTGGGCAGTAGTTATAGAAGTGTGTTCGACTTATTAAGTCATTAAATCTTAACATTTGGCCAGGCACAGTGGCTCACACCTGTAATCCCAACACTTTGGGAGGTCCAGGCAGCCGGATCACCTGAGGTCGGGAGTTTGAGACCAGCCTGACCAACATGGAGAAACCCCGTCTCTACTAAAAATACAAAATTAACCGGGCGTGGTGGCACATTCCTGTAATCCCAGCTACTCAGGAGGCTGAGGCAGGAGAATTGCTTGAACCCAGGAGGCAGACGTTGCGGTGAGCTGAGATCGTGCCATTGTACTCTAGCCTGGGCAACAAGAGTGAAACTCTGTCTCAAAAAAAACCAAAAATCTTAACATTTACAATCTGTGTATTTCTGCATATGTGATAAACTAATTTAAAAAAACAGTTTTTAAAAAGAATATCATGGGATAGTTCCACTGAATTTTTAAATTCAGGTAAAATACATATACAGAATGCACCATCTTTACCATTTTTAAGTATACAGTGAAGTCCGCCACATTTGGATCACCTGAATCCAGAGGCATAGCTCTGGAGGCTTAGCTGCTTAAAGGCCAGTAGGCCTCCCTGTTCAAAATTGTTTCAGACCAGAACACAGATATTTCCGGAAAAGGAAGGAGATAAAATTTTGTGGGAAGGAATGGAGAAAGAAGGCAATCTGATGAGGAGACAATATTTTATGTAGGTGAGATAGAAATTTCCCCCTAACCAGCTTGGGGGCCTTGGGTGGGTCCCTTTATTCCTGTACTTCTTTTTTTTTTTTTTTTTTTAAGACAGAGTCTCGCTCTGACGCCCAGGCTGGAATGC
>NW_012112475.1:2209945-2215221 GCF_000951035.1 Colobus angolensis palliatus | reverse complement strand
TTTCCCTTTTTTTTTGAGACAGAGTCTCGCTCTGTCAAACAGGCTGGAGTGCAGTGGTGCAATCTCTGCTCACTGCAACCTCTGCCTCCTCAGTTCAAGCAATTCCCCTGCCTCGGCCTCCCAAGTAGCTGGGATTAAAGGTGCCCACCAGCATGCCTGGCTAATTTTTGTATTTTTGGTAGAGATGGGGTTTCACCATGTTGGCCAGGCTGGTCTGCAACTCCTGACCTCAGGTGATCCGTCCACCTCAGCCTCCCAAAGTGCTGGGATTATAGGTGTGAGCCACTGTGCCCGGCCTATTTCTATACCTCTTGAAAGTCAGTTTCCGCACCTGTAAAATGGGCCTAAAAAGTGCTAGTTGGATGTTCCAAGGATCAAGCATGTATGTCAGGCATCCAGCACATACAGACTTGGTTAATGTTCATCTCTTCCCTTGGACCTCCCAAGTCTGGACATTTTGTGTTTAGGAATCTCTTCTTATCTCCGGTCCTTCTGACGCATCCAGAGGGGACCCATGACAAAATGGGTCCCCCTCAGTAACACCCACCATCAGAAGAGATGCACAGTCTTATTTAATTCCTAAATAATATGCTAAGGCTCCCACAAACTTGGAATAAGCTTTCCAAAAGTCAAAGTGTAATTGACCAACCCAGATAAAAAAGCAAAACATACTGTCCCATATGGCCTGTCTCTATCCCAGCTTCCCACCTGCATTCTTAGGCCAACTCTGGTAAACAACAGATTTGCACCTGGTCTGATGTGACTATAAAATTAATCCCAGCAAAATTCTTCAGGGAAGCAGTTTTCAGTAGTTCCGTCTTTAAAAATTGATCACTTTCTCTCTTGATGTTCAAATTTGGGTTAGATAGATAATCCAACTATCTCTACAGCAAAGATTTACATAGGAAAAGAGAGGGCCTGGAGCGACCAGAACTCAAACCACACAAAGGCTGCAGAGCCACACCTTGAACTGTCCTCTGGTGAGCTGGGGCCACCTGGATTCCATGTGTGCTACACCCTAGGGGAAGAATGCCAGGATGTCTGCGTGGCCTTCAAGGAGAACCCTGAGAAGACAGCAACAAAGGGATCCGACAGTAGTCACGTGCCACAGACATCTCTGCTATCTTTCGCATCCATGGAGGTAATAACCTTCATGCTAAAGGCTGCAGGGGAGGCAGGCCTTCCCTGGCTAAGGATCCAGACAGTGCTGCAAGTGAAGGGCTGCTAATAAAGGGAGCAGAAAGCACCTTCCCTGTAGCCTTGGGAGGCCCCGGTCATCCCCCTTCTGCCTGGTACCCAAATTAGCTTCATCTAATCCATTGCCCTAAGCAAACTGGGTAGTGGATTGACAAAGGAAGTTCACTTCATCTATAGGCTGGATCAAGAAGGGACCTGGAGTCTCCTGACTATCCCAGCTTCCTGGAAACACTTAGCAGGAGTAATGGAATGGAACCCTGCAGCACCCCATGGGAAAAACCATGAAAACACAGTCACTGGTGCAGGATCAACCTCTGGGGCCTTCCTGCATGGAGAAGAACGTTGCCATGGTAACACACACCATCCTTTCGAACCATCCAACCCCCAAACAGCCTGCCAGAGCCAGGCCACCAGAATCAGACATGGCAATAGTTTTAAAAATGTATGGAGAAGCTGGGCATGGTGACACATGCCTGTAGTCTCAGCTACTCAGGATGCTAAGGTGGGAAGATCACTTGAGCCCAGGGGTTTGAGTCTAGCCTGGGCAACACAGCAAGACCCATCTCTAAAACAAAAATTAAAAAAAAAAAAAAACCTACACATTTACGGAGCTACATTCTTGGACATCACCAAGTCCCTTAAAACCAGCCCATTTGGGTTCTAAACAAAAAGCTAGATGGCAAGTCATTGACAAAATCACCAAATGTCTACTTAAATACTGCTGATATTTCAAAATATTACAGCAGTAGTCCTTAGACCAGCAGCACTGGCATCACCAGAGAACTTGTCAGAAATGCACATTTTCAGGTTCCACCTTAAACCTACCAAATCTGATGCCCTGGGGGTTTTAACAGGTACCCCAGAGCATCAGATTCTGATGCAAGACAGATTTTGAGAATTGCTGATTAGAATGTCTCCATGATTGAAACAGGGAGGTAACTGTAGGAAAACAGGCATTGGCTCATTAAATATAGACATGCTCTGTGCTTCCTGGCCTAATATATTAATATTTTCATTTCCAATGAAGGCCAATTTTCCTAATGGTGAGAACAAAAGAATCTTATTGGGCAACATTAGTATAAACTCAAGACATCTGCCCAGAAACTTAATGTGGATTATGGATAGAAAGAGCAGGAACGCCCCGCATCCTGACATCAGATTTTTAAGTCCTCCCTGGCAAAGTTAATACTTAAGCAGGGCATCCCTTGGCAGGTCCTTTCTGGCTTCCTCGGTTTCCTCAGATGGATCTCAATGCTCAGCACGAGAAGATTGCCACGTCCCAGGCTGCAGACCTAAGAGGGGGATCGGCATGTCTTACCGTGGCATTAGACAGGCTCCTGCCGGGGCGACCTCAGGGAGCTTGTGAATCGGACTGAATCTTGCCTGTCTCCCCACATGAGCCAATTAAATGGATCCCTGCCCTTGATGGTGAAGCGAAGTCCAGTTGCTAATGGATTGCAGTTCTGTCATCTCCATTGGAACTTTGAAGTCACTTGCTGGTATGGATAAGTTACATACTTATCAAGGTGGGATCACAGTTTTAGGCCACCAGGGTGCCATTTAGTGTGCCACCATCACTATATTAGTAGAGTGTGCCTTCCAGCAACGTCGAGGCCATGGTTGAGAGGATGCGGCTAAATAGCAGAGATATTTCTCAACTGGGTTTCTGCTACGGTAGAAGAAGAAACCACAGAGAAAGGCCTTAGGATATGCCTTCTGGTGCATTTCAGATCCAGCTCTTGACAAGGTATAAAAATCAACAAGATTGTTATTGGAGGAGAAAGTCAGCCAGTAGAGCCCACCCCAAAGGAAGCAAATCTTTGGCTACCGCTTGTGTGGGGCCAGGACTTCAGGAGGCTGACTGCAAAGGCAAATGTGAGGATGCTGCTCCATCCCATGGGGCCCAGGACTTCAGGAGGCTGACTGCAAAGGCAAATGTGAGGATGCTGCTCCATCCCATGGGGCCCAGGACTTCAGGAGGCTGACTGCAAAGGCAAATGTGAGGATGCTGCTCCATCCCATGGGGGCCCAGGACTTCAGGAGGCTGACTGCAAAGGCAAATGTGAGGGTGCTGCTCCATCCCATCCAGGCCGTCAAAGTGGCCGAGATCAGAGACAAAAGTTACCCTGCCTATTAATTACTAGCATGCTCTTCCCAACTTTTGCAACCATGCCATTCCTCCTGTCCCCCAAACCCAGCTTTAATCAATTCATTCAGGGCTGGGTGCAATGGCTCACGCCTGTAATCCCAGCACTTTGGGAGACAGAGGTGGGAGGATCCCTTGAGCTCAAGAGTTCAAGACCAGCCTGGGCGATAGGGCGACTCCCTCCCCCCACCCTCTGCCGCCAGGAGGACTCTACAGAAAATACAAAAAGCCTAGTCGGGTGTGGTGGCATTCGACTGTCACGGGTGTGCGGGTGTGGTGGCATTCGACTGGTGGCATTCCCAGGTACTCAGGAAGCTGAGGTGGGAGGATCACTTGAGCCTGGGGAGGTATAGGCTGCAGTGAGTCACGACCATACCACTAAACTCCAGCCTGGGTGATACAGTGAGACCTCATCTCAAAAAAAAAAAAAAAAAAAAAAAAAAAGCCAGAACTGGAGTTTTGGAAGCTTCTAGGGGGATTCCTGCAAAGTCTCATTTCAGCTCCTGGTGGGGCTGAAAAAAGAACCAAGGGGGAGGAGTCAGTCTCCTGCAAAGGGGCCCCAGAGGGAAAGGAAGGAGGTGGAGAGGAAATTAAAAACCACACTAAACTAAGAGAACAGAAAGAGAAGAAAACCAGAATGAAGACCATCACCCAAACACCCAGAATCCTTCTCTTGAGCATCCCCAAGAGAAGCTGTCATAATTTGTAAAGGGCAATCAGGTGATTGAAGAGAGGGTATTGCTTCACTGGGACAAAGGCAGTATTTTAATTTCTCTCGGTTCTGAATACTACCTACTGGGGACTGGAAACTGAAAAAAAAATCCTCCAAAATAGAAATTTACCCCAGGATTTTAGGACCCAAAGTTCCATTGAGCTTCGTAGACCTGGATGGGGCAGAGGGATGTGACCACACTCTCCCCATAAATAAATACATAAACAAGGCGCTGAGGACTCAATATAGCACCTGCCTCTTCTCCACCCTTGTGCACAATATCCAACTGTTAGCGCGTAGCCGCCGCTGCCACCACCACCACCGAGTCGCACCTGCCATCTGGAACAGGCCTCACATATTCCAAGACCTCCTTTCTGCTTCGCTGAACCTCCATCTTCTTTCAAATCACGCCGGGGACCAAAACGCACACCCCAGGCCACAGAGAAAGGTGCCTGGGACCAGCCCCTCAAACGACAGCGCTACATTTGAGGATGCCATCTCCTCCAAGCAGCTCTGAGTCTTTTTTCTTTTTCTTTTGGGTTTTGTTAACTCTGGGATGTCTGGAATGGGTGTGGAGGAAGGAATGGGAAGAGAACGGGGCACAGTGGGCCACAGTGCCCCCAGTTAGAAGGAGAGGGGCTGGGAAAATGCAGATCCGAAAGACAATGACTTCTGAGGGCTGGAGAGAGGGGCACTGTTCAGCATCCCTGGCTGGCCGGGCAGGACAGGGTCTGAGCCTGGCTGCAGGACTCTGGCCTGACGGGGACAGGGAGGGGGGCCACAGGGGGGTGCTCGAGAGGTGAAGTCACAGGCCTAAGGACAACCCAGCCCCCACCCCAGGCAAGGGGCTGTCCTGCCTGGGCCTCAGTTTCCTCCTGTGTGAGGTGACACCATAAGCATAACCCTTTCGCCACCTCATAGGAAGTGTGTGGGAACCCAAATGATGCACAAACAGCACCTGCCCTAGAAGACACCCAGTAAAGAGCTCTGTCAGCTACTCTGGAGACCCGCCTCCCAGAGCACCGCAGCCTAGGACAGGGAATCGGGAGTCACCGAGGCGGGGGTCCTAGGCGAAAGGAGGTAGCCCTGAGTCAGCTAGGCCCTGCAGGCGGGTCCCTCTCCGGCCGAGGAGGCCGCCCAGGAGCGCTAACGAGCGGAGAGCCCCAGGTGCAGGCCCCACCCAGGGCCGGGGAA
Organism: Colobus angolensis palliatus; assembly: GCF_000951035.1. Lineage (NCBI taxonomy): Eukaryota > Metazoa > Chordata > Mammalia > Primates > Cercopithecidae > Colobus > Colobus angolensis. Next base: position 2,209,972 of record NW_012112475.1, on the reverse strand, counting down.
GAGGTGGGGCTGGAGGGGGAGGGGAGC
>NW_012112475.1:2209282-2209605 GCF_000951035.1 Colobus angolensis palliatus | reverse complement strand
GCGCCGGGCCGGGTTCGGAGGGCCTGCTGGAGCGGCTCGCGCGGGCTCCTCGCGGGCAGGCAGGTAATGAGAGTAACCATGGCAACCCACCAGAGGAAGTGTATTCTGCAGGAGACGTTAATCCCCTCTCCCCGGAGCTGGGACAGCCTGACTTTCCATTCTCACACAGTAATTAGATACCAGCTGTCAGTGCAGGGGGGACGGCTCCGCGGCTGCAGCCCGGCTGGAGGGGACGCACCAACGGGGCGGGGGGGACACGCAGGGACGGGGGCGTTAAAGACACAGGGACGCTCGGCGGCGGCGGGCCGGGGCGGCTGGCCTCC
>NW_012112475.1:2185079-2209201 GCF_000951035.1 Colobus angolensis palliatus | reverse complement strand
GGCCTCGCGTCCCCCTTCCGGCCCCGCCAACCCGCTCCCGGCGCACCTGCCCTGCCCCGCCCCCCGAGACGCTGCCCACCTGTCCTTTGTGCAGGGCGGTACCATTCGATCTTGCCAGCTCTCCTTCAGGGAGCGCCCGCTATGTGCCAGGCGCCGTGCCAAGCCTGATCTCCCGTAATCCTCACAGACCCTCCGCGGTCAGCGCTTCTGCTGCTCCCCGCCCAGGGCGCAGCGGGGTGTGGCCGTTTGCCCAGGGTCACGCAGACTTGAACCCCCCATCCCCGTGCCCATTTAACAACCAAGATACAGCGCCTCCCACCGCGTCCACATCCACATCTGCTGTGACTCTGAGGCCTCCTAACCGTCCTGGGAGACAAAACAGTCACACCGGTGGCTGGCGTCGCGGTGCACCTACTGTGTGCTAAGCACTCATGGCCTCGGTTCACTTTCGCAACAGCAACCAGAGATCTGTTGCCCCAGGGTGAGGAAGCAAAGGCACAGAAGAGCTGAAGCAATTTGCCCACAGTCACAAGGTACAGAGTGACAGAGCTGGGGTTCAAATCCAGGGAGTCAGACCCCAGGATCCCAACTACTGGGCTCCATTAGTCCCACCCCTGGATTCGTGGTGGCTGAAATCCAGCCCACACTACTTCTTCCCTTCCACAGTTCAGCCCACGCAGGTTCTGTCCCAGCATTGTGAGTAGCTGCCTCTCCTAGCTATACCTGAGAAATCTAAGAAGTTTCTAGGCCTAAAGCCACTGCCACAATCCGCATCTCTTTTTTCTTTCTTTCTTTCTTTCTTTTTTTTTGGAGACAGAATCTTGCTCTGTAGCCCAGGACGGAGTGCAATGGTGCGATCTCTGCTCACTGAAACCTCTGGTTCCTGGGTTCAAGCGATTCTCCTGCCACAGCCTCCCAAGTAGCTGGGATTACAGGCACACACCACGATGCCTGGCTAATTTTCGTATTTTTAGTAGAGACAGGGTTTCACTATGTTGGCCAGGCTGGTCTTGAACTCCTAGCCTCAAGTGACCCGCCTGCCTCAGCCTCCCAAAGTGCTGGGATGACAGGCGTGAGCCACCACACCTGGCTCACAACCCTCATTTCTGTCAGGCCTCTCAGAAGTTCCTGCTGTCAGTGCAGGCAGCTGCTTGGATGTCATTGTAGGCCACTCCCTCCATTTCCCAGGTAGGGGAACCAAGACCATTCAGGTGCAAGGCTGGCCCAAGTCAGAGATGGCCTGGGAGAGCCTTTGGGGGACAGGGAGGGTTCAGTCCCCTCAGGCCTGGCTGTGCCCCCTGCCCCCCACCCACAATCAGTCCCAAGGTTAGGGGGTACACACCAAGGAGGGACAGGAAGTGTCCAAGAAGCAGAGCCGGCTCTGTGTCCCCAGGGGCGGCGGGTGTCTGGGGCAGGAGGAGGCTATCTGATCCCTTCCCCACTGCCCCGGCCATGACCTCCTCCCTCCCTCCCTCCATCCCTCCCTCCCTCCTCCCTCATGGCTGGGGTAGCCAGCACCCTGGGCTGCAGCTGAGAACCCAGTGTTCCCCAACCCCGCCAGCATTCCAGTGGGAGGAGGGGTGGGGGGAGGCTGCGCCCAGAGCTTTAGGGAGAGGGGCATCCCTGGGGCTGCTCCACCCTGGGAGGGCCAAGGCCAGGCTGCCTCCAACCTCACCGTTTCCTGCCTCCGCTCTCCCCATCTCTCAGTAGCAGAGCTGCCTAAATTTGGCTCCAGGAGGGAATGGGGGAGGCAGCGGCAGGCGGGTGCCGTCAGAGGCCAGGGCGTCGCTCCCGTCTAGCCGGCTGGCATTTTTGCTGTCTGGAGGAGGGCAGGGGGGCCCGGCAGCCCTCTCCCGGAAAGGGAGATGTTCGTACCTTCTGACATACACTGAGTAATGTGCAAACGACATGCAAACCGAGCTTCAAATCAGCATCTCAGCCAGGGAACAGCTTGAGAGCTGCTTTTGGGATGAGAGCAGAAGGACCAGAGCCTAGTGCCCAGGGGCTCCAGTGGGGGTGGGGTGGGGGGCGGCACAGAGTGTCTAGGGCTGGGCATTGGGAGACTCAGTTTCTTGCCAGCTGTAAGGCTTTGTTCCAGTGGCTGGACCCTCTGGGTCCCAGCCCAAGGGCAGGGCCATGGCTTTCTCTGCCTGCTCCAGCAAAGCGCTGGGCACACCCTGTCACGTGGTTAAGCACGTGAGTTCTGCAGCCATCCTGCCTAGGTTTGAACCCTGGCTCTCCACAGGCCAGCTGAGTGAATTCCTCAACCGAGCACCCAGGAAAGCAGCTAGTGGAACTGGGTGTCCGTTTTAGAAGAGCCACTTCCCTTCCCTGGAAGTTGGGCATGGGGGCATGACCTGAAAGAACCTGGGCTTTGGAATCAGATCTGGATTCCAGGCCTGGCTCAGCCAGTGAGACTCTCTGAGTCTCACTCCCTTCATTTGGGAAATGGGTTCAGGATCTCAAGGTCAGCTGTGACGTCCACGTGATGACCTTGCACATGGTGGGCACACACAGGCCTTCCCATGGTGCAGCCTCACTGCTGTCTGCATTCATGTGACTCCTAGTTCCATCCTGTCCCATCACTCCTCTTCTCTTTGCTCTTCTGTCCTGCCTTTTTCGTCTAGATGTAAATTTCTTGCAGTCTTTTTCCCTTCTGTCTCTCTACTTAACTGGTGATCTTGGAAAAGTCATTGCCTCTCAGAGTCTCAGTCTGCACATCTTCTAAATGGGAGTAAATGAGAGGTGGACAATGAGCCCTGTCTGGGGCCTGGGGCTCATCTTTACAAGACCGCCCACCCATCATTCCAAAGGGCCATCAGGGGCGGGCTGTGCCCTCAACTCTATCAGGCATGACGTGTTGGGGGCTCCACTTCTCAGTAACTCTGTTTAACCCCAGATAACTGCTCTCCTGCCCCTCGGCCAGGGCTGATATGAGCTGAATCCAGCTTCCTGCCACCCAAAAGCCACTTCCTGCCAAGCTGATACCAGAAGAACTTGTTTTCTGTGCACAGAGCAGTCCCTGGCGGGGCAGCCACCAGCTTGCCTCGGGTGTGAACATTTTTTTCCATTTGCCCGTCTGTCTGCTGGGCTGGGCAGGGGAGGTTGGGGACTCTGACCCCTTCACCTCTGCACCTGCCTGTCCTGCCCTGAGGTAGCCTCCGGGCCCACCAGCCATCCCAGGAAGGGTGCCAAGTGTCCCTCTGGGCCCGGACACACATGTGTAGGCCATGACACACAGTCACACACACACACAGTCAGTCTGACAGAGCCCCTGTGGCCACTGGGCATTTGGGCAAGGACTCAGGGAGAAAATGTGTGACTGACACACACAGTTAAGGTCACAGAGACACGGACATAGCCTCACACATGCAACCATCTGCAGTCCTTGGACAGTCTCACACACAGGTACACACAGGCCCATAGCCACGCTCAGAATCCCATACCACTCCACACAGCTTCACACATGTACATAGCAATCTTCCTCCCAGCGCCCCCACACCTGCCCAGCACCAACCTTCCAGATGCGTTCACTGATTCAACAAATCCTTTTTGAGGATCTTCTCTGTGCAGGCCCCGGGCTAACCCATAATCAGAATGACTGGAACAGGAACAAATAATTAGCTGAGCTGTGCTGTTGCCTCCGTTTCCCCATCTGTGAGATGGGGATCCTAGCCCTCCCCAATGGGACTGTCATTGTTAGGAGTGAATGAGTGGAAAGCCCTCGGTCTGTGTTTGGCCCATAGAGAGTGTTGTCTAAGTTCCACGCAGAACACCTGGCACACATTATCTCCCTGAGCCCTTGCCCAAGACCCCAGCAGCTGGGGCCATCGCCCCCATTCCTCAGATGAGGCAACTGAGGCTCAGAGAAGAGGCCCACAGTCTGTAGGTTGCCCCACTGACCTCGTGTCATGCCAGAGTGCTGCTCCAACCTGCCTCGCCACCCTCTCCACACAAACACACACACACACTCACACTGTTCCCTCTAGCTGGAATGCCCTTCCCACCTGCACACAGCATGTCCAGCTCCTCTGAGCTGCCTACTTACACTTCGGTGAAATGGGGATACTAGCCCGTGTCAGCCCCTGTTTATATCCCTCAGGGCACTGACCTGTAAGAGCCAAGAGTAAAGACCGTTTTGTCCTGTTCTCTGGCACACAGTAGGTGCTCGACAACTATTTCAAAACTAAAGGACTAAGCAAGTGGCCTCACGGCTACTGAGGACGGAGTCTGGAACTGAACGCAGGGCACTCTGAAGCTGGAGCTCACTTCTATGCTATTGCCTTTCTCATGCTACTAGCAGGCACTGAATGTGTCAGTGAGTGAGTGAATGAATGAAACCAAGATCTCAGGATCCCAGTCAAGTGCTCCCTGAGCTTCATTTCCTGGTAGCGTGGACATGAGCCAAGCTCCAGCCACCTTGGATGGTGACGGGGCTGATGGGCCGCCTGAAGCCGGCTGTCAGGAGCTCGTCTGGCCACAGCCGCCAGCAGGGGAGACCAGCTGGCGGTTCAGGGTCCATCGGCCCAGGCCTGGAATCTGAGCTGCCCTCAGAGGCCCAGCTTCTCTTTGGGCCCCCACAAACTGGCCTTTGTTCCCGGGCCGGCCAAGGCCCAGCAGCTTGGGCTTTCTGTCTGCCCGCGGCACCCGCGCTGAGCTGGCGGGGGTAAATGGGCCAGCCTCTGCTCTGTCCATGCCCAGGACGTCGCTTTAGGACTAAATGGAGACGTAATTTTCTATACAAATCCATGACAATTTAGATGGAGTGATTGTAATTGGCTTTTCAATGGGGGTTTTGTCCAGAGCTGGTGGCTAGAACTGGGTGGCCTGTTTGAGGCAGGCTCCATTTAAATGACAATAAAGCAATAATATTGAGGACTCTACAGTGCCCAGCACTCCTCCCAGCCCAAGTAGAGCCTCATGTTTATGGATCTGGTCCTTCCCTGGGGCTGTCTGGGTAGGCGGGTGGGGGGGGGCACTGAGCCCAGGAGACGGGTGCCCACATCTTTGGGCTTCGGGACACAGAGCTTCAGAACGGCTGGGGTAGGGTCCCGTGTCCACTGGCTTACCGGCGCCCTTATTCCTGACACTCTCACTAACTAGTGCCTCCTGGGGCTGGCTGCTAGTCCAGGTTTCGGGGGCACCAAGACAATGAGAGCTGCTCAGGCAGGTCAGAGGGAGAAGGCTACAATGGCCAGTACAGCATGATGTTTGAGAGCATGACCAAGAGATGACCAACAGCCAGACAGCCTGGGCTCAAATCCTACTCCACTTCTTTAAAAAAAAAATTTTTTTTGAGACAGGGTCTCGCTGTGTCACCCAGACTGGAGTACAGTGGCAGGATCACGGCTCACTGCAGCCTCGACCTCCAAAGCTTAAGCAATCCTCCCACCTCAGCCTCCCAAGTGGCTGGACCATAGGCATGTGCCACTATACTTGGCTAATCTTTTTATTTTTTTTTGTAGAGACAGAGTCTCGTTCTGTTGCCCACGCTGGTCTCGAACTACTAGGCTCAAGAGATCCTCCCGCCTCAGCCTCCCAAAGTGCTGGGATTACAGGTGTGAGCTACTATGCTCAGGCCCTACTCCACTTCTGACTCACCTCTTGAACTTTAGCAAGTTACTTAACCTCTCCATGCCTCAGTTTCCCCAGCCATAACATGAAGCTGCAGTGAAAGTTTTTGTGAAGATGAAACACCTTAATAGTGCCTGGCACGTGGAAGGTGCTATATATAAGTCATTGCCGTGATTCATTCCAAGCTTTAGCTCTGGTGTCAGGGTGACCTTGGGCACGTGACTTAACCTCTTTAAACCTCCACTGGCTTCTCTTTAAAATGGGGCTTTTAGGAGAACCGACCTCACGGGGTTGTGAGGATTTTAGAGAATGCAGGAAAGCGCTGAGCACACAGCCGTGCTCGATAAACACGAGCTCTCTTGCTGGGGTGCTCTTGCCTTGAGGAGCTCGCCAGCGAGTGATCATTACCATGTCGAGTGTGGGGGAAAGGGAAGAGAATAAAGCTCGCGGGAAGCCACCACAGAGCTCAGCTGGTTCTGTTGTCAGGGGATGCAATAGGAAAGAACGATCCAGAGGGCCCTCGGGAACAGGGAAGGGAGTGGGGCTGCATGAAGGAAGGCTTCACAGAGGAGGTGACATTTGGGCTGGACCTTGAAGGATGAGTGGCACTTTTGCCACCAGAAAGGGTGATACCCAGCCTGGCCAACATGGTGAAACCCCGTGTCTACTAAAAATACAAAAATTAGCTGAGGCCAGGCGCAGTGGCTTACGCCTGTAATCCCAGCACTTTGGGAGGCCCAGGTGGGTGGATCACTGAAGTCAGGAGTTCAAGACCAGCCTGACCAATATGGTGAAGCCCTGTCTCTACTAAAAATACAAAAATTAGCTGGGTGTGGTTGCAGCTGTAATCTCAGCTACTAGGGAGGCTGAGGCAGGAGAATCGCTTGAACACAGGAGGAGGAGGTTGCAGTGAGCTGAGATCGTGCCATTGTACTCTAGCCTGAATGACAGAGCGAGACTCTGTCAAAAAAAAAAAAAGATTAGCTGGGTGTGGTGGTGCACACCTGTAGTCCCAGCTTCTTGGGAGGCTGACGCACAAGAATCACTTGAACCCACGAGGTGGAGGTTGCAGTGAGCCAAGATCTCGCCACTGCACTCCAGCCTGGGTGACACAGCGAGACCTTGTCTCAAAAAATAAATAAATAAATAAATAAATAAAAACAGGGGCAGGCACTGTGGTTACAAAGTCAACAGGCAGACCTGGCTGCCTTCTGAACGAGTTATTTGTGCCTGTGAAAAGGGTGGTGGACAGGGAGCCTCTGCTGAAGGTGCGATGTTAAGTCACCTCTGATGGCCAACAGCCTGTGCAAAGGCCCTCAGGCAGGCAGCCGGCCGGCATCGTGGGCAGCGGTGAGTGGGATGGTGGGGAGGCTGTGCTGAACATGCTGGAGGGACGGATGGGGTGGCGGCTGTATTCACGTGAAACAGGCAGCCATAGAGGGATTTTAAGCAGGCGGGTGACACCATCCAGAGGATATTTTTAAATGATCCCTCTGATTGCTTGTGGAAAATGGGCTATGGAGAAGAAGGGGTGAGAGAGAGGCAGGGAAGCCATGAGAAGGCAGTTGGATCACTGGGGGAGAGAAGTGGTTAGACCCAAGGTATAGCAGGGCCCAGGAGCTACTGGAAGGATGATGGGAAGGCAGGGGGTGGGTGGAGAAAGGAAGGGGAAAGGAGTACTAAGAGGCACGGGGCCTTTGAGGCGTGGTGAGGGGCTGTGTGCAGCTGGTACCCGAGCAGGGTTGGTGAAAGGAGATAGCAGAAGAGAGGTGAGGGCCGCCTCCCACCTCCCTACACCAGGCTAAGGCTCTCCAGCTTTGTCCTGAAGGCAGCGGGGTGTCGACAAGGATTTTTCTCCAGGCAGGAAAAGACCATGCTGAGATTTGTGCTTTTGAAGGATCATTTTGGCTCAGGGTAGAGGGGTGGGAGGTGGCAGGTGGGCGAGGCTGGAAGGAGAGAGGCAGGGAGGGAGGGTGGTCAGTGGGGGCTCAGAGGCCTCAGCAGGCATCCTGGCCAGCTCCCAACTCCAAGAGCAAGCAATAAACCACTTTCTCGGGGATCTAAAACCAACCCCAGGTCACAGAGCTTGTCAATGGCAGAGATGGATCCCACCCCGGGGTGAACCTGAAATCCAGTGCACTGTTCCCCTTTGCCATCATCAGCCTTGGTCACTAGTAAAATCCATCACAAATAGCTTTTCATCACGACTCTCAGCCAAAGAACCCGTACTATGACACCAAGGGGTGAGTACTATTATTATTCCCATTTTACAGATCAGGAAACTGAGGCTAAGTCACCTGCCTAAAAGCACACAGCTGGGAATTGACAGCCAGGTTCAGATCTAGGCAGTGTGACTCCAGACCCATACCACAGGTCCTAAGCAGTAGGTCTCAGGCCAAGTGGGGTCTATGGATGTATTTGGGGGAACCTACAGAGGTTTATTACAATTTGAGTTTGTTGCTGATACTTAAAAGTTGGGGCTGAGCATGGTGGTGCCTGCCTGTAGTCCCAGCTACCCAGGAGGCTGAGGCAGGAGGATCACTTGAGCCCAGGAGTTTGAGGCTGCAGTAAGTTATAATAGTGCCACTGCACTCCAGCCTGGGTGACAGAGCGTGACCCTGTCTCTAAAGAATAAAAATTTTTTTTAAAATGGGACTTTTCATGAAATAAGAAAAACGTGAACTTTGGACAGGACCACGTGATATTGACAACCCCAAGCTCCAGTCCTTGAACTTCGCCTATCTTTTGGGGCCATTCACACGTGTGCGATGTCAGGTTGACATCTCCAGCATGGGCCTCTCCTCTGCCGCTGGACAGCCGACTGGACACATCTGAAAGCAAGTGTGTGTCTAGGGCCCCCTGGAGAGCCAGGGAGCACATCCATCCACTCATCCAACAAGCATTTAGACCCCTTTGCCCCCTGCCCACAGTCCTGGCCACCATCACCAAACTTCCTCCCCCAGAAGGCTTCTCCATCTCCCTTGCTCAGGCCAGACACCCTGAAGGCATCCTTAACAGCTCACTGGTTCTCACAGCCCACATCCCATCCATGGGCAAGTTCTGTTGGCTCCACTTTTAAACTATATCCAGAATGCAGCTGCATTCTCCGCTGTCCCAGGGGCTGGAGGTGCAGGGAGAGGCATGTGCTGTTAGTCTAGCATGCTGAGTCTCAGTTCCCTTGTCTGTAAGAAGGGCAGGCTAGAGCAAGATATTTGGATTCCCATTATTCTTGTGTCCAGATTTTGGAGCTAGGAAGAGCCTGTTTACAAGACACTTAGCTTGTAATTCTTTTTTTTTTTTTTTTTTTTTTTGAGACAGTCTTGCTCTGTCACCCAGGCTGGAGTGCAGTGGCATGATCTCAGCTTACTGCAACCTCTGCCTCCTGGGTTCTGGGTTCAGGCAATTCTCCTGCCTCAGCCTCCCAAGTAGCTGGGATTACAGGCAGGCACCACCACGCCGGGCTAATTTTTGTATTTTTAGTAGAGACGGAGTTTCACCATGCTGGCCAGGCTGGTCTCGAACAACTGACCTCGTGATCTGCTGGCCTCAGCCTCCCAAAGTGCTGGGATTACAGGCATGAGCCACCGCACATGACTTTTTTTTTTTTTTTTAAGGCAGAATTTTGCTCTTGTTACCCAATCTGGAGTGCAATGGCGAGATCTCAGCTCACTGCAACCTCCACCTCCTGGGTTCAAGTGATTCTCCTTTCTCAGCCTCCTGAGTAGCTGGGATTACAGTCATGCACCACGATGCCCGGCTAATTTTGTATTTTTAGTAGAGACAGAGTTTCTCCATGTTTTTATTTATTTGTTTATTTTTTGAGATGGAGTTTCACTCTTGTTGCCTAGGCTGGAATACAATAGCGTGATCTCAGCTCACCGCAACCTCTGCCTCCTGGGTTTAAGCAATTCTCCTGCCTCAGCCTCCCGAGTAGCTGGGATTATAGGCACGTGCCACCACACCCGGCTAATTTTGTATTTTTAGTAGAGATGGAGTTTCTCCATGATCAGGTTGGTTTTGAACTACCGACCTCAGGTGATCCACCCGGCTCAGCCTCCCAAAGTGCTGGGATTACAGGCGTGAGCCACCACGCCCGGCAAGGCTGTAATTCTAATTCCCTTCTGGCCGGGGCAGGACACAGGTGGGACACAGGAGGAGAGCATGGGTGTTGGAGGCAATGACAGTCTTGAATTTCAACTCCCTGGGTCAGGAGCTCCCTGGGATGGAGGCTGTCTTGTTCACCACTGCATCCCCAGTATCTGCCAGAGCTGACCACAGAGTAGGTGCCCAGGAAACGTGTACTGAAAGAATAAGTGATGAACGAGTCCTCCTGGTCCTCCAGAGGGACCTTGGGCATTCACTAACTTTCAGAGGGCCTTGATTTTCCCATCTGAGAAACAGGCAGGACAATCTAATGCCAATGCCTTCCTTCTCTGTAACAACAGACATTTACCATGCACTTACTGTGTGCCTCACCCTGCTCTAAGTGCTTTACATATATCAACTCATTGACTCTTCACTCTAGCCCCAGGAGGTTGGGACAACTCTCTTTTATGGGGGAGAAAAGTGCAGCCCAGAGAAGAAAGTGACATACATGCCCAATGTCCCACAGCACGAAGCACCTGAGCTAGAGACCAGCCCGGGCAGCCTGGCCCCAGAACTCTCATTCTTTCTTGAGAGAGGATCCCACTCTGTTGCCCAGGCCAGAGTGCAGTGGCTCAATCATGACTCACTGCAGCCTCAACCTTCCACGTTCAAGCGATCCTCCCACCTCAGCCTCCCAATTAGCTGGGACTACAGGCACAAGCCACCATGCCTAGCTAATGTTTGTATTTTTTGTAGAGATGGGTTTTCACCATATTGCCCAGGCTGGTCTTGAACTCCTGGGCTCAAGCCATTCTCCCACCTCAAACTCCCATAGTTCAGGGATTACAGGCATTAAGCCACCATGCCTGGCTTTCTCATTCTTAAACAGTGTCCTAGGCTGCCCCTCAAGAAGAAATGAGGTTTGGGAAGCCTGCCCCAAGGAAGCACCTGAGTTGCAGGTGGGGACATACTGGGCAGGACTGCAAGCTTAACTATCCTTCCATGGCTCTGTACTGCCCGTCAAATGCCATCCAAAAACTCATGCCTGGATTTGAGGCCCCCGGAAGCAGCTCCAGCCATGTCTCCTCCTTCTAGAGGTCCTAGCACAAACCTGACATTCCAGCCTCCCTGGCTGCTTCTCCTCCCATGAGCTCTGGGGCAATCCTGCCTCTGTGCCTGGACACACACTGTCCCCTCTGCCTGGAATGCCCAGACCTGAGTGGTTTCATTCAAATGCCCTCTCTCTCTCCACAGGAATCCTTCCCTGACCTTCCCCCAACCCCCAACCCAACATGTCTCTTGCCTTCAATTTCCTGTAACACTTTGCCAACAAGGATAATAATAGCCAATGTGTATTAAACACTCCTGATGTACCAGTAGGTACTATTGCCAATACTGTTTTACAGATAAGGAAACTTAGGCACTGAGAAGAGAAGCAAGTTGCCAAAGGTACGTGGGATGGAGTCAGGATTGAACCTACATCTGCCTGACAAATTGCAAAGCTAGACTTCTAAGCCCCTAAATCAGACCACGTCTCACTGGCAGGCATACAACAGATGCTCATTCAAGACTCCCTAGTAACTGACTGCCTTTGGCTTCCACACTTAATTGCCTTTTGCACACTTAAGTATGATCTTAGAGATTCTCCAGGGTGAATTTGCATTTTTCTGGTAGTTATATCAGAAGTGGTCGGAGACACTCTCAAGGCATGGGGGCTGAATCAAATGGTGAAAAATAAATAAGATCACAAGTCGGATGGATCATGTGAACTGAGATCTCTGTAAAGTGGGGATTTTAATTCTGATCTTCGGGGTCATTATGAGGGGATGCACAGTGCCAGCATACACTGAGTGCTCAATATACAGTAACCACGGTCATTACACGAATGGCTCACTTTCTAGACATTATTGCCGGGAGTGAAAACTGGTTCCCTGTCTGTGGAGGGCAGTCTGTATCATCTCCAAAAGCACATGCCCTCGGACGCAGCAATTCAACTCCTTGGTATAAACTCGCCCATGCTTGAAATGGCCATCTATGTTCAAGGATGTTCACTAAAGTCTTGTGAGAGCAGAATATCATAAACAATCCAAATGTCCGTTAACAGGGGACTGGATAAGTAAATTACGGTACATCCATAAAATTGAATACTACACAGCTGTAAAAAAGAAGGAGAAAGTTCTTTATGTTCTGACATACTTATGCACTGACAGCACACAGATTTATTGTTCAGTGGGAAAAACAACCTGAAGAATGTAAGAGCTAAAACTATAAAACTCTTAGAAGAAAACATAGGGATAAATCTTTGCGACCCTGGATTAGGCAATGACTTGTTAGATATGACACCAAAGGTTCAAGCAATAGAAGAAAAATTAGACAAATTGCACTTCATCAAAATTAAAAACATTAGTACTACAATGGACACCATCAAGAAAGCAAAAAGACAACTCACAGACTGGGGTAAAATATTTGCAAACCATGTATCTGATAAGGGACTTGTATCTAGAATACAGAAAAGTTACAAGTCAATGGTAAAATGACAAGTAATACAATATTTCTAACGGGCAAGGATCTGAATAGATATTTCTTCAATAGAGACATACAAATGGCCAAAAAGCACATGAAAAGATACTCAACATCATCAGCCATCAGGGAAACGCAAATCAAAACCACAGTGAGATGCCACTTCACACCCACCAGGATGGCTCTAATAAAAAAGACAGCTAATAAGTTTTGGCCAGGCCTGGTGGCTCATGCCTGTAATCCTAGCACTTTGGGAGGCCCAGGCGGGCAGGTAACTTGAGGTCAGGAGTTCAAGACCAGCCTGGCCAACATGGTAAAACCCTGTCTCTACTAAAAATACAAAAATTAGCCGAGAGTAATTGCCTGCACCTGTAATCCCAGCTACTCGGGAGGCTAAGACAGGAGAATTACTTGAACACAGGATGCGGAGGTTGCAGTGAGCCCAGATTATGCCATTGCACTCTAGCCTGGGAGACAAAGCAAGACTCCATCTCAAAAAAAAAAAAAAAATTAATACAGTATTATAATAATTTAAGCTGGGCACGGTAGCTCATGCCTGTAATCTCCGCACTTTGGGAGGCCAAGGCGGGTGGATCACGAGGTCAGGAGTTCGAGACCAGCCTGGCCAACATGGTGAAACCCCATTTCTACTAAAAATACAAAAATTAGCTAGGCGTGGTGGCAGGTGCCTGTAATCCCAGCTACTTGGGAGGCTGAGGCAGGAGAATCACTTGAACCCGGGAGGCAGAGGTTGCAGTGAGCCGAGATCATGCCACTGCACTCCAGCCTGGGTGACAAGAGAGAGACTCCATCTCAAAACAAAACAAAACAAAACAAAAAAACACCTTTTTTGGCTGGGCACAGTGGCTCATACCTATAATCCCAGCACTTTGGGAAGACAAGACGGGCAGATTGCCTGAGGTCAGGAGTTTGAGACCAGCCTGGTCAACATGGTGAAACCCAGTCTCTACTGAAATATACAATAATTAGCCAGGCATGGTGGCACGTGCCTGTAATCCCAGTTACTTGGGAGGCTGAGGCAGGGGAATCGCTTGAATCTGGGAGGCGGAAGCTGCAGTGAGCTAAGACTACTCACCGGCTCTCAGTCGGAGGATGAGCTTGGCTGGTGGCTCTGAGATCACAGGAGATCCCCTGAGGAATCCTACTTTACAGTGTGCCAACTAAGCCTGCTCGCAGGCATCCTCGGATTCCTCACACAGGCCATACCAGAAGGTTTCAGCACCACCCCATTTCCACCAGTAAGTCCTATGGTGCCCCCTTCAAAACAGGCCTAGAATCAGCTCACTTCTCACCCCACCATGAGCACCATTCTGGTCCAGGCCGCCACCCTCTCTCCCTGGTTCACCTGGATCACTGCAGCAGCCTCCTCCCAGCTTCCACCCTCACCCCTGACCCCAGTCTGTACCCCACACAGATCTGCGCTCACCTCTCATCACTCACCCCCACACCCAGGGCTCCAGCCCACTCCACTAGCCTTCTCCTGGTTCTACTCACCAGACACTTCCTGCTGCAGGGCCTTTGCACTTATCCTTTTCTCTGCCTGGAATCTTCTCCCACTAGATCCCCACATGTTCTCTCACTGGAGGTGAGAGAACATGGATGTTCTCTCACCTCCAGTGGGTCTCTGCTCCCATGTCTCCTGGGGAACAGGAGGCCTCCCCACACCTATCTCAAGCAGCAGCCCCCAGCCCTAGCCCCATTCTCTGCTTTATTTTTCTATATATTGAACATTTACATTTAGGGTTCATGGTCTGTCTCCCCACTCCTGAACATATAGGCTCCACAGAAGATGGGATTCTGTTTCTTTCCCTAGCACCAAGAACAGATCAATGCACATTGTAGGCGCTTAGAAATATTTGTCAAAATAAAACAGGGTCTTATGAAACTGTCACAGACCAGAGGAGGTTAAGGAGACATGACAACTAAATATGTAACGTAGTATTATGATTGGATCCTGGGACAGAAAATGGACATTAGGGAAAAACTAGTGAAATTTAAACAAGTATGAGTTTAGTTAATAGTGATGTGCCTGGATGGGTTCCTTAGTAATATCAAATGTTAACCACAGGGGAAAGTGGGTGAGGAGTAGACAGGAACCCTCTGGACTATCTTTGCAACTTTGTAACTGTAAATCTAAACTGACCCTACAATAAACCATTTACTGAAATGTTAAGAATGTATTTGATGTGGCCGGGAGCGGTGGCTCAAGCCTGTAATCCCAGCATTTTGGGAGGCCAAGGCGGGCTGATCACAAGGTCAGGAGATCGAGACCATCCTGGCTAACAGAGTGAAACCCCGTCTCTACTAAAAAAATACAAAAAATTAGCCGGGCGTGGTGGTGGGTGCCTGTAGTCCCAGCTACTCGGGAGGCTGAGGCAGGAGAATGGCGTGAACCTGGGAGGTAGAGCTTGCAGTTAGCCAAGATCGCGCCACTGCACTCCAGCCTGGGCAACAGAGTGAGACTCCATCTCAAAAAAAAAAAAGAAAAAAAGAATGTATTGGATGTAAGTGAAAATGAACAAACAGGCTCAGAGGTGAAGGCACTTGTCACAGGCTGCACGGCCAGATAGAAAGTGGCTCATCGGCAGAGATGCCCGGCAAACACCTCCCCAAGAGAAGGAGGCTCTTGTCGCTGAAGATCCATTTCTTTTCTTTTCTTTTCTTTCCTTTTTTTTTTTTTTTTGAGACGGAGTCTCGCTCTGTCACCCAGGCTGGAGTGCTGTGGCCGGATCTCTGCTCACTGCAAGCTCCGCCTCCCGGGTTTACGCCATTCTCCCGCCTCAGCCTCCCGAATAGCTGGGACTACAGGCGCCCGCCACCTCGCCTGGCTAGTTTTTTGTATTTTTTTTTTTTTAGTAGAGACGGGGTTTCACCGTGTTAGCCAGGATGGTCTCGATCTCCTGACCTCGTGATCCACCCGTCTCAGCCTCCCAAAGTGCTGGGATTACAGGCTTGAGCCACTGCGTCCGGCCTGAAGATCCATTTCTTTTGCAATGAAAGACAGTGTTGTGTTGGGGGAGGGTGGAGCTTTTCTTCCCAAATATCACAGGAGGCTCAGAAGCTCCATTGAGGATCCACCCCTGGTCCTGTATCACTCAGAAGCAGGCACCCTCTCCTGGGAAACCCCCCAGGAAATCCTCCTTTTCTCCTTGCCTCCCAGGAGGCCCAGAGGGCCTCGATGAGTCACAATACTGTTTGTTAAGAGTCATTGGCCCTGGAGCTCAGGATCTCAAGCCAGGTCATCCAAATCAGGGTAGGGGACAAGGATGGGGGGCTAGGGAGACCAAAGGTGGTCCAGGAAGGGAGGAGAAAGGGACAGCTAATTCATCTTGAGCGCCTACTAGGAGCTGGCATGGGGCAAGACATTTTAGAAGTATGTGACCTCATTCCAGCTCCCAGCCCCAAAAGGCTAACTTTGATTACTCCTGTTTCCCCAATGAGGAAACCGAGGACTGGAAATGGATCCAGTAACAAAGTAATGGAGCAGCCAAACTGGGATTCGGGCCTCCTCTTGAACCCCGCTCCGTGGCCCCCCGCACCCTGACCATGCTGGTTTCCCCCAACCACATCTGCACCATGTGCCCCCTCTCGGCACCTGGCCTCTGCCCAGGCTGCTCCCTCTGCCTGAAACACCCTTTCTTTCCTGGTGTACGTTAACTTCTACTTGATCTTCAGGCCTCAGCTCAAGTGTTACTGCGTGTTACGGCCTGAATTGTGCATCCTCCAATTCATATGTTGAAGTTCTGACCCCTGTTAATGTGCCTGTATTTGTGGATAGGACCTTTTTTAAAATTTTTAAATTTCTTCTGAGAGTGAGTTTTGCTCTACTGCACAGGCTGGAGTGCAGTGGAGTGACTGTGACTCACTGCAGCCTCAATTTTCTGAGCTCAAGTGATTCTCCTGCTTCAGTCTCCCAAGTAGCTGGGACTACAGGCTTGTAACACCATGCCTGGCTAATTTTTTTTTTTTTTTCCATAGAGATGAGGTCTCACTATGTTGCCTAGGATGGTCTCGACTCCCTGGGTCCCAGCAATTCTCCTGCTGGGTGGAGAGAGGGAGCCGGCAGGCTGAAGCAAGAGACGCTGCAGCCTGAACCAGAGCAGGGGCAGTGGAGGGGCCACCGAGAACCAGTGCATGGGAAGGTGATCTGATCACAGATGGAAAAAGTATATTCCTTCTTGGGTAGTGTGTCCTATATCTCCAGATGTGTAAACTGAGGCCAGATCACAACAAAGTGCTAGGATGTCATAGGAGTGACAATGCACCTGGCCAAGACAAAGCCTTTCAAGACGTGACTAAGTTAAATGAGGTCCTTAGTGTGGCCGCACTCTAACATGACCGATGTCCTCATAAGAAGAACAGATTAGGACACAGACATTCACAGAGAGACCATGAGAAGACACAGACAGAAGTGACTGTCCACAAGCCAAGAAGAGAAGCCCCAGAAGAAATCAACCCTGCTGACACCTTGATTTTGAACTTCCAGCCGCCAGAGCTGTGAGAAAATGTCAGTGGTTTAAGCCACTGGTCTGTGTTACTCTGTCATGGCTGCCCAAGCAGACTCATTAGGTGGCCTCCGAGAAGCCCTCCCTGAACCCCCACTCCCAAGCTGGGACCCTGTGAATGCTGTGTCCTTCATGGTGCCTCTCATGACCACAGTATTCTGTGTATTTCTGTGACCATTTGGTTAATGGCTGTGTCCTCCATAGATGGTGACAATCACAAGGGCACAGACGGAATCTGCCTTGGTCTCTGCACAGTGTCAGGTGCATAGTGGGTTCTCCCTGAATATGTGCGGAGTGAGATGAGAAGGGAAGAGCCAGAGTGGCTCTGCGGCCTCGGGAGCTCTCCTGCCTCCCTCTGTGCCTCTATTCCCCGACCAAAACAGCACCACCAAGGCTTCTGGAACTTTTGAACTTCAGTCCTCTTCTTCAGCAAATATTTCCTTTCAGGGGGTTTCCCTGGAGCCCCTCAGGTCTGTCAGGCTCGGTTTTGTCCAGTGACTTTACATCAAATCCTTGCTGAAAAATGTGAAACTCATTCCTGAAGTCAGCAAAAGACAAGGTGCCTCGTCCTCTGCTACTTGTGTCTGTCTTTCCTTGAACCCTGTTCTTCCTGATCCCCCATTCCAGCCCTGCCCAAATCCTGCCAGCTTGGGCTGCACTCCAAACTTCCCTTTTCCAAGTGCTCATCCCCGGGGGCCCAGAGACTTGAAGTGGAGGCTCGGAAAGGGGGAGAGAGTGACCCAAAGTCACACAGCCGAGCAGAGGCTGGTTGATCTGTGAATCTCAACTCTGGCCTGGTCCCATCTCCAGGCGTATCAGTGAAGGCATCTGGTGACACAAGAGTCCTCAGCCCCAGGGGAAACTGCTCTACTTCCTCCATTCATTCCACTGGGCAGGTCTGATCTGAACTGAGGTGGGCCTGGCAGAGATTCTGGGTCACCGAGAGCATGTGACCTGCCCAAGGCCACACAGCCGGTTAATAGTGGAGCCAGAGCTGGAAGTGCCGGAGCCACAGTGGCTGGCCACACAGACACCTTGCTCCTTCTGCACCAGCGACGTGACTATGCAGGAGGCAGCTTGTGTGATATTGATCAAGCTCCTGATGCAAAGCAGGGTGGGAAATTCTAGGAATCAGGTAGACCCGATTTTAAATCCAGCCATGTGATCTCAGCCAAGGAACTCTGTCTCCCTGGGACTTTTCCTCAGTTGTTACAGGGAGTTAACTGTGTCTACCTGGTGGGGATATGCGTGAGTTGAAACAGTGTTTGTGAAACCCGTAACACAGAGCCTATCCACTACATAAAGCAGGGTCAAACTGCTGAGCTCATTGCATAAAGTGGGGTCCACCCTCACGCATCCCCGCCCTGGCCAGGGAGCAACCTCCCTGCCACCGTCCTGCCCTTGCAGTCCCATTGCCCCTGCAGTCCCATTGATTTGAGTCCAAGCACCAAGCCTCCTTATCACTTTGTTTTGATGGTGCTCAAAGTGCTCAGTGTAGCTAATTAGAACTTTCTCAACATCTCCTCGGTCTCTATTTACTGCTTATACAGAAGAGACGCTCTGGAGACAGGAGCCTCCTCGGCCTCCTGTGCAGCAAAGTCAGAGCAACCCCAGCCAGCCTCTCCGAGTCTGCTCAGTTGGGCATGCCCAGTGCTCCAGCAGGGAGAGGATGGCGGAGGGCTCTACCCACTGCCAAGCTCCGCAACCTCAGGCAAGCCTTTAATGGTGGGCAGGGGGCAAACTCAGACAATGACCAGTTCCTTCTAGCGCTAAAAATGAATTTCGCACACCGGCATTTGCCTACACATGCATCAAGTATCTCTGCAAGGACAAGCAAGAAACCAGTCACAGGGGAACCTTCTGGGAAGGACGCTGAATGGCTGGGGGAAAGAAAAAGTTTGTATTTTTAAACTTTTGCATTTTAAATAATGTGAGCACAGCCAGGCGCAGTGGCTCATGCCTATAATCCCAGCACTTTGGGAAGCTGAGGCGGGTGGATCACTTGAGCTCAGGAGTTTGAGACCAGCCTAGGCAACATAGTGAAACCTTGTCTCTACAAAAAATATAAAAAGTAGCCAGGCGTGGTGCCACGCACCTGTAATCCTAGCTACTTGGGAGCATCACTTGAGCCTGGGGAGGTGGAGGCTGCAGTGAGCTGTGATCATGCCACTGAACCCCAGCCTGGGTGACAGAATGAAACCCTGTCTCAATGTAACAGTAATAATGTGAATGTACTGTATATTTAAACAAAGTTGAAATTAAAAATAATAAAATCTAGGCCGGGCGCGGTGGCTCAAGCCTGTAATCCCAGCACTTTGGGAGGCTGAGACGGGTGGATCACGAGGTCAGGAGATCGAAACCATCCTGGCTAACATGATGAAACCCCGTCTCTACTAAAAAAATGCAAAAAACTAGCCGGGCAAGGTGGCAGGCGCCTGTAGTCCCAGCTACTCTGGAGGCTGAGGCAGGAGAATGGCGTAAACCCGGGAGGCGGAGCTTGCAGTGAGCTGAGATCCGGCCACTGCACTCCAGCCTGGGTGACAGAGCCAGACTCCGTCTCAAAAAAATAATAATAATAATAATAAAATCTAGATTTCAAGTGAAGGGATTAAAATCCCCAGCTTCCCGAGTTTGTATGACCTCTCTTAAGGGATTCCCAGTGCTGCTGCCCTGGGTCATTGCTGCTGACAACTGACAACTGGCCACAGAGGAGCTTGGCTAAGAGAATGAGCCCAGTAAGGGTCACTTCACCTTCTGGGCCTCAGTTCCTCCTTACGGTCCAGACAGCTGCTGAAATCCACGCCGTCATCTCACCCTGACTTGCTGGTCTCTTCTTTTGATCAGATCTGGGGAGGGCATGAAACATTCTGTCATGGAGGCCCTAGGGTGTGTGTAAGGGGGTGAGCTCACAAAAGTCCAAGGGGCCTCAGCACCCTGAATGAGACTATTGAGGGTCACCCCTGAGGCCCTCTTGTTTTACCGATGAAGAAACTGAGGCACAGATCTAGAAAGGGACTGTATGCTGAGATCACACAGCTGGCTGGGTACACGGCTGCCCCACCACCCCGCACCACTCATCCCCTGACAGCCGTAACCAAGGATTCCAGCTGCACCGGCAGGTGGAGGATGTGGCCTGACTGTGGCCCTTTCCTCTGACTGGTGGGGCTGGAGGGTCAGCGGTGCTGGGGCTGGCTGGGCCTTGCAGGCTGTGGTATGGAGTCTGGTCTTTGTCCTAAGAGCCCCTGGGGAGCCACTGAAGGGTTTTAGGCTAGGAACTGATGATGTGTGATTTATGTTTCAGAAGATCGCTCTGGCTGCTGGGCGGAGAGAGGGAGCCGGCAGGCCGAAGCAAGAGCCGCTGCAGCCTGGATGACAGCAGGAGCAGTGGAGGGGCCGCCGAGAACCAGTGCAAGGGAAGGTGAGCCGATCACAGATGGAAAAAGTATATTCCTCCTTGGGTAGTGTGTCCTGTATCTCCAGATGTGTAAACTGAGGCCAGATCACAACATGATGGGGCTGTTGTAGAAGAGAGTTGTAGTGTGGCCATAATGCCAAGATTCCAGATCACCTCCTCCAGGAAGCCTTCCCTGGCCCCCAGGTATCCCCCCACGGGACTACCCTAGGTCATAATCATCAGGTTCTGGATTTCTGTCTTTCCCTATCATGAAGGCAGGGGCCACTGCTTTCCTTTCTGGACTCCCAGTGCTCAGCAAACAGCCTGGCACATAGTAGGACCTCATACCTCAACCTCCCTTCCCTTTCCTTTTCCTTCTATCTCCACACCCCTGCCCCAGGTCTTGCATTCAGGTATCCCCAAAGCCCAGCCCAGATGCTGGCACGTAGTAGGTACTCAGTAGATGTTTCTTGAATTGGATTCTCTTCAGGTCAGAAATCTAACACACAGTAGGAACTCGACAAATGTTCAGCCCTTTATCCTCAAGGGCAGAGTCAATGACAAATTTCCCAGAGTCACTGGGAGCTCTCTTTGTTCCCGGCACTGCTCGGAGCACTTGAGGTAGGACTGTTATTACGTTCATTTTGCAGACCAGTAAATGGAGGCCTACACCGGGGAGGGAATTTGCCTGGACCACACAGCTGTCAAACAGTGGAGCAGGCATTGCAACCCAGGCCCCCAGGCGCCAGGACTGGAATGCATGGCCTAGTTCTGAGGGCCCAGTGGCTGCCACTGTTCCTGGCACTTAGTAGGTACTGAGATGTGTCTGTAACAGGCCCCAGAAGGACACAGTCACCTCCAAGCTGGCTGCTGCCCTCCTCCCAGGCGTGGGCATCCCTCTCGCCTGAGTGGGCAAAGCTCTCCCAGGGGGCCGCTGCCAGCCTAGGCCTGCCCAGGCCCTGCCGCCCACGCGGCCTCCCTGAGCCACCAGCAGGCCAGCAGTGTGGCCTGCCCTGGGGGACCGAGCCTCCCTCTGCCTCCAGGGTGGCCCAGACAAAGGCGGCGGTGTGCCGGGCCCCCTGGCATGCAGGCTGCCTTCTTGTCCTCCTCTTCTCGCTCCAGGGCACTCGCTGGCAGAGGTTCTTCTCACAAAGGAGCTGGAGGATGGGGGGCAGGGCTGGGCAGCCCCAAGGCAGGGGAAGGGAGTGCTGGTAAGGCCACACCCTGCCAGGCCTGACTCCTCTCCCAGCCCTCACACTGGCACCCAGTGGGCACCAATCGTGGCCTGCTGAATAATGACCTGCTGAGTACTGAGTGTGGCCAGGGTGGGGCCCTGGCACACGCGGACGCTGCTAATCCTCCCGACAAGAGATAGGGTTTCACACTTAGGCTGGGGAGGGGAGCGTGTCAAGGCAGATATTATTTCCCCAATGTAGTCAAGAGGAAACTGAGGCTCAGAGAGGCTGAGACACCTGTCTAAGGTCATACAGTTCAAAGTGGGGCAAACTCGCCCCCCACCCAGGTCTATCTGATTGCCACAGATGGCATGCTACCTGCTGCCCCAACTGTCACCTAACAAACAATTAATAATAAAAAGAGAAACAATGAACATTTAGCAAGCATTTAATATGTGGCAGGCACTGTGCCTAAGGCATTACCTATATTATGTGATTTAATCCTCACAACAACCCTGTGAGGTAAGAACTGTTATTATGTCCATTTCATAGATGAAGAAACTGAGGCCAGCAAGGTGGGGCAATGCACTGAAGGACAAACGCAAGAATTTGGTGGAGTGGGTTTCAACCCAGCCCTCCAGAACCTGCGCGCTAAACCACAGTTCTGTCTTGGATGGCTGGACAGGGGGATGGACAGAATGACAGATGGGATTGATGACTGATAGCTATGCCCCATGTGCACCAGGCCTGAGGCTGAGCACCTAGTAGGAGCTTAGCCAGCAGCGGCCACGAGAACACTAGGCGTTCTCACATAGTGCCGGCCGGAGGGGCCTCATGTTCCCAGCAGGGCCGGAGCTTGGGGGCGGTGGGCAGTGTGCCTGGGCTGCTGGGGCGGCCCGACTCCCTCCGGAGCCGAGCCACGGCATGACGGATGTGCCCGCCACCATGGGGAGCCCAGGGTACAGCAGTTGCCTGGAAACAGGCTGCTCTTGTGGCCCACACTCAGACCTTTGTCACCATCTCAAGGACCTTTTTTTCCCTCTTCCTCCTTTCTCGCTGGAGCCAGACCCGGCACGAAGGTAAGAAACCGCAGCCAACCCCGCCAGCAGCCCCCTGTCACCAGGGACCACGGGGGCCCTTGGAGCCTGGTTGCGGGGGGAGGTAGGTGGGTGCTGGGAGGATGAGGGGAGCCTGCAGCGGGAAGACAGCACTCCATGAGCGGCCCAGCCGAGGCTTGGAAAAATCCCGACGCTGGAATGCTTCTCTCACTGGCTTTATTTTCCCCTAGCTTCCCTGACAAAAAACGAGGCTGAGTCCCTTTTCTTAATGGCGCAATACAAGAAGCATCAGCTTGCAGAGCCAAGCGTGTGCCCAAAGGATCTGGGCAGGGCTGGGCCTCTGGGGGGCCCAGAGCAGGGGACAGGTGTGGTGCCCCCAGCACAGCAGGCACTAACTGGCTCTCATGCTGGTGGCCCTAAGGGGGGATTAACTGGGCCCTGGGGAACTGGCTGGGGACGGGGCCACACCCCGGCCAGGTTGGGCTTGGGGATAGGAGTGTGGGGGAGCAACCAGTGAGGACTCTGGGGCCACCCCAGCATGGGCCCAAATCCCAGCTTCGTCTCTTGGGCAAGTTACTTCTCTCCCTTGTGACTCAGTTTCCTCCTCAATGAATGGGGAGAACCTAAAAGGGTGGTTATGAGAATGAAACAATATAATTCATGTAAAGTACCTAGCACATTAGCTGGGCATGGCGGCACGTGCCTGTAGTCCTAGCTATTCGGGAGGCTGGGGTGGGAGGATGTCTTGAGCCTGGGAGGTTGAGGCTGCAATGAGCCGTGGTCACGCCACTGCACTCCAGCCTGGGTGACAGAGTAAGACTCTGTCTCAAATAAATAAATAATAAAATATCTAGCATATAGCAAGTGGTCAATGAAAGACCACGGGCGCGCTTACTCCGAGGCGCCATAGGGTGCCTGGCTCCAGGCAGGCCATCAGGACTATTCCATTCTCACTCCTAAGCACTCAGGGAGGCAGGAAGGCCACAGTCCACTCACTGGCCACAGGCAGAACTGAGGCTCCAGGAGGAATGGCATTTGCCTAGGTGACACTGGGGAGCGTGAGATGTCAGACTGACTTCCACCCACCACCCGCCCATCAGGCTTCTGGTTTCTCTATCTCAGCCACTATCTCAACCTCCCCGACTAACAGTGCTGTACGTTGACTCTGAAAATCAGACCTCAACGCCACCTACCCCAAACCTCCCTGGGCTCCCCAGTGCCCATATAAAATCCAGGCCGACTTGCTGAGTACTAGAGGCCTGTGTGCTACAGCTCCACCTACCTCAGGTTTAAATGACACTTCCGTGACTCTGCACAGGCTGTCTCCTCTACCTGGGACACCCACCCTCTGCTTAGCCCCTTAGTGAGCCTCAGCCCTAGGGTATACTGGCCAGAAAATCTCCCCAGCCCACACTCCCCAGGCCAAGCCAGGGACTCCTCCTCTGCTCCACACCCTCTCTGTAGCCCTGGGAGATCTCCTCCCAGGAGTCACCAGCCAGCAGGGAGAATGCCCCCAGCCTGGTATCCTATATCCAGAATCTCTGCCTTCCCTTGACCTCCACAGCTTCCTGGCTGGCACCCTTTGCCCTAGGCCTGGCTGCCACTCCTTTTCTCACTCAGCATCCATAGCCCTCGGCCCTCCCCATTCTGCTCCTGCAAGAGGGGCCTTTCCCTGATCACTCCAAGCCACAAGCTGACAGCCCTATTGCTCTAGGAGCTGCTGTGTTCCTGAGGAGGGCAGGGAGGGTGGAGGGGAGGGAGACTGGAGAAGGAGGGTGGAAGGGAGGGA